>NC_138771.1:225966379-226298879 GCF_965119305.1 Pelophylax lessonae
TCTCTCGTTCTCTCTCTCGTTCTCTCTCTCGTTCTCTCTCTCGTTCTCTCTCTCGTTCTCTCGTCCTCTCTCTCGTCTCTCTCTCTCTCGTCCTCTCTCTCTCTCTCGTCCTCTCTCTCTCTCGTCCTCTCTCTCTCTCGTCCTCTCTCTCTCCCTCTCTCTCTCTCTCGTCCTCTCTCTCTCTCTCGTCCTCTCTCTCTCTCTCGTCCTCTCTCTCTCTCTCGTCCTCTCTCTCTCTCTCGTCCTCTCTCTCGTCCTCTCTCTCTCTCTCGTCCTCTCTCTCTCTCGTCCTCTCTCTCTCTCGTCCTCTCTCTCTCTCGTCCTCTCTCGTCCTCTCTCTCTCTCTCTCTCTCTCTCTCTCGTCCTCTCTCTCTCTCTCTCTCTCTCTCTCTCTCTCGTCCTCTCTCTCTCTCTCTCTCTCTCTCTCTCTCTCGTCCTCTCTCTCTCTCTCTCTCTCTCTCTCGTCCTCTCTCTCTCTCGTCCTCTCTCTCTCTCGTTCTCTCTCTCTCGTCCTCTCTCTCTCTCGTCCTCTCTCTCTCTCTCTCTCGTCCTCTCTCTCTCTCTCTCTCTCTCGTCCTCTCTCTCTCTCTCTCTCGTCCTCTCTCTCTCTCTCTCTCTCTCTCTCTCTCGTTCTCTCTCTCTCGTCCTCTCTCTCTCGTCCTCTCTCTCTCGTCCTCTCTCTCTCGTCCTCTCTCTCTCGTTCTCTCTCTCTCTCGTCCTCTCTCTCTCGTTCTCTCTCTCTCTCGTCCTCTCTCTCTCTCTCTCTCTCTCTCTCTCTCTCTCTCGTCCTCTCTCTCTCTCGTTCTCTCTCTCTCGTCCTCTCTCTCTCTCGTTCTCTCTCTCTCGTCCTCTCTCTCTCTCGTTCTCTCTCTCTCGTCCTCTCTCTCTCTCTCTCTCGTCCTCTCTCTCTCTCGTTCTCTCTCTCTCTCTCTCTCTCTCTCGTCCTCTCTCTCTCTCTCTCTCTCTCTCTCTCTCTCTCTCTCTCTCTCGTCCTCTCTCTCGTTCTCTCTCTCTCGTTCTCTCTCTCTCTCGTCCTCTCTCTCTCGTCCTCTCTCTCTCGTCCTCTCTCTCTCGTCCTCTCTCTCTCGTCCTCTCTCTCTCGTCCTCTCTCTCTCGTCCTCTCTCTCTCGTCCTCTCTCTCTCGTTCTCTCTCTCTCTCTCTCGTTCTCTCTCTCTCTCTCGTTCTCTCTCTCTCGTTCTCTCTCTCTCTCTCGTTCTCTCTCTCTCTCTCGTCCTCTCTCTCTCTCTCGTCCTCTCTCTCTCTCTCTCGTCCTCTCTCTCTCTCTCGTCCTCTCTCTCTCTCTCTCTCTCTCGTCCTCTCTCTCTCTCTCTCTCTCTCTCTCTCGTCCTCTCTCTCTCTCTCGTCCTCTCTCTCTCTCTCGTCCTCTCTCTCTCTCTCGTCCTCTCTCTCTCTCTCGTCCTCTCTCTCTCTCTCGTCCTCTCTCTCTCTCTCGTCCTCTCTCTCTCTCTCTCTCGTCTGCAGAGTCGATGTTTGCTGTATGGCTCCTGTGCCCTGTCACAGGCGGAGTACATTTGGTATCACTCCGCCTGTGACAGAAGCCGGCGCTAAGCGGCTATACAGGAAGCATCCGCTCTGCTTCCTGTAGTGTCTCCGGCTATGTTTACAGTGATGCTCGGGGATGGCGGGTCGCCGGTCGGGTGAACAAACGTCATTGTTCGGCACAAATTTATTCGGCCTTTTTACTTATTCGGCCGAACACCGAAAGTGCTTTTTTTGCTATTTTCGGCCGAATAATTTCGGTTGCCAAACATTCGGTGCATCCCTAATTTGTAGTCCTATGTGCTACTGTCTCTGCATTATTGTTTAACATCTTTTAATTTTTACTTTTGTGTTCATTTTATATTAGTCTATTTCTGTTGGAAAAAAGGAAAAACAAAAAAATAACCTAAAATGTAATGTTATCCAATGTCTCCTCACAATAAAACAGTAAAATTTACACGGGGCCTAATCCTTTGTGTAGGAACTCTATGTTGCATTAAAAGAGGGAGGTGTGTGTGTGTGCGTGTATAAATATCATGCTGGATATCTATACTGATATGGACTGGGTAGTGTGTTAGGAATGAAAGGATGCCACATCGTTTTATGGAAATGAAAATGATCAACCTACCGGCTGAATTCAAAGACACCTTGAAAAACGAAGTGAAAAAATATTGCAGCAGGCTAGTCCATTTTTCTGAAATTACATTCCAGCAACTCAAAATGGTACTTTGTAGTAGTCTGTATGGCCCCTTGCGTGCTTGTATGCATGCCTGACAATGTCGGGGCATGCTCTGAATGAGACAACAGATGGTGTCCTGGGATATTTCCAGTTCTGGACCAAGGCATCACTGAGCTCCTGAAGAGACTGAGGTGCAACCTGGCGGCATCAGATAAACCTAAACATAATGTCCCAGAGGTGTTCTGTTGGATTTAGTTCAGGCGAGCGTGGGGGCCATTCAATGGTATCAATTCCTTCATCCTCCAGGGACTGGCTGCATACTCTTGCCACATGAGGCCGGGCATTGTCGTGCACCAGGAGGAACTCAGGACCCACTGAATCAGCGTAGGGTCTGACAATGGGTCCAAGGATTTTATCCCTATACCTAATGGCAGTCAGGGTGCCATTGTCCAGCCTGTAGAGGTCTGTGCGTCCCTCCATGGATATACCTGCCAGACCATCACTGACCCACCACCAAACCAGTCATTCTGAGCAATGTTACAGGCCGCATAACGTTCTCCAGACCCTTTGACATCTATCACATGTGCTCAGGGTAGAGCTGCTCGATTCTGGCAAAAATGAGAATCACTATTTTCTTTGCTTAGAATGACGATCACAATTCTCAAAAACTTTTTTTTTTTATTTTAAAGATACAAAAAAAATAAAATATATAACCATTTGAAATAAAGCTGTGACTAGGATTACCCCCCCCCCCCCGTCATGGATTACCCCCTCCACTGTCATGATAATAACGGGTTAAATAAAGACAGCTCACATTTGAAAAAGCATGGCATGAATGTATACCTCACAGAGAGGGTTGAAGGGTGCCTATGTCTGAAGAAGAAACGAGGTACCGCCCATCCACCGCATCACGTTGTCTCTCAGCTGACATCATATCCTGTATCGGCGCCATTTGTGTTCCACGCTGGCTCCGCCGTGGCCAATGGCTTCCCCTCCTATCCCGGCTACCTTGGCATTCCTGCCACAATACCGATGGCCGCATCCTGGGAACACCCTTGATCCCAGCATCTACACAAATGTGAGCTGATAATTTTTACTATGCAGACATCCCAACCTGCAAAAATTCATTTCAGGAAGGTGGCATTCCATGCCCCCTCCCCCACCAATTTAACACAACTAGAGGATGATCAAATGCAATGCAATCAGTATACAGAGGTTTACTTCTGAGAGATATTAAAGGAACACCCAGCCACCATGACCACTTCAGTGATTTGAAGTGGTCATGGTGGTAGGAGTCGGAAACACTGCACATGCTGGGATACTTAGAATTATATGCTGGGGGGCTAGTTGCACCCCTAGCACATATGACTTACTGCTGGCTGGTACTGCTGGAGGGAAATGCTGGCGAAGAGTGAGTGTGAGGAGTGGCACAGAGCCAATGCTTCCTGTAGCTCTCCTCGGTCTCCTCTCACAGACGGAGTGCATTTGATAGCACTCCGCCTGTGACAGAACGAAACCGGAACTACACAGGAAGCATCAGCTCCATTCTGACAGCTGAGCTATGACACTGACAGCCGGGATATCGCCCAGGTGTCAGGCACCCGCAGCCCACATGACGGAGACTTGGGATGTCTGGCTATGTGTCATCGTAACCCATTATGACTGCACTGAGAATCATGGAAATTTGGGATTGAGATCGTAGGGGGGGGGGGGGGGGTGAATCGAGATTGTGATTATTATATGATTAATCGTGCAGCTCTAGCTTAGGGTGAACCTGCTCTCATCTGTGAAAAGCACAGGGGCGCCAGTGACGGACCTGCCAATTCTGGTGTTCAATGGCAAATGCCAATCGAGCTCCACGGTGCCGGGCAGTGAGCACAAGGCCCACTAGAGGACATCGGGTCATCAGGCCACCCTCATGAAGGCTGGTTCTGATTGTTTGGTCAGAGCCATTTACACCAGTGGCCTGCTGGACTACTCATCCTGTTTCTCCTTGCACTAAGGAGCAGATACTAGTCCTGCTGATGGGTTTAGGACCTTCTACAGCCCTTTCCAGCTCTCCTAGAGTAACTGCCTGTCTCTTGGAATCTCCTCCATTTTCTTGAGTGTGCTGAGAGACACCGCAAACCTTCTGGCAATGGCACGAATTGATGTACCATCCTTGAGGAGTTGGACTAACTGTGCAACCTCTATAGGCTCCAGGCATCGCCTCATGCTACCTGTAGTGACGCTGACCCTAGCCAAATGCAAAACTAATTTAAAACCGTCAGAAAAGATGAGCAGGGAAAAAAATGTCAGTGGCCTCCACCTGTAAAACCATTCCTTTTTTGGAGGTTGTCCCATTGTTGCCCATCAAGTGCATCTGTTAATTTAAAGCGGTTGTATACTCATGAAAAAACAAACAAACCCTGCAGGACAAAGGCATAATGAGCTAGAATGCATCGCATACTAGCTCATTATGAAATACTTACCTTAGAACGAAGCCCCGACACGGTTGTCTGGACAAAGCTGAGGGTGCTGACATGCTCCCTCGGCATCTCTTCCTGGTTCGACGGCTCCGACGCTGTGAGTGGCCGGAGCCGCGATGACGTCACGCCGTGACGCATGCGCGCGGGAGTTTCACTTTCCGGCAATAGCCGGCAAGGAGCTCTGAATGTCCACAGGACCTTCAGAGCGCATGCGCCGCTGACGTCAGCGGCTGCATGCAGGTTGAATATCTCCTAAACCGTGCAGGTTTAGGAGATATTAAGTGTACCTACAGGTAAGCCTTATTATAGGCTTACCTGTAGGTAAAAGTCAAATAGCGGAGTATACTACTGCTTTTAATTAACACCATAGCAGCTGAAACTGATAACAACCCCCTTTGCTACTTAACTGACCAGATCAATATCCAAGGAACTTAACTGACTTGATTTAAAAAAGCGTTCCTTTTCATTTGTTGAGGGGTGTGTGTGTGTATTACACACAAAAGTGAGTGCACCCCTCTACGCTTTTGTAAATATTTTATTATAACGTCATGTGACGACACTGAAGAAATGACACTTTGCTACAATGTAAAGTAGTGAGTGGATAGCAGTGTAAATTTTGCTGTCCCCTAAAAATCACTCCACACACAGCCATTAATTTCCAAAAGTGAGTACACCCCTAAGTGAAAATGTCCACATTGGGCCCAATTAGCCATTTTCCCTCCCTGGTGTCATGTGACTCGTTGTTACATGGTTTCAGGTGTGAATAGGGAGCAGGTGTGGTAAATTTGGTGTTATCACTCTCTCATACTGGTCAGTGGTAGTTCAGCATGGCACCTCCATGGCAAAAAACTCTGAGGATCTGAAAAAAAATAATTGTTGCTCTACATAAAGATGGCCTAGGCTATAAGAAGATTGCCAAGACCCTGACCCTGAAACTGAGCTGCAGCCCAGTGGCCAAGATCATACAGCGGCTTAACAGGACAGGTTCCACTCAGAACAGGGCTCGCCATGGTCAACCAAAGAAGTTGAGTGCACGTGCTCTGCATAATATCCAGAGGTTGCCTTTGGGAAATAGACATGTGAGTGCTGCCAGCATTGCTGCAGAGGTTAAAGGGGTGGGGGGTCAGCCTGTCAGTGCTCAGACCATAAGCCGCACACTGCATCAAATTTTGTCTGCATGGCTGTCATCCCAGAAGGAAGCCTCTTCTAAAGATGATGCACAAGAAAGCCCGCAAACAGTTTGCTGAAGACAAGTAGACTAGGGACATGGATTAGTGGAACCATGTCCTGTAGTCTGAGACCAAGATAAACTTATTTGGTTCAGATGGTGTCAGGTGTGTGTGGTGGCAACCAGGTGAGGAGTACAAGACAAGTGTGTCTTGCCTACAGTCAAGCATGGTGGTGGGAGTGTCATAGTCTGGGGCTGCATGAGTGCTGCCAACACTGGGGAGCTACAGTTCATTGAGGGAACCATGAATGCCAACATATACTGTGACATACTGAAGCAGAGCATGATCACCTCCCTCCAGAGACTGGGCCGCAGGGCAGTATTCCAACATAACGACCCCAAACACACCTCCCACCAAGACGACCTCTGCCTTGCTAAAGAAGCTGAGGGTAAAGGTGATGGACTGGCCAAGCATGTCTCCAGACCTAAACCCTATTGAGCATCTATGGGGCATTCTCAAATGGAAGGTGCAGGAGCGCAAGGTCTCTAACATCCACCAGCTCCGTGATGTCATCATGGAGGAGTGGAAGAGGACTCCAGTGGCAATCTGTGAAGCTCTGGTGAACTCCAGGCCCAAGAGGGTTAAGGCAGTGCTGGAAAATAATGGTGCCCACACAAAATATTGACACTTTGGGCCCAATTTGGACATTTCCACTTAGGGGTGTACTCACTTTTGTTGCCAGAGCTTTAGACCTTAATGGCTGTGGATTGAGTTGTTTTGAGGGGACAGAAAATGTACACTGTTATACAAGCTATACACTCGCATTGTAGCAAAGTGTAATTTTCTTCAGTGCTGTCACGTGAAAAAATATTTACAAAAATGTGAGGGGTGTACTCACTTTTGTGGGATAAAATAAATGTATACAGTTGTGCTCATAAGTTTACATACCCTGGTAGAATTTATGATTTCCTGGCCATTTTTCCGAGAATATGAATAACACAGACTTTTCTTCCACTCATGGTTAGTGTTTGGCTGAAGCCATTTATTATCAATCAACTGTGTTTACTCCTTTTAATTAAAATGACACCAAACTACCCAAATGACCCTGATCAAAAGTTTACATACCCCAGTTCCTAATACCGTGTATTGCCCTCTTTAACATCTATGACAGCTTGCAGTATTTTGTGGTATTTGTGGATGTGGCTCTTTATGGTAAAGCTGCCCATTCTTCCTGGCAAAAAGCCTCCAGTTCCTGTAAATTCTTGGGCTGTCTTGCATGAATGGCATATTTGAGATCTCCCCAGAGTGGCTCGCTGATATTGATGTCAGGAGACTGAGATGGCCAATTACAGGCCGACATGGCCTTGTGTTTAGGATTATTGTAATGTTGGAATATCCAGGAACGTCCCATGCGCAGCTTCCGTGCTAATGAATATAAATTTTCCTCCAGTATTTTTTGATAACAAACTGCATTCATCTTGCCATCAATTCTGACCAAATTTCCTGTGCCTTTGTAGCTCACACATCCCCAAAACATCAGTGATCCAATTCGTGTTTCACAGTAGGAATGGTGTACCTTTCATCATAGGCCTTGTTGACTACTCTCCAAATGTAGTGTTTATGGTTGTGGCCAAAAAGCTACATTTTGGTCTCCTCAGTCCAAATGACTTTGTGCCAGAAGGTTTGAGGCTTGTCTCTGTGCTGTTTGGTGTCTTGTAGATCGGGGTCATTTTGTGTAGTTTCTGTTGTTATGATTTAAAAAGAGTAAACACAGTTGATTGATAATAAATGACTTCAGCCAAACACCAACCATGAGTCTCGGTTCACACTTGTGCGATGCGGGAAGGCTGCGAATTCGCAGCCTGTTCCCGCATCGCATCCGCACATCTGGCAGTTCACACTGCCATATGCGATACGCAGGGGGTGTTAATTAAATGTTAATGACACCCCCAGTTTGATCGCATATCGCAGTGCGATCTGACAGTTCGCACAGGATCTGATCGCACAAGTGTGAACCACTGTGCGATCCGATCCTGATGCGGCTGAAAAAAAAGGGTCATGTGCGAGTTTGGTGCGGATACAGTGCGAATTCAGCCATACAAAGTGTATGGCTGAATTCGCACCCACACATCCGATCGCATGTAATGAAGGAGCAGTGCGCTCCGAATTGCATGTGATCGCCGCAGCCGCAATAATGTGAAAGAAAAGTTTTTGTTATTCATATTCTCTGAAAAATGGCCACGAAATCATAAATTCTGCCAGGGTATGTAAACTTATGAGCACAACTGTATATTGTATTGTAAGTATATTTTATATACGGACCTTCAAGTTGCAAACTTTCAAAGATGTGAACATGTTTTTGCAGTTTTTTTTTTTTCATCTTATCGGGCTGAATGACCAAAAAACTGGACAGATCGCCGTACCAACACAAGCAATGTTGGTTCAACGATCTACCCAGCTGTGCTATTGTGTTCTGAGAGGGTGACCCTCCCCCCCACCAGAACGCACTGATCAGTGCTCGCAGCTTTTGACTGTAAGCACTGATCTTTGTTGGACTTACGAACAAGCTTCCAGAACGGAATTCATTTGTAAGTAGGGGACTTACTGTATTTGGTATGACTACCCTTTGCCTTGAAACCAGCATAACATTTTTCTGTGTACACTTGCACACAGTTTATGAAGGAACTTGGCAGGTAGGGTTCACTCTGCTGGAGACGTGGAATGTGGATGAAGTCTCAGAAGGTGGCGTCCCTGTGTCCTTGACTTGAGAACGCACATGCGCGCCAAACGCATTGTCTTAGCAATGCTACCGTAGTGTTTAGTCTGCTTTCCACAGACTGTGGTCTTGCTTGGCTGGGATCGGCATTTGGCGCAGCTCATGTGACGTCATCTTTGGGTGCAGCTCCAGCCACAACACAGGGATGCCACTATCTGCGGCACTACATGCAGGTCCAAATGCAGACTCTGCTTCTCCAGCAGAGTGAACCCAACACCCTCCAATGTGAGTCCATTAGTGACAGTGATGACTTTTCCCAATCCTCTGGCTGAGCATTTCTCCATACCATTTCCGCCTGGTGTGCAGCAGGTGTAAGCGCTACTACTGTTATTACATTACTCTGGGGCTCACCGTTTATGAAAACTGACCTGTGACCTGAAACGGTCTTCCACAATCTCACCTTGGTAGCAGTGTTTGGCTGTACCTAACCCAGTTTTAAGCCACCTACACAACTATTTCTGTTTCAGTTTATGACTGAGTTTCAACCTACCTATGATATTGATGATCATTGGCCCCTTCTTGGTATAATTGGTTAATCCTACAAAATCCCTGACTTTGTGCAAAGTGTGCAAATGTAGGTATTGATGCTGGTTTGAAGTCAAAGGGTAACCACACCAAATCTTGACATGATTTAGATTTTTCTTTTGCTTGCTCACTTTGCATTTTCTAAATTGATAAAAATAAAGAATTATAAGGTATATGTTTGAAAACCTTCTTACTTTTACAACATTTCTTCACATCTGCCTAAGGCCCCGTTCACACTGGGGCGATCCGACTTCCCGGGGCGACCTCCGAGGTCGCGGTGCGAGCAGCGCGCCGCGACCTTGGAGTGGCCGGCACAGACTTCATAACATTGAAGTCCATGACGGTCGCTCCGGGTCGCCCCAAAGAAGCTCCGGACCCTTTTTCTAAGTCGGAGCGACTTGTGTCGCTCCTATTAGAACGGGTCCGCAGCTTCCCTATGGAAGGTGACCTACGGCGACCTGTGAGGCGACCAGGTCGCCTCACAGGTCGCCCCAGTGTGAACGGGGACAAAACCTTTCGCACAGTACTGTGTATATTTTCTTTAATTAACACACAATAACACAAAATGTGCTCTTGTCAGACATACACAATAAATGCCCTATAAATGAACAGTGCTGCTGAAAAATAAGCCATAATTTTATAAATATCCAGATCAAGCGTTTTTTGTAATAAACAATACACACACAATATCCTAAAATAAATATATTATAATACATAATAATTCTATAATTTTGTATGTGCATCTTGAACACATTTGGTAAGGGTCATTTGTTACACTTTTTTGCTTCACTTTGTAAGTAGCGCAGGAGGTTTAATTACGAATGCCTAATAATTTCTTTCAGGACACCTTTACATCTTGCTTGTGCTAATGGACATCTGGATGCCGTGAAGTTGCTGGTAGAGAGCAAGGCAAAGTTAAATCTTTGTGACAATGACAGTCGAACTCCTTTATTCAAGGTATCCGTATAATACATTAGGAACTTTATCAATGAACTATTTTAAAAGGGTATAGGAGTTCTTCCCTATGACCATTCATTCATTCATTTTTTTTTTTTCTTTTACTAGTCTATACAGTGTCAGCATGAACACTGCGCTACTGTTTTGCTAGAGCATGATGCGGATCCCAATGTTGTAGATGTCAATGGAAATTCAGCCCTTCATCTTGCTGCTCTTATTCCATCAATGGCCATAGCAAACCAGCTACTGGAACATGGAGCGAACATTATTACTGTAAATAAAGTAAGTATTACTTTGTATGGGCTAAACCGTTAACTAATGCATGGTATGGAGCAGGAGATAAATGCTGCAATTTTAAAATTGTACTTTATAGTAATTATCCTACAAGATGGAAAGGTAACCTCAAAATGCTTATCAATTCAGAATGGATGTGTGACATTTTCAGTGTCCTTCCAGAAAAGGTAAAGAAGCAGCTGAGTGTTAAAAAAAAAAAAAAATAGTTCAGCATTAAAACCATAGTAAAAAATTATCTGCATTGTCATATATATAATTGTAATATTTAGATATACATATTGTATATGTGTGTGTGTGTGTGTGTGTGTGTGTGTGTGTGTGTGTGTGTGTGTATATATATATATATATATATATATATATATATATATATATATATATATATAATGTGTATCTAATAATATATAGAATATATTAAAAATCTATAGGAAATTATGTTTAGTAAGCGTGTTAGCAATGATGTCAAATGTTTATAACGTAAACTGTAAGATAAATTAAGACAAATCCAAGAGAAGGTCAGAAACTGCAGGCATGCTTCAAGAGACAGACAGACCGAAACTGCAGACATATTAAATGACTAGGGCAGTCAAATGATAATATGCCCGCCTGCTTAGAGTAGTCTTACAGCTCCGTGGTTGGAGCAGAAAGATTGCACATCGGTAGTATTTTGCCTGCCGAATGGCAACATACTAGTACTTTGGGCTATGTGTAGGTATTGTTGGGCTACATGCTGAGCAGCAGGTCAGGACAGGGCTGCCAGCAAGGAGGTCTGAATCACCTACTCAGGGAACCTGAGAGAGAAGAGATTAAATAGATTTGCTGTGCTGTTTTTATGTATTTTTCTCAGGGAAGGGGGAATTCAGAAATCCAAACTGACTTGAATCTCTCATAATAAATTGGTGAATCCTTTCCTAAATGCTTTTAGATTTATACAAATAGATTCTCTGAGTTATCTATTACCGTATTTTTTTAGTGTATAAGACACTACTTTTTCCAAAATCGTTAGACTGAAAATCGAGGGGCGTCTTATTCAGACAGTCAGCCGAGAAGAGAGACGCGCAGGTGCGTAGCTGCCCATATCTTGTCAAAGAGGCTTCCTCCAATCACGAGGCTTGGAGAGTGTGCAGATGCGATCCCGTTGGAGGTGGAAGGTGCGCAGATGCAACAGGGCCCGGTGGGTCCTGAGCCCATAAAGATGTCGGAAAAAAAAAAAGAATACCGGTTAAACGATTGTCTTACGCTGCAAAATTGAACCTGAATGTAATCCCCTATGCAAAAGATCATGGGAATAGAGCTGCAGAGAGAGATTGGACCTCCTCCCACTGAGCGTATGATCAGACAGTGGAGAAAACAGGAAGAACTCCTCCTTAAGATTCCAAAAACTAAGGCCTTAAAGAGGAAGTAAACCCTCCTCTGACACTTTTACCTATAGGTAAGCCTATGATAAGGCTTACCTATAGGTACTGTAAATATCTCCTAAACATGTACCGTTTAGGAGATATTTACCTTACATTCAGCCAGTGACTTCACTGGCGCATGCGCTCTGAAGGAACGGCCGCTGGTGCCGTTTCTTCAGAGCCCCGTGCCGTGACTGTCGGCTCCCACGCGCGTGCGCGGGAGTGACATCACTGCGGCTCCGGCCAATCAGATGGCCGGATGCCGCGATCCCAGAAGACGGGCGACTGGACATGTCGCCTATCATACAGGTAAGTGGGCAGCACGGCGGGGGCTCGTTCTAAGGTAAGTATTTCATAATGAGCTAGTATGCGATGCATACTAGCTCATTATGTGTTTCTCTTACAGGTTGCAAAAAAAAAAAGTTGTATGGGTTCACAACCTCTTTAAGAGGAAAACTAGAAAAATGGCCAAACTTGGAGCAGAGGCTTAAGACCTCGATTATGGAGCAGCGCCAGAGTGGCTTGTGTGTCAACCAAGCTTTTTCATTGTAAGGCAAGATTTTATGCAAGCAAAATTAACATTGGGTTGGCCATGAAAACACGAACAAAGTTTGCTCACAAAATGCCACCAGTTTGAGGATAAAATCCAACAGTTTCACTCCTATATCATACAACTTTAGAAAAAATATGATTTTGAACCAAGTCAGATTGCCAACATGGATGAGGTGCCTCTCAATTTTAATGTGCCTTCCAACAAAACTGTTGATATGAAAGGAATTCAAAACAAGTGGCCATGAAAAGACACACTACAATGCTGTGCTTTCATGCTGTGCAGATCGTAATAAACTGCCTCCTATGCTTTATTTTTAAGAGGAAAACCTATCCTAAAGGGACCATACCATCTGGCATTATTGTGCAAGTTCAAGAGAAGGGATGGATGAATGAAGACATTATGGCCATTTGGTTTGCAAAGGTTTGGTCCAGAAGACCTGGAGGGCTCTTAAAGAAGCCAGCTCTGCTTGTCTTTGATCAGTCCCGAGCACATTTAACAGAAAAGACAAAAAAGGGTTGCATCAGATTTGCGAACACACCTAGCAGTTATTCCTGGTGGACTTACAAGTCAGCTAAAGCCACTAGATGTTTCAATCAACCAACCATTTAAAGCCCTGATAAGAGAAGAATGAAGTAGATGGATGCAAAAAGCAGGTGACAACTTGACACTGGCTGGAATAGTGAAAAAACTAACTATTACTATTGCAATTGGGTCCTAAACTCATGGTATGGCGTCAAACGAGGTGTTTTTGAAGTCTTTCAAGAAATGTGGAATCGGCAATGCATGGACGGAACTGAGGATGATCTCCCATATAGACAGTGACTCAGAAGATAGCAGTGATGCAATAGAAGTTGAACAAATTGAAACTAATAGTGATGAAGAGAGCAGTGATGCAACAGAGGATAAATAAAGTGATATGCTGCTTAATAGCATAGTATGGGTATATAAACGTTACCTGCAGTAATTGCTAAATAAAAATGTGTTCCGTTTTATGTTTAAAATTATACATTTCTTAAGTTTGGGTTGGAAAAGTGGGGGTCATCTTATACACGGAAAAATATACGGTAATTAGGTTATGTTATTCTAAAGCACTACTTGACCATGTGTGGGAAAACTCAACTGGTAACTGTTCTAAGAAGGCTTTATAGTGTAAACCACTCCTATTGCTTTGGCAGCCTTGGATGGGCCTACAGTGGTTGATTGGTATGAGTTCTGGGGGAAGGTGACCCACACTGCTTAGCATACATTGACCAGTTACAGTATTACATATACAGTTCCTTGAAAAAGTGTTCCTACCCCTTGAAATTTTCCAGTTTAGCAGGAATCCGTGTCACAGTCCCCTTTTTATAGGGTCCCACCTACTCCTAACTAGAATACTTTGTCCAAATATGGCACAGGCTCCAACAACATAGATGCCGGTGTCCACAACTTCCTATCTACAATGTGGTTCTCATCTGTGCTCTAGTGTTGTAAGTAGAATATAAAAAAAGGAATGTAAATACCGCTATACTCTTATGTAGCTGTACCACACTAACCCTGCACTACAAGGCACCACTTCAGATAGAGATATTATGTATTATATAACCCCTTAAGCAACGCAGCCGCTATAGCTCAAAATATAAATTAATAACATATGTGTAAATATACCCTCGAATAACAGTCCTCATGGGCAGATAACACATTAGCAGCGCTACATATGATTATTTCTGAATGAATAAAAATTCATAAAAAAGTAGTCCTTCTGTTGTATAGAAAAAGTCCTTCACCGGTGTATAAGGATATCAGACCTGCAGCATCACCACACCTTCAGTGCTGGCCCCTAGGTATTAAACACTCACCGACAGGACTGTAGATACTGCGCCTTTAGGGTGCCTGGAAATAGAAGATCCCTGCATAGATCTCATGGAAGCCCTGATCAGTTGGGACCACTCTGGAGAGGACCTGGTCATTGAGAGTGAGGGAGGTGATGGCAGCCAGCAACCACCTAGAGCTCCCTGACAAATGTCTGTCCGAGTTGCTCCTCCTGAGACTGAGGGCTGGAACACAACTCCGTGGGTCTCTTGTAAATAGAACAACCCTGTCCAACCACCAATTTAGTGCATACACAGCAAAGCCACTGCTGCCGCTTATTCACATCCCCTCAGTTAAAAAGCCATAAATGGATTACAAAAGCATCACCTTCACCTCCAGTGCTGTTTATACAGTGCCTTGAAATTTTCCACATTTTGTCATGTTGCAACCAAAAACGTAAATGTATTTTTTATTGGGATTTTATGTTCTAGACCAACACAAAGTGGCAAATAAATGTAAAGTGGAAGAAAAATTATAAATGATTTTCAAATTGTTTTACAAATATATGAAAAGTGTGGCGTGCATTTGTATTCAGCCCCCCTGGTTCAATATTTTGTAGAACCACCTTTCGCTGCAATTACAGCTTTTAAGTCATCTTGGGTATGTCACCATCCGCTTTGCACATGCAGTGGGTACGGAAAGTATTCAGACCCCCTTAAATTTTTCCCTCTTTGTTATATTGCAGCCATTTGCTAAAATCATTCTTCTTCCTCATGAATGTACACATAGCACCCCATACTGACATAAAACACAGAATTGTTGACATTGTTGCAGATTTATTAAAGAAAAACTGAAATATCACATGGTCCTAAGTATTCAGACCCTTTGCTGTGACACTCATATATTTAACTCGGGTGCTTTCCATTTCTTCTGATCATCCTTGAGATGGTTCTACACCTTCATTTGAGTCCAGCTGTGTTTGATTATACTGATTGGACTTGATTAGGAAAGCCACACACCTGTCTATATAAGACCTTCCAGATCACAATGCATGTCAGAGCAAATGAGAATCATGAGGTCAAAGGAACTGCCTGAAGAGCTCAGAGACAGAATTGTGGCAAGGCACAGATCTGGCCAAGGTTACAAAAAGATTTCTGCTGCACTTAAGGTTCCTAAGAGCACAGTGGCCTCCATAATCCTCAAATGGAAGACGTTTGGGACGACCAGAACCCTTTCTAGAGCTGGCCGTCCGGCCAAACTGAGCTATCGGGGGAGAAGAGCCTTGGTGAGAGAGGTAAAGAAGAACCCAAAGATCACTGTGGCTGAGCTCCAGAGATGCAGTCAGGAGATGGGAGAAAGTTGTAGAAAGTCAACCATCACTGCAGCCCTCCACCAATCGGTGCTTTATGGCAGAGTGGCCCGACGGAAGCCTCTCCTCAGTGTAAGACACATGAAAGCCCGCATGGAGTTTGCTAAAAAACACCTGAAGGACTCCAAGATGGTGAGAAATAAGATTCTCTGGTCTAATGAGAACTTTTTGGCCTTAATTCTAAGCGGTATGCGTGGAGAAAACCAGGCACTGCTCATCACCTGTCCAATACAGTCCCAACAGTGAAGCATGGTGGTGGCAGCATCATGCTGTGGGGGTGTTTTTCAGCTGCAGAGACAGGACGACTGGTTGCAATAGAGGGAAAGATGAATGCGGCCAAGTACAGGGATATCCTGGACAAAAACCTTCTCCAGAGTGCTCTAGACCTCAGACTGGGCCGAAGGTTTACCTTCCAACAAGACAATGACCCTAAGCACACAGCTAAAATAACGAAGGAGTGGCTTCACAACAACTCCGTGACTGTTCTTGAATGGCCCAGCCAGAGCCCTGACTTAAACCCAATTGAGCATCTCTGGAGAGACCTAAAAATGGCTGTCCACCAACGTTTACCATCCAACCTGACAGAACTGGAGAGGATCTGCAAGGAGGAATGGCAGAGGATCCCCAAATCCAGGTGTGAAAGACTTGTTGCATCTTTCCCAAAAAGACTCCTGGCTGTATTAGATCAAAAGGGGGCTTCTACTAAATACTGAGCAAAGGGTCTGAATACTTAGGACCATGTGATATTTCAGTTTTTCTTTTTTAATAAATCTGCAACAATGTCAACAATTCTGTGTTTTTCTGTCAGTATGGGGTGCTATGTGTACATTCATGAGGAAGAAGAATGAACTTCAATGATTTTAGCAAATGGCTGCAATATAACAAAGAGTGAAAAATTTAAGGGGGTCTGAATACTTTCCGTACCCACTGTATATAGAGTGACATTTTTGCCCATTCTTTGCAAAATGGCTCAAGCTCTGTCAAATTGGTTGGAAACCATCTGTGAACAGCAATTTTCAAGTCTTGCCACTGTAACATGGGGGACCATTATATATTATATTTTTTAATGCCCTTGTAGCCCACTTTTATTAAAAGGCAAATAAAAAGTCTGTAACATATAGGTTTCCTACGCAGGGGTTCTTCTCCCGATAAATACACAAACCGAAAATGCTAGCCCACCTGGCTCTTTATGCTGGTCACCCCGACCATATGTGCTTCTGTGCAGACTGCTTTACTCTAGCTTCCTCAGACCGTTTTCTGCCTCTTGCAGATACACACACTCTGGCTGCCCCCCCCCCCCTCTGACTCCTGGAGAGGATTGGAGTCCTCCTGACTCCCATGCACAGCCCTCCTGTCTGTTGGGTGGATCAATCTCCAACTGGGAGCCGTGAGGTATTCCTATACCTCCATTATAAGGCCTATGTGCACCTGAGCACACACCCTGCTGGTCATTCACAAAACCCGGACACCAGGTTGGAGATTCCATACCACCCAACATACTATGGAATCACCAAGCTTTAGAGCCCCATTCAGGTAAAACTTGGAGAAAGCTGCAAAAGCAGTTTTCTGCATTCCACTCTGTAGTCCTGCACAAAGCCAATGTGCACACTCTGTGTCCTTTACCCAACCATTTTCATTGTGAGAGGGTTTCATCCTGTCACACCACATATTCTCAATTTAGATTTAGGTCTGGACTTTGACTGGGCCGTTCTAACACATGAATATGATTTGCTCTAAACCATTCCATTGTAGCTTTGGCTGTATGTTTAGGGTGGTTGTCTTGCTGGAAAGTGAACCTCTGCCCCAGTTTCAAGTCTTTTTTGCAGAGTCTTAACAGGTTTTCTTCTAAGATTGCCCTGTATTTGGCTCTATCCATCTTCCCATCAACTCTGACTTGCTTTCCTGTCCCTGCTAAAGAATAACATCCCCACAACATGACGATGCCACCACCATCTTTCACGGTGGGGATTGTGTGTTCAGGTTGATGTGCAGTGTTAGTTTCCGCCACACATAGTGTTTTGCTTTTATCCCACAAAGTTCAATTTTGGTCTTCCACATGTTTGCTGTGTCCTCCACAGTTTCTCGCAAATGGGACTTCTTATGGCTTTCTTTCAACAATGGCTTTCTTCTTGCCACTCTTCCATAAAGGCCAGATTCATGGAGTGCACAACTAATAGTTGTCCTGTGGACAGATTCTCCCACCTGAGCTGTGGATCTCTGTAGCTCCTCCAGGGTTATCATGGGCCACTTGGCTGCTTCTCTGATTAATGCTCTCCTTGCCCGGCCTATCAGGTAGGTGATGGCCATGTCTTGGTAGGTTTGCAGTTGTGCCATACTCTTTCCATTTTCGGATGGTGGATTGAACAGTGCTCCGGGAGATGTTCAAAGCTTGAGATTTTTTTTTATAACAACCCTGCTTCAAAGTTCTCCACAACTTTATCCCTAACCTGTCTGGTGTGTTCCTTGGCCTTCGTGATGCTGTTTGTTCACTAAGGTTCTCTATCAAAACCTCCGAGGGCTTCACAGAACAGCTGTCTTTATACTAAGATTAAATTACACACAGGTAGACTCTATTTACTAATTAGGTGACTTCTGAAGGCAATTGGTTCCACTAGATTTTAGTTAGGGGTATCGGAGTAAAGAGGGCTGAATACAAATGCACACCACACGTTTTCAGATATTTATTTGTGCCACTTTGTGTTGGTCTATCACATATAAAATACATTTACGTTTTTTTATATGCACCATGACAAAATGTGGAAAATTTTCAAGGGGTATGAATACTTTTTCTATATAGTTTTTCTAGATATATTTATTGAGTTTTATAAAAGGCAATGCAAAGTTCAAAAAAGAAAAAAATGGCCAAGTCGGAAAAAAGAAAACCCTTAAGCCTCGTACACACGCAGCGATTATCGGCCGACCGATCGGCCGTCTTTTGTCCAGTGTTGTGTTGGTTGAAATGTGCTCTAGACTGCACACGAATTTTCTCGGCCAACAAAAACCAACTTCAGAAGTGATGTCATGTGATGGTTTACTTTCCGTGTGTTTTTTCTTCTCTGAGCATGCCCAGTCTTGCTCATCAGATTTTTGTCTGCCGAAATCTGTACTGACTGACGGAAAATCGGCCGTTCTGTTGACGGCCAACAATTTTATAGCCTGCACACCAGATTTTGTTCGGCCGAAAAGTCGGAGTTGGTTGTCGGAAGCATCATACTAACAAGCCGACAATCGGCCGATCGGACGTTGGACGAAAATTCACGGCCAACAATCGTTGCGTGTGTACGAGGCATTACTAATATGGAGAAAAAAACCCTGAGCTGTTTCTCAATACTTCACGATTCACAGTAGAGTAGTAAAACAGATGATACATTGAATACCGTAGGTTGTATAAACGTGCACAGTTTAATCCTAAATGTAGGGTTTTTATCTTTTATATTGACATTTTGTAGTTGTGTATTATACTAATAATCTATCGGTTTGGATTTTAGGATGGTTGTACACCACTTGTTCTTGCAACTACTGAAAATCATCAGGAGATGGTTGAATTTTTAATTAAAGAAGGAGCTGATGTGAATTCAAAGGACAAAAACGGAAGGTATATTTAATGGTAGTAATTGGGTGTGTTTATAGAACTGGAATCCGAAAAGGGTTTTTGTATTCTCAGCCAAGAACCACCAGATGTGGTGGAGATGAATATTGCAGTATGAGGAATCTATTTAGTCACCTAAATGTAACTAAATGGGTTATGATGTTAATTTTATACTGGTGAGATGACTGTTTCTAGTGCCAAAACCAGGAAACCTGGGTGGTTATGTGCAGTACAGCGCACCCTGGATTTTTGGGTGGAGTGGTGGTAAACCGCAGATCCAAGGCAGTGTAGAGGTACCTGCTAATTGGAGTAAGTGGCACTTCTCTTTTTCTATCCCCTTAACCCACCATTGTTGACTTCAATGGGCAATCCCTCTCACACAGACATTGCATGGAGCAGTAATTTTCTGCCCCTTTTTGTTTGCCACATGTCATTTTTTTATAGGATTTCATATATGGATTTTGGGTTAGTGATATTAGTAAGTCAGTTTTTTATTTCATCACTTTGTTATTGAATTCCCCAAACTACTTCACCTGTGATACTGTGGAGGTGACCTCTTGTCCTTTGATTAGCAGCAATGTGGGCCAGCAAAAATCTAAATGAGGTAGGGGCAGGGAGGATAAAAAGTTAGTGTTTAACACTGTAACCGGTAATAAATTCTTACCTCTTGTATTACAGAACCTCTTTAATGGTTGCTGCAGGCAATGGTCAGATCAGTTTGGTGAAGTATTTACTACAAAATAATGCTGATATCTTTGTAAATGACGAGACTGGATGGACTGCTGATGATCATGCTGTTATGAATGGCCATCATGCGTAAGTTTAAAATGACTTTTGTTTTTCTTCATTTATATCATCTGATCTCTGTCTTAAAGTGGTTGTAAACCTGAGATGTGAAATATGAGCAAAGAAAATCCCTCTCTAGTGTGTACTTGTCTCAATTAAGAGTGCAAATTCGGTTGAATTACGGTTGATTAACTAAACTGTAGAGTGCAAAATCTGGTGCAGCTCTGCATTGAAACCAATCAGCTTCCAGGTTTTTTTGTCAAAGCTTATTTGAACAAGTTGAAGTTAGAAGCCAGTTAGTTTCTATGCAGAGCTGCACCAGATTTTGCACTACACAGTTTTGGTAAATCAACCCCTAAGTGTCATTTCTATCTGCTGCTTTTTTCCTCTATCAGCATGAATCACTTCTGACAAGTTTTCCTCCCACTATGAGAAAAAAGGTGAGAGGGGAGGGACCTCCAGCTCATTGACAGCCTTAGCTCTGTTCCTGTATGCAAAATAGGGTGTGTCCATTCCTTCAAGTCAGCGTTCAGAGCTCTGGAGTGCGTAATTTCAGCTCTCCACCTCCTTTTTCTGACTGCTCAGAGAAGCTTTATAATTTCTGGACTTTGGATGTAGAGTAGAGAATTATGTAGATAAACAGGTACAACTTACAGTATGTAGGAGGATTTGTTTCATCTCTGTGTATCACCCAAGGCCAGTCACTTCACTGTGTATATGTGAGGGTTTACACCCACTTTAAAACTAACAGTATTGGGTTTCATTACTGAATTTGGAAGGAGGTGCTTCCCTTGTAGATTACCTTTCTTTCCTCTATGTAGCACACAAAATATGAAAGTGCATATTTAATTGTTACAGACAACAGTAGCAGTTCTTTCTTTAAAACATTAAATTGTTAGGCCTAGTAAGTCAGATTCTTGTGTGCATGTGTAGCATAATAAAAATATGTCATAAGTTGTGTTACACTCTGTAAAGGGTGAGTGTATTTCTTTACATCTACTGTGCATATTCCTCTTATGTACTGTAAAGGATGAGTGTATTTCTTTACATCTACTGTGCATATTCCTCTTATGTACTGTAAAGGATGAGTGTATTTATTTACATCTACTGTGCATATCCCTCTTATGTACTGTAGTGTTCCTTTTATCCGTAAATGCTTCTTCTCACAGCCTGACCTATTTTCAGTGGCACCTTGTCGAAGAATCTGTGTACAAATGATGATGATGATGAGATGGGGTTTTGCAAGGCCAATTTT
The DNA here is from genome assembly GCF_965119305.1 of Pelophylax lessonae. Classification (NCBI taxonomy): domain Eukaryota; kingdom Metazoa; phylum Chordata; class Amphibia; order Anura; family Ranidae; genus Pelophylax; species Pelophylax lessonae. The sequence goes on from NC_138771.1 coordinate 225,987,486, forward strand.
TTGTTTATAAGACTGGCACAAACTGCCCCTCTGTCATAATCAAGGTTCCGACCCTTCTGTGGAATACCGGGGCAGTTTTTTGTCAAAGTATACTGGCCACTAAACAGGCCAATGTGTGAGGTATTTAAATGTTTCCAGGCAAGCGTTGCTGTACTTTATATAACAGTGAATTGGTGTACTGTGTAAAGAAAGAAAATGGTACACAGAATTATATGCATCCTTTTTATAGGGGTTTTCATTTTGGTCAGTCTCTCTAGAATACAGAAATTTAAAGCAATGTTGTAGTGAACTATATTAAAAACTGAGTCGTCATCTGTTTAACCTTTTCATCACCATAAACTCATAAAAAGGAAAAAGCCACGTACATCGAGTTGGGTAGACGAGCACCTCTAAAATAAATTTGTCACAGACCTGTGCAATTCAAAACAGGCATATAATGAAAACGTGCATAATCAGAACTTACATTTTACTGACTGTCAAAACATCTATGCAGATATTGACTTTTCCTTGTAAATTCGGAACTGGACCTTGCCTATTTTCACCTCCTGAGCTTTCCTATTGGTCTCCCTGACCAATAGGGGTAGAGGCAAAATCAACATTTACAAGAAAAGTTTTATCTGTAAGTATCTGGAGTTGCTTTATTATTTTGCAGAGTACTTTTTTTTTACTTAAAGTACCCTGTGTTTTTTCGTTTTATAGCTCTTGTTTTGGAACTGGCCAAGTCTTTAGATTTACTTTTAGGGTTTTGAATTTTGACTGCATTCTATTAAGCTGGGTACACATGGGCTAAAAATTGGCCAAAAACGATCAGTTTCCCGCAGACTTTTAGCCTGTGTCTGCTGCTCATGACCCGCTTCTGTTGAACGAGCATGTTGGTACAGCCATCTGTAAATTGTTTTTCGTTCTGCTGGGTTGAAAGAAAAAAAACTTTTTCCCCTGTGTGCCCAGCATTAGGCAGAACTAAAGTCACTCAGTGGTGATTAAGGGCCTTAATTAGAGGTCATTGGGCCTCTTCAAATAAAAGCAATTGACTGGCATAACTAAATGTGTAACACTTTGATCATACAGTATAAGACTATCGTATGAGAATATTTAGGCTGCTGTTGCTGATCTCTTTCAAAAAAGCGCTATTTCTCTGCCTGTTATCCCTGACCAAAAATTTTGTATTAATGCTCACTATAATATTTAAAGGGATCAATATTTAAAGGCATACTTTTCATGTTATTTGCTAACAGTTTTACTAATAATAAATAAATATATAAAAAAAATATATATATAATCACAGTATCTCACAAAAGTGAGTACACCCCTAAGTGAAAATGTCCAAATTGGGCCCAATTAGCCATTTTCCCTCCCCAATGCAATGTGACTCGTTAGTGTTACAAGGTCTCAGCTGTGAATGGGGAGCAGGTGTGTTAAATTTGGTGTTATTGCTCTCACACTCTTACTGGTCACTGGAAGTTAGTTCAACATGGCCCCTCATGGCAAAGAACTCTCTGAGGATCTGAAAAAAAGAATTGTTGCTCCTACATAAAGATGGCCTAGGCTATAAGAAGATTGCTAAGACCCTGAAACTGAGCTGCAGCACTGTGGCCAAGACCATACAGTGGTTTAAAAGGACTGGTTTCACTCAGAACAGACTCGCCATGGTCGACCAAAATAGTTGAAGGCACGTGCTCAGTGTCCTATCCAGAGGTTGTCTTTGGGAAATAGATGTATGTATGAGTGCCGCCAGCATTGCTGTAGAGGTTGAAGGAGTTTGGGGGGGGGGGGGGTCAGCCTGTCACTGCATCAAATTGGTCTGCATAGCTGTCATCCCAGAAGGATGCCTCTAAAGATGATGCACAAGAAAGCCCCCAAACAGTTTGCTGAAGACAAGTATACTAAGGACATGGATTACTGTAACCATGTCCTGTGGTCAGATAAGACTCAGATTCAGAGTCTAGTCTCAGTAGGGGCACTGCCAGAAAATAAGGTGCTGCTTACAGAACTGTATGTTGAACTCCTGCCCCTACAGCCTTCCCTCTTAGTTTTGCGCAGTGAGGTGGCGAAGGCAGGGCCATCTTTATTATTGATTGGACTCTGGGCAAACATTTTCCTGCCCCCCCCCCCCCCACATTCTATGGCATACAAAATAAATAGCAGGTAGACTCAATATCAGTTTACTGCAGCAGATCACACAGCGATTGCAATTGGTTGCCAGATGTCACAGCCCACCATTACAGCTCACTGACTTGTTGCTAGAGGTTACAACGCATAATTTCTGATTGGTTGCTAGAGGTTACAGCGGTTGGTGGCTAGAGATTACAGCAGATCACTATTATTCACTGAGTGGTTGCTAGAGGTTACGGCACATCATTACTGCTCACTGGTTGCTAGAAATTACAGCAGATCACTAATGTTCACTCATTGGTTGCTACAGGTTACTGCACATCATTACCACTTACTGAGCAATGGAGCAATCCCAAATAATTGAGCAAATAAAGCGGCACATTAATACACCTACTACAGGAGAGGATCAGAGACTGCGGACATACTACATGAGATGGTCAGAGACTGCAGACATAGTACAGGAGATGGTCAGAGATTGCAGACATAGTACAGGAGATGGATAGAGGCTGTGGAAACACTACAGGAGACTGTCAGAGACCTTTCAGAAATGCACAGCTTTGCAGTTGAACAGCTCAGGGTTTCAGGATAGCAATCAGGCAGTCTGAGGGAAAGACATACTTGGCCAAACAGGGGCAGCTGCTTTTGACGGGTAATATTTTCTCAAGAGGGGGCAATTGCCCTGTTGCCCCCCTCTGGATCCACCAATGGATGAGACCTAGATAATTTTAATTTGGTTCAGATGGTGTCAAGTGTGTGTGGCAGCAACCAGGTGAGAGGTACAAAGACAAGACTTGTGTGTCTTTCCTACAGTCAAGCATGGTGGTGGTGGGAGTGTCATGGTCTGGGGCTGCATGAGTCCTGCCGGCACTGGCGAGCTACAGTTCATTGAGGGAACCATGAATGGAAACATGTACTGTGACCTACTGAAGCAAAGCATGGTCCCCTCCCTTCAGAGACTGGGCCGTAGGACAGTATTCCAACATAATGACCCCAAACGCACCTCCAAGATGACCACTGCCTTGCTAAAGATGCTGAGGGTAAAGGTGATGGACTGGCCAAGCATGTCTCCAGACCTAAACCCTATTGAGCATCTGTGGAGCATCCTCAAACAGAAGGTGGAGGAGCGCAAGGTATCGAACCTCCACCAGCTTTGTGATGTCGCCATGGAGGAGGGGAAGAGGACACCAGTGGCAACCTGTGAAGCTCTGGTGAACTCCGTGCGTAAGAGGGTTAAGGCAGTGCTGGAAAAAAATGGTGGCCACACAAAATATTGACACTTTGGGCCCAATTTGGACATTTTCACTGAGGGGTGTACTCACTTTTGTTGCCAGCGATTTAGACATTAATGGCTGTGTTGAGGTATTTTGAGGGGACAGCAAATTTACACTTATACAGGCTGTACACTCACTACTTTACATTGTAGCAGAGTGTCATTTCTTCAGTGTTGTCACATGAAAAGAGATATTAAAATATTTTTAAGAGGGTAAAATACTCACAAAGGAGACCTCAAAATAACAAAAAATGTCAATGTTTTGGATCCATTAAGATCCTTCATCAGGTATTACAAGTATGAAAATCCGATTCTAATCGCATTCATTTATATAGCAACTTCTCTCATCAATCGCATAGTGAGTGAAGCATCGGTGAGACGGGAGCGATTATTAGAGATGCAAAATAGACTTGCAGATAGGGGTTATCCGATGCAACAGTTAACCCATGAGAGATTGAGAATCCAGAGTCTGGAAATGGGCAGGAGAGTGAAAAGACAGGACAGGCAGAATAAGAGAATTCCTCTTGTTTCACAGTATCATTTCTGCTCTGTACAGATTTATTCAGTGATTAAAAGACACTTGAGAATCCTTGCAGAGGCTTTTCCTGATATTGAGGAGTTTTTTAATCCCCTCCTTTATCATCCTATAATAGGAGGGGTAGAACTATTAGGGATATGATTCTTAAATCTGAGTTTGAGTGAGAAAGTGAAGGGAGTATCAACGTTTTAAGGTCCCAAAAGAAGTGGTTCTTTCCCCTGCTTTATTTTGTGTTCAATGCTCTAATATGATCAAGGGCACTTCATTTACACATCCCCATACAGGGAAAACTATTGACATTAAAGGATTTTACACATGTCAGAATACATATGTGGTTTATATCCTTAAATGTCCATGTGAGTTATATTATGTGGGGGAGACCACTGAAAAAATTAAGGACAGGATATTTCCACATAAATCCTCTATTCGTTCCCTACAGTCTGAATTACCAGTTGCTAATCATTTTAGACAGTGTGGTCACACTGTAGCTCAATTAAGATTTATGGTAATTGATCACATACCACGACTGAAGAGGATCTTAATGGATCCAAAACATTGAAATTTTTTGTTATTTAGAGGTCTCCTTTTGTGAGTATTTTACTCTCTTAATAAATCCGGTGCTGCAGATTGGATCCATTTTGTTCATATATATATAATGTTTTATATATTTTATATATTTCAGTTGTTCACATTTAATTATCGAACATGGTTCAAAGAATAAGCGTTCATCCCTTTATGGTGGTGGTAAAAAAGGCACATCAGTATTTAACAGTCCTGATCAAGTTGTGCAAGGTGGATTTGCTTTGGGCAGCCCAGCTATAAATAAAGAAGGTAAAACCGGATCTCTATTTCTATTAAAATGTATAGATATTTTTATACTGTTTATTCAATTTATTTTTTAAAAGAATAGTATCATAAATCCTTTGGCTTAAGGTTTCTGTTCTAAACCAAACCTAATATTTCACCAATTCTGATTAGAAGACACATCTGTTTTATTTAGCAAAACAGTTTGGGCATAGAATAAAAAAAGAAATACTAGTGCTAAGAGAGCAATATTCTTAAAGCGGACCTTCGGTCATTTTTTTTTTTTCATTTTTTCCATCTATTAAATCTTCTGCCCTCCTTTTGTTTTAGCTTTGGATAGTTAACCGTTTTTTCTCTTTCGTTCATTGACGGACAAAGCTCCAGAATCTTCTTGACCATTGGGATATTCTGCCACCTACAGGAGTAGGACACTAGGCAGTAAAAAATTTTTACCACGCCTATGCGGCAGTCCCAGGGGTACTCCTACTTCCTGCTATAGGCATTCAGGATTTTTCTGCCTAGTCAGGAGTAAGGACCTAGTTCCTTGTTGGGATCTCTGATCCTAGCATTTTTTCTTTTTTAAGCTGATTTTTTTTCCCTCTGTTATTAGTTTCTGTTCCTGTGAGAACTACAATCTGTTGGACTGGGCGACGGACCTGATTTTCAAGATACTTAGGTCTCCCCAGTCCGGCCAGCGAGCGTGTGCAGACCTCAGCTATGCGCTAGGTTGGCCGCAACATAGCCCCACTGCACTGCGAGTTAAACTTCCTGCGAAGACGCATACGACCTGGTCCAGGCCTGAGTCGCAGCTTGCCTCCTGACCCGCAGCACCCCCCATTCTGATGGAGAGGTGGTCTGCCTGGAGCGGTGCCCACCTGGTTCCATGATATGGTATGTAGTGTCCTTTCGGGGTGGACATGGTCCCCTCCCTTGGATGGTTGGACCCCCGAGTTCCCCTCTTTCCTGTAATGATGTCCCGTACTGGACACACGAAAAGCTGTAGCAAGCGGCCATGTTGTTTAGTCATTATAGGTCAGCCATGACAGTCTGGCAGAACAATTACACCTTGCGCAGGGATTACTCCCTCCCTCTCCTTTCATTCATGGAAAGCCTAGGTTTTACACTTCAAAAGACGTTATCTCAACTCAGAGACATCAAAAAACCAGCACTTAGGCCTGTGCAGAGCTGTAAACCGCTAATTGAGTCCTGGCAGGATATCTGTCTCTTCCGTCCAGGCCTATCCTAAAACTTTTACCAGATCGATTAAGGATAACCAGAACTAATGGGGATTGTAAAAGGCAATCATAGAACCCTGCCCAATTTAAAACTTAACAAATACACACACGATTCAAAAACTCAGACAGGAACTTGACACATTCACAATAAGTATATATTTGGGTGAGAAATGTCCTACTGAACAATTTAAGGTCATGCATGACCACACTGGCACATATGGAAGGGAAGATGGCTGTCGGATATTCCCTGGGTAACAGGGTTGTCTGGGCTATCCTGTGTTTGGTGTCCCTGGATACGAGATTCAATGCTGTTCCATAATCTATCAGTTTCAAGAATGTAGCAGGTATATATGGGAAGATATGAATAGTGGTATAAAACGGTCTATAGAGGAGGGATCTGATACTGTCATAAACTCAGGACAGCCCATGGCCACTCTGTTCTTTTGGTCAGGGGCATCTGTCAACACCCCTTTGATCCCAGAGAAAAGGAGAGATCCCTAACCAGTTGAGAGTTCTGGTACCATCAAAGCAGGAGGCACATCTGTCAAGTTTGAGAACTGACAACACCTGGCTCGTCGACTGAACTCACCCAGGACATTGACTGCAAGTATGCTTCCTGTACAATTCTGCCTTATTTTGCTATTGCTGAATTGTTTCTCTATTTCTCTATCGGATCATTGACTGACGCAGTTCTCTGATCCAGATCAGTAGGGTTATACTGCCCCCTACAGGAGTAGGACACTAGGCAGAAAAAAAGTTCTGGCTACGCCTATGGGCAGTCCCGGAGGGTACACCCCCCTCACTTCCTGCTTAGGATGTCAGTTTTAATCTGCTTAGTCAGGGTCTTGGAAGTGACAGGCATTCTTCGTTGGCCTGAGCACCTTTTTTCAGCTCCCTCTGCTGTTCCCTTCCAGGTGTGGAAAATTGGCGGGTGGATTGCCTCAGTCGATGGGCCTTGGATGCAGGGGAATTGTGACCTCCTTGGTTGCGGTCACTCTGCACGCAGGGTGTCGGCACTGGTGACATTGTCCTGTCGTTCTCCCTATATGTTGGTTCATGGAGACAAGTGGTACTTCGTCCGGATCCGTCCTTCCCTCCGAAGGTGGTTTCTAGTGTTTACTTGAACGAGGACATTGTATTACCGTCTTTGTGTCCTAAGCTCAAACATCCAGAGGAATGTACATTGCATACTGGATATAGTTTGGACACTTAAGGTTTACTTGGCGACTGCTGAGCCTTTTCGTGTGTCGGATTTGCTCCCTGTAGTCACGGATGGCCCTGGGGCAGGGCTGCCTGCGTCTGCTGTGACTGTTTCCAGATGGATCGGACAGACGGTGGTGCAGGCTTATTTAATTAAGGGTCAGGTCCTGCCTTTTCCTGTTTCGGCGCCTTCTACTCCGGCGCCTAGTGCTTCCTTGGCTTTTTGCCATACAGGCAGGCGTCTGTGCTTCAGGTTGCAAGATGGCTACCTGGTCGTCTGTTCACACCTTTACCAAATTTTATAAGGTGGATGTGATTGCATCTGCAGATGCCTATTTTGGCCACAAAGTTTTGCTGGCTGCTGTCTGGAGGGCTTTCGGCCTTCCTTCCTGGTGGGGGGGTTCTGCCAGGGCCCCCCTTTACTGACACTAGACCACCGGGGAATGACACATGATCTTTGAGACCATTTGCGTCTCCTTCATTTTTGAGTGTACTATTGGAAAATTTGTTGAATTGAAATGGCGGTGAACTTTTGAATACTGCATGACAATTTAGGTGCTGAATCTTGTCAATTTTGAGGATACTTCCCATTTGGGGGTTATTAAGGGGACTCCATTTTCCCTTCCTGTCTTTGTTACATTGAGGTACCTAATGAATCAACTGCACATTTATTCATAATCAGCTTGGCTGTCACCCTCTCTATGGGTCAACTCTAGGAGTCTGAAGGTCTCGGTTCCCCTCCCCTCTGTGCTTGCTCTGGTGGCGTCACCTCTATTGCCTCCACCCTCGGCATAAGAAAGGGCTCAGGTTATCTTAAGAAATGTTCACTCTCGAGAAATGTCTATGAAAACTCCTGAAGAAGCTATTATGAAGATGGCGAAACATGTAGAGTTGATATTTTCGAGTGCATTTTCTTGATTTTATCATTTTATATTGATGTATTGTCTTGTCCTCACTTTTGATGTGTAATAAAATGTTAAATTTTTGAGAATTCAGATTTTTCTCCATCATTTAGCACCGTTAAAGTCCCATTTGCCCCCCTCCATTGTAGTTACTCAATTAAAGGGATGTGGTGCTTTTTATTTCATCTCTAGCAATATCTCTTCAAAATTTACTGTACAGATGTCCCCTGTGGGTCCCGAGAGCCGCCATTTTTTCTGTGGATGGCTAGCTGTATATTCAGCGGCCATGTTTGTGTAGTCCAGCAGCCATTTTCTTGTGGTTTCCCATTGAATAGAACGGCAGCCATGTTTTTTGGAGCCTTGTGGGCGGTGACTGTGGCGGCGGACCTCTAGTGCTGACTTCTGGACTTCCTCTTTCTCTCTGATTGCCGCATAGTGTACAGCATCCAGCGCTCTGCTCTGTGCTGACCGAGGGTGGCGAGTTATTGTGGGTGCCCTAGGCAGATCTCCCCCTCTCTGCTATAGCAGGGATTCCAACTCTGCTGGGACCTTTAGTGACGCTAGTGTGGCGGGAGGGGGGTGACTTGGCAGTGTTTTTTTTTTTTTTTTTTCTAGATTGCCTGTGTTTTTTAATGGTTAACATGGAGTCCCTAGAGCAAATTTCACCCCCTGATCTCCTCTCAGAAGTGGTGGGCCCTTCTGGGTCCCAGTCCACCCGGTCTGCAATGGCGGCGGTTCTGGAGTCCATGTCCAAGGTTGATTTGGTCCTGGAAAAAAAGGAACCAGCAAAAAGTGTCCACCACCCTCACCTGCCTCTTCTGTCTCCTCAGATTTTGAGGCTGATCTGGCTGCTACGGAGGCGAGTCACCCTGCTGTGTCTGCGTCCACATACAGAGTGCTCTGATAGTGAGAATGATTCCTCTTCCATTACAGCCACGAATGAAAAAGCTCTGGTGGAAGCACTGGTTGTAGCAGTGCTGGAAACTTGAAAAAAATGAAGGATGCGGCTGCGTCGTAGGCGCTGTAACCTTTTGATACCCGAAAATCCTCAAAAGTGGCAAAAGTTTTTCATTTTCCCACCTATTTTGACAAAAGTATCGCAAATCAGTGGGATTACCCTTAACACAATGTGGTGGTTGCTAAGCGTTTCACTAGAAGGTACCCCTTTGAAGAGTCACTGTTAAAGTGGACGGTCCCACCTGTGGTGGATTCCTCGGTTTTCTAGGCTGAACAAATCCACCCTGGTTTCCGGTGGAGGGGTCTCCGGCTTTTAAAAAGACCCGTTTGATAGGAAGGTAGAAACCTTGGTCCGACACATGTTTACTATGGCTGGTTCAGTCCTTAGGCCGGTGTTCACCATTGCCTTGGTGTCCCAGACCTTGACAGAGTGGGCTAAGCTTTTGCGCCTGGATCTGGAGGAGGAACCGCTTCCCCCTGCCTTTTGCGGAGCTGGCGGACCAGTTGTTCCAGGGGTTGCAGTTTCTCTGCGACGCCTCTCTTGATGCAGCTTCCTTAATTTCTAGGCTGTATGTGACAGCAGTGGTCCTTCGGCGCATGAGATTGCTGAAATGTTGGTCTGCGGACCAAGCTTTCAAGAAGGCCTTAGTGGATCTCCTTTTTGTGGGGGATCGCCTGTTTGGGTCTTCCCTGGATGAAATCATTAATGGAGTCACAGGAGGGAGAGTACTCTCCTCCCACAGGCAAGGAGTCTCATCGCAGACGTGGTCCTTTCTCGGCTCATAAGCAGTTTTTTTTTCGTTCCTCAGGGTCCCACAAAAAAGGATCCAAATCCATTCAGAACATCACCAGAGGTTCCATGAAGCCCTGGCCTGGTAAGCCGAGAGCAGGTCCTTCCAGACCTGCAGACGACAAGCCCTCTTCTGCCTGAATGGGCGTCCTCACCCGCATCTGGGGCAGGGGTATGTCTTCTTTTTTTTTTCCGGACCTGTGGACCTCTCTGATTCAAGACAGGTGGGTCCACGAGCTGATTCGGTCCGGCTACAAGATTGAATTTTGGTCTTATCCTCCAGAGAGGTTCTTTCTTTCCAATCTGCATTTGTCCCTAGACTGCTTGTGTGTTCTCTTCGGGGCAGTACAAGATTTGCTACTGCAAGAGGTGATTATACCGGTTCCAAACTCTAAACATTTTGGGGGTTTTTATTCAGACCAGTTTACAGTTCCCAGGAAGGAAGGCAAAGTTGGTCCAATCCTGGATCTCAAATTCCTGAACCGCTTTGTGCTGGTACAGAAGTTCCGGATGGAGTTCATCCGAGCAGTAGTGGCATCCCTTCATCAAGGGGATCTTCTAGCCCCTATTGGAATCAAGGACGCTTACCTCCATATCCCGATATATGTCAGACATTGGCGCTTTCTCTGCTTTGCCGTGGGCAAAGAGCATTATCAATTTGTGGTGTTACCCTTTGCTCAGCTCCTCAGGTGTTCACAAAAGTGTTGGCCCCAGTGTTGGCATTGTTGAGACAGCGGGGGATTGCAGTGCTGGGGTACCTGGACAATCTTCTATGAGCAGAGTCTCTGACTGCTCTACAGGACAACCTGGACATCACTGTTCAGACTTTGCAGGAGTTCAGGTGGACAGAAGACTGCTCTGGTTCCATCCACCAAGTTGGCCTATCTGGGTTTGACTCTGGACTCTGGCCTCAGCCAGGTTGTTTCTCCCACTGGACAAGCTCTAGAAGCTGCAGGATGCCGTTCAAATTCTGTTGTCCAGCAAGTCGGTCGTCTCTTAGGACTTGCATGCAGGTGCTAGGCCTGATGGTGTCTACCTTCGAGGTGGTTCAGTTTGCACAGTTCCACACGAGACCTCTGCATAGAGAGATTCTTGCCAAGTGAGACAAGAATCCAGTGTCTCTAGACAATCTGATCCTGTTGAGCCAAGGTACCTGATTTGGTGGCTTCGCTCTTCGACAGCGAAAATCCTTCCTTCCCCTGTACTGCACGGTGATCACCACAGTTGCCAGCCTGTCCGGGTGGGGAGGTGTTTTGGGCACAGACTGTGATCCGAGGTTTTGGACTCTGGAGGAGTCCAGGCTACCGATCAACGTACTGGAACATCAGGCGATCAGACTTTCTCTGCCCATCGGACGATTCGTCTTCAGGGGTGTCCGGTACGGATTTAATCGGACAATGCCACGGCTGTGGCATATGTCATTCACCAAGGGGGCACAAAAAGTGTCCTAGCGGCTCGGGTGGGAGGAACATTTTGTTCCAGCTCTCTGCTGTGCATATTCCAGGGGTGGAAAATTGGCAGGCAGATTACCTCAGTCGACAGGCCTTGGACCATGGAAAATAGTCACTTCACCCGGAGGTGTTTCATCAGCTGTGTCTCCGTTGGGGAACTCCTGAGGTGGACCGCTTGGCCTCTCGTCTTAACAGGAAGGTGCAGAGATTTGTGGCAAGTTGTCAGGATCCTCTAGCTGATGCCACAGATGCATTGGTGGCTCCTTGGGGCCAGTACGGTCTGATACGCCTTTCATCTCTCAAACTTCTGCCGAGACTTCTGCAAAGGATCGAGGCAGAAGGAATTCCGGTCATCCTTGTGGCTCCAGACTGGCCTCACCGGTCTTGGTAAGCAGATCTTGTACAGCTGGTCGCCGATGTCCCTTGGCGACTCCCTCCCAGGGAAAACCTGTTGGCCCAAGGGCCAATCTTCCATCCTGCTTTACAGTCTCTGGCTTTAATGGCTTGGCTGTTGAAAGCCATGTTCTGAAGGATAGGGGGTTGTCTGACTCAGTGATACCCACACTGTTAAAGGCTAGAAAATCTACCTCTAGAAAGATTTACCATCGCGTCCGGAGGTCGTATAGTGCGTGGTGTGAGTCTCTGGGGGTTTCTCCCCATTCCTTTTCAGTGGCTCGAAATTTTGGCATTCCTCCAAAGGGGTGTGGAACAGCGCCTGGCCTTGGGTACCATCAAGAGCCAGGTTTCGGCCTTGGCAATTTTTCTTTCAAAGTCCTTTGGTTCGCACCTTTTATTCAGGGGGTTCGCCACTTGGCTCCACCTGTGCGGTCTTCGTTGCCTCCGTGGTACCTTAATTTGGTACTGTTGGTTCTTCAAAACCCGCCTTTTGAAAATATTTGTGAAATTCCTCTGCTTACATTGTCCCAGAAGGTAGCCTTTTTGGTGGCAATTACTTCTGCATGCAGGGTGTCCGAGCTGGCAGCTTTGTCTTGTCGTTCACCTTATTTGGTGGTTCAGAGATAAAGTGGTGCTTCGTCCTTGTCAGTCATTCCTTCCTAAGGTTGTCTGGTTGTCTCTGGTTTTCATCTGAATGAAGACATTGTGTTGCCTTCCCTGTGTCCTAAGCCTAGGCATCCTAAGGAGATTGCCTTGCATTCTCTGGATGTGGTTTGGGCTGTTAGGGTGTATCTGGGCGAGTCATTTAGTAAATCCGACTCCTTTTTTGGGAGGGAACACCCTGAACTTGCATTTCTAAAGATGGTGCTGCTATGAAAACCAAAAGACTTATAGAACTACAGAGGATAGTGTACACATGCAAAAGAAATAACCATTAAATATAGCAAGGCAACTAAGACCTGATCAAAATAAGTAAAAATGGGGATTTGGTCCTACCATATGGCCATATCGTGCTCAAGCCCACCACTATGCGAAAGTACCCCATTGTCAGTGGGCCATACACTATCAATAAAATGAAGGATAAATCCAACCTCTCTAAACCATTGGAGATACTTACTCCTTACATGGGAGAGATGTGCTAGAACTGCACTATAAGGGACTCTTCCTATATCTGCTTACTAGTGGACACTGATAACGAAGTATACACCTGTACTTCGTTATCAGTGTCCACTAGTAAGTAGATATAGGATTACTGGAACCATGACCTGTGGTCTGATGAAACCAAGATAAACTTATTTGGTTCAGATGGTGTCAAGCGTGTGTGGAGGTAACCAGGTGAGGAGTACAAAGACAAGCGTATCTTGCCTACATTCAAGAAATGTCATGGTCTGGGGCTGCATGAGTGCTGCTGATGCTGGGGAGCTACAGTTCATTGAGGGAACCATGAATGCCAACATGTACTGTGACCTACTGAAGCAGAGCATGATCCCCTCCTTTCAGAGACTGGGCTGCAGGGCAGTATTCCAACATAACGACCCCAAACACACCTCCAAGATGACCACTCCTTTGCTAAAGAAGCTGAGGGTAAAGGTGATGGACTGGCCAAGCATGTCTCCAGACCTAAACCCTTTTGAGCATCTGTGGGGCATCCTCAAATGGAAGGTGGAGGAGCGCAAGGTCTCGAACATCCACCAGCTCCGTGATGTTCTCATGGAGGAGTGGAAGAGTGCTCCAGTAGCAACCTGTGAAGCTCTGGTGAACTCCATGCCCAAGAGGGTTAAGGCAGTGCTGGAAAATGATTGGCCACACAAAATATTGAAACTTTGAGCCCAATTTGGACATTTTAACTTAGGGGTGTACTCACTTTTTTTGCCAGCGGTTTAGACATTAATCGCTTTGTATTGAGGGGACAGCAAATTGACACTTTGCTACAATGTAAAGTAGTGAGTGTACAGCTTGTATAAAGTGTCATTTCTTCAGTGTTGTCACATGAAAATATATATAATAAAATATTTACAAAAATGTGAGGGGTGTACTCACTTTTGTGAGATACTGTATATAAAATATGCAATGTGGTTGGAGGGAAACTTCAGAATGGAAAATACATTTTTATTACAAATTATGTGAGCCGACTACAGTTCCTCTTTTAATGCATGTATGATTTGTTGTTACTGCCTCTTTGGCTGTTGCGCTTTGTACTTCTTCTTTTTTTTTTTTTTTGTGGTGGAGATTTATGCACCAGCCATGACCCAATGAAAGTATGGTTCTTATTTGTAAAGGGGAATGACTCTGTATGGGCAACAGTACTTACAGTTGTGGTTTATAGCTCCATTATAGTAGACCAGGGTTCATTCTGTTGCAGGTGCTTCTTCTGGGGTGCCTCAAAAATCCTTCTCAAATTTTCTTGTTTTTTATTCCCCTCTGTCTTGCATGTGGCAGGCACTTAGAAGAGTGTAGGAGTGGGGCTCTGTTTGGTGAAAACAGGTAGAGTAGGCACAGTTCCATTCTCCTGGTTTGCTATTGCTGGGTCAAGATGATCCTACTGGGGCACTTTGCGTTCAGCAGCAATCACTGTGGGTAATCACTGGCTGGGCGGACAGCCACAGATAGCTGCGGATGCCACCAACCTGTCATTGAAGTGTACAGGTCTTTGCAACCACAGCTAGCCACTTTCAGGTGGCAGAAAAGCTGCAGGAATCGGTAGATTCCTGCCGCTGTCATTTGCACTGACTCTAGTCGCCCGTGCGAATGTAGCCTTAAAAGCCCAATTGAAATTATGGTACATGAATTTAGGGGACGTTTTCGTGTCCGTATGTACACTTTGTGATTTGTAAAACACCTAAGAGCTGTTCATTTGTTGTTTAAACATTTGTATTACAATTTATTTTATGTACTTACCATTAATTTATAATAGCGTATCCGCTTAGTCTTCTAATGTCCAGGGTATGATTACCATTTTTGTTTCTGTTCTTTCCATGCCTATTCATGTATGGATGTAGAGTTGCAAGTGACTTCAAAGCAAAAGTCAAGAAAAAGAGATTCAGAGAAAGGTATTATGTAGTGCATACACATTAGCCATTAACACGGCTTTATGCCTGTTTAGGATAAAGTAAAAATTCAATAAAGGGTAGCAATCCTGAGATGCAGGAGACCTTAAACTATAAATCAGGTAAGACTTTATTAATGCTTTGTGAATGTGAAGATATTGGACGCAGAGCTATAGTGACCTTCCATGGAAGATGCAAAGCCTGCTTTTTGTTGTAGAGCACTGCTCCTGATCATGAATTAGATACTTCTAGTAACCAGGCCTAAAACAGTGTGGAGGATTCCTTCCTACATACATGTTTCAGCACAGTCCTGTGTTTGCCCTGTGATGCTTTGTGTAACAAGGTGGAGTGTAAATAATATTCGTTAAGACCCCAATTCAAAATCCCAAAAGCTAAAATCCCCTCTTTTTAAAGAATTGTCTCTGATATATTAACTAATATATTGGCATTTATATTTATATTATAAATATTTATGTATGGCTCCAGTTTTTTTCTAGGCTGCTGGACAATAATTCAACCATGCAGTGCTATTTGGAAGTAAAAGATTTGTTTAGAAGTACATAACAAAATTCAACTTGGTTATGCCTAGCTTTAGGCGTTGTCCTTATACTGTATGATCATTTTACACAAAATTCCTGCTTCAATTTTAACTAAGACACTTGTTTTTGTTCAGTTTGTATTGATTATAGCTGTTTTAACCAGATTTAATTTACATGAAACCTTGTCATTAACAATAGACTTTTTTCCCTCTTTTCCTGCCCATTTGTTTCCTTTATAACACCTAGTTGAATAGTTGATAATATATTTCACATTCAAAATGATAAGAATGTTTTCTCCCTATAGGAACTGATGACTTCTCCCAAGGTGACTCAGAATCCCGGTAAGATTTTTCTTCTTCTTTTTTTTTTTTCATTTTTTTTTTCATCTGCTAATATATAATTTTACCTTTTTTTTAAGCTGCAGTCTGCTTTGAGTTTACTTGAGTTTGTCTTATGGTATTGGCAGTGGTGGTGGTTGATTTTGGTACTCATGTATGAAAATGTAAAGGCCTTATTACTCTGATTTCACTGCAGAAATCTATTTTAACACACGAACATTAAAGTGGTTGTAAAGGTTTTTTACCTTCATGCTGTCTATGCCAGCTCGAGAACCGGATTGGGAGCGAGCACACGAGTGCCCTCAAAGCAAGCGGCTAGCTATGGGGGGGGGGGGCACTCAACAAGGGGGAGGGGCCCATGGCACTGGAGGGGGACCCAAGAAGAGACAGTTCGGGGCTGCTCTGTGGGAAACCATTGCTAAGTTTAAATGCCAAGAAACTTAGGCTGGCCATACATTTTTCCTATTCAATTTTCCTTTAAATTTACCAAAACAATATAATATGAGGTCAATCCTAAACACTTTCAATGTGTATGCAGTCGGGCAGGCCCTTGCACTGCATAGTTGAAGGTCAATCTAAAGAAAATTTAATAAGAAAATTGTATAGTGTATGGCCAGCCTTGAGCATTTAGCAAAACCGTACGATCAACTATTGTCACAACAAGTTAAAGTGATTTAAAGGATAAATATTTTTTAAAAGGATCAAAAACCTGTTATACCTACCTGTTTAATGATTTTGCACAGAGCAACCTAGATCCTACTCTTCTGGGGTCCCCTGCCAGTGGTCTCCACCCCCTCCTCCCATAGCTGCTTTCCATGGGGGCACTTGTGCAGGCTTGATCCTGAGCCATGCTCAGCCCCGCCCCCCACTCCCTCCTTACTGTCTGTGATTGACAGCAGCAGGAGCCGATAGCTCCCACTGCTGCCTATCTGTCAAGTAAGCAGAGAGAGAGCCCCTGCTCTCATGCAAACGCTGGATTGAGATTGGGCTCAGGTAATTATAAGGCAATAAGTTTAAAAAACAAACGAAAAACTTTTACCTTTTTAGAACCACTTTAACATTGCTCAAGTTAAATTTCAGTTCAGTACAATAATGTAATCCAGTAGAGTTTATTTCAATTATTTATAGTAAACTGTAGCTCCGAGTGAATTAGGCTTTACTGCATTGTACCCTATAGTTATGCCTACATGTTTCCACATACAGGGGAGCAGAGGGGATTGCACAGGGCTAAGCTCACTAGTAGGGTGATGCTTATTCATGGCCCATGAGTAGATTGAAGGTCAGAAGTTGGCACAAGAAGCTATGGTGTGGTATTAATGCAGTTATCCCAGGAGTGGCTGGTCTGAATTTTTAGTTTCTAATAGTTTTTATCAGTTGGACAAGTAACAAATAAAACTGTTCATATTTATTTAATATATTTTAGTTCTGATTGGATTTCTGCAATTTAAAACGATCAAGTATTTGGGAGGGGTAGAGCATCACACTGCCACTATATTAGAATATTTTTTTTTATATTAGAATATTTAGAATATTTAGTAAAAAAGCTATTTATTAAAAAAATGCAAAGGTTACTTACTA
This sequence comes from Pelophylax lessonae, assembly GCF_965119305.1. Lineage (NCBI taxonomy): Eukaryota > Metazoa > Chordata > Amphibia > Anura > Ranidae > Pelophylax > Pelophylax lessonae. The sequence goes on from NC_138771.1 coordinate 226,004,643, forward strand.
GGTTGGATTTAGCAACCATGTATGTAAGACATGGAAAACACTGTGCATGCATTTTTGATGCACATAAAAAGCGCACTGGACTGCATCTGGTGTGAACCCGCCCTTACACATACAGACAGCTAACAACTGTCTCTCTTCTGATGGCTGCCTTTATATGATCAGGTATAGGAGGAGGGCTTAGTAGGCAGTGTTCATTTTGGCAGCAAATTTCGATTTAGTTTTAGTCATAGTCTTTTGACTAAAATGCTATTTTTATTTTTAATCGTATTTTAATCATCTGAATTGTTTTAGTCATATTTCAGTTGACTAAAATCTCCAGTAAGTTTTAGTCAACTAAAATCTCTTGCATATTAGTCAACTACAAATAGAATGGGTTTAGGTAAATTGTAATGCATTATACATTTCTCTAGAATTTCCAAACTAATTATATACTCCTGGAATACAAATCTAATAGCATGTTGTTATGTATAGTATTAAGGTTTGAAAATACACTACAGACACAGATTTACCATTATGATATATAATTTCTTTATAAATAAAACCAAGTTTCATAAACATCAATTTTGCTTTTTGACAAACAGAAGTTCAACTTTAAAAATACAAAAAACTGTAAACTCTTATTGGCTGTAATGTCATTGCACATATTAAAACACTAAATGTGGCGCTAAACCCTGAAAAATGCAAAATAAATGGGGAAGCAGTCCATAATGATGTATCTCCGCTTTTGAAGAGGCAAATCCAGAGTTGAAGAACCACCACCAGAAAAGCACTCAAAACACCACCACTCCTTACCAGATGTTGTTGATCCCCACAACAGAGATCAAATGCACATAGGTAAAAGGTCAGAGACTTCCCACTCAGATGTCCAGTTCACAGGCTCAGAGGTAGTGTGTGTTAGCAAGAGAAAAGAAAAAACATCACATAGCGCAGACTGCTTCAAGAAACTTTACTCCCACTAAAATAGGCCACTTACAGAGTCCAGAAGAAATCTCGCATTCATATCAAGAATCTCCCCGCTGGTTCTTGGGCATTCCTATTGTTAGGCACTCGGTTAATGGCCGCTCTGTCTCCTCCTAGCTGCGGCACGCGTCGCCTAGCACGGCACCCTATTGCACATATTACTTGAATATACAGGATTACCAACATAAATTATTAAGAAAAAATACGAAAAAAGCCTTTTTTCTTAATTTTTTCTCCTTCAGCAGCTTAGGGCCCCTTACTTATGCTTATGTGGTAGTGCAATACATGTTTAAACTTTAATGTGATATTACAGACTTTGGATGGAATTGTGTTGCTGATTTAGAAATGGCCAGCAGAGTAGTGTTAATTTTAATGTCAATTTTCGATTTAGTTTTAGTCCTAGTCGTTTTGACTAAAATGTAATTTTAGTTTTAGTCGTATTTTAGTCCTATGGCTAAAATGCCATTTTAGTTGTATTTTAGTCATCTGAACTGTTTTAGTTGACTGAAATAGTGTTAATGTAGTAGTAGACGAAAATGTTTTAGTCAACAAAATTAACACTGTTAGTAGGTCAACAAGTTTTATGTGCAGCTCAGCAGTTTTCTTTAAACAGAACTAGAAGCTTGGTGCATGTGTGATTGTACTGGCGGCTGGGCAGCACCTTAGGATGCTCTACACAGTACCTTCCTGCCTCTCCTCCACTGCCAATCGCAGAGGGATGAAATTATATTTTATTCTTTTACAAACAGCCAGTGCAGGGTAATAAACGCACATCAGGCAAGCTACCATAGTCCCAGCAAGCTGCACCCCTCACTTGCCTCAGATGCACACTTTCTGTTAACACTTTGCCCACTCCACATCCTCTGCCTCAAAGCTAATTAGTGGCCTCCCCTATTACACAGCTGCATATATGATCTATGGCCTGGGCCAGGGCCTGCTCTAACAATGTAAAAGATGCTATGCTGATGTTGTGGCTGAGCTGTTAATTTGCCTGGAAGAGACCTACGGCCCGAGAGGAGGGAGGTTGTGGCTCAACAGTTGAGAACCACTGTGGTAAAGTAGAAGGCTGGGATACAGCTGTGCTCCATTGCAACCCTTATACAGTGAGCCCATAATACTATATAATCTGGATAAACTAGTACAATATTTTCAATAGCAAAATATTGTGTTAAATTGGCATATCCAGAAACAGAACTTTGAGTAAACTGAGAATTCCTCCTAATGTAGTAATGCCTTCTAAATAAATCAGGTCTGCTACTGTTATTTAATAAAGATTATTTTTAACACATCTTGCAGATCTAATACATCCAGAAACATTGATAATTTGGTCAACGATTTTTAGGCTAGTGATCTTCTTTCTTTCTTTTCACTTTTTTCTGAATGTTTCTTGGTACATAAATTCTCATTACAGTGTTTCTGGAAAAGCAGACTCCTGGCCTTCCTCTGATGAAGAGGACTTAGATTTCAGCCCAAAGGTATTGGCCGGCTTTTATAATAACTTATAGGATACTTTAGCATAAACGTTATTGGTTTTACTGTTATCTGTTCTTTCAAATTGCTTTTGACAAAAAATATGGTCCAGACTGCTGCAGGAAGAAACAAACAAATCAAGGGTTATGTGGGCTTACTTTTACATGCACACTTCCAGTAATAATTCCAGAACAAAATGTGTTTGGTGTAGCCACTGTGGAACTCTTTCCCAGTCACTCTGTCACACTTGACTTATTCAGGGACATCTTGTGCTTGTTCAAAAATTCTGTTTCTCAGTTGAGACTTGCGCTTACCTAACACTGCCCAGAGATGTTTTTTCTAAAGTTTATATACACGAATCGAAAATCAGCCGATTTCCCCATAAACACTAAAGCTGGCCAGAGACTGTTTGGCCGCTTCAGCAGGGATCTGCTGAGATTCGAACCATGTATGGGCAGCTAATAATCAGCAATAAATCAGTTAATAATCACTGTGATCTCCCAGCCAAGATGGCTCCCCGTGCACCCCCCCCCCTCCTAAAGAACACAATGGCCCATCAACACTGACTGAGGAATTTCCATTACTGGCTATTTAATCTATTGGTGCTACCAAACAGTGACTACACCCGATAGGGTTTCAATTTCCGCATGGCTCAGTTGTTTTTTATATTCGCTTTTGTCAAACCAGGTGGTGCTTGCAAGTCCACCCACAGCTTGAATTCCATCCAGTTTAGCAAGAACCAGTGTCGCAGTCTGCTTTTATAGGGCTCCTCCCCTTCCTAATTAGAATACTTTGTGCAAATATGGCACAGTCTCCAACAACTTAGATGCCGGGGTCCACAACTTAAGGCATTTCCTGTCTACAATGTGGTTCTCATCTGTGCTCTAGTGTTGTAAATAGAATAACCCTATCCAACTACCAGTTTAGTGCATATACAGCAAAGCGACTGCTGCCACTTACTCACATCCCCCCCAGTTAATAAGCCGTAAATAGATAACAAAAGCATCACCCTCACCTCCATTGCTGTTTATACAGTGCTTTGAAAAAGTATTCATACCCCTTGAAATTTTGTTTGTTTTTGGATTGTATGTGATAGACCACACAAAGTAGCACATAATTGTAAAGCGAATGGAAAATGGTTTTCCAATTGTTTTTTTACAATAAATGTGTGAAAAGTGTGGCATGCATTTGTGTTCAGCCCTTCTGAGGCAATACTTTTTATAGAACCACCTTTCGCTGCATTTACAGCTGCAAGTCTGGTGTGTTCCTTGGCCTTCATGATGCTGCTTGTTCACTAGGGTTCTCTAACAAGGGCTTCACGGAACAGCTGTATTTATACTGAGATTAATCTACACACAGGGGGACTCTATTTACTAATTAGGTGACTTCTGAAGGCAATTGGTTCCACTAGATTTTAGTTAGGAGTATCGGAGTAAAGGGGGCTAAATACAAATGTACACCACACTTTTCATATATTTATTTGTAAAACTTTGTGAACACCATTTTCCTTCCACTTCACAATTATGTGCCACTTTGTGTTAGTCTATCTCATACAATCTCAATGAAATACATATACTTTTGTGGTTGACAAAATGTGGAAAATGTCAAGGGGTATGAATACTTTTTTAAGGCACTGTGTTAGTGACAGAGTAAATGCAGGGGGGGGGGGGGGGGGAATTACATGATGTCTTTACTTTCATATTTTTCGATAAATTTAGTGAAGGTAGCAGTATAGCTATCAATGACCTATAAAGATTGTGCTTCTACTGAACAAATAGTGGTGTAGTTTAGTATGGATAATGAGATTGACAGTTGGGGTGCTTGGTACAGCAGAGCACTTACTGCATTGGGTTGCAATGCAGTGCCTTGTTTTTTATAGCTAAACAAATAAGGTACAATGCAGAGCATGAATACATATGAGCTTATGGAAAAATACAGCGCTTCTTAAATTTGTCCCCTATAATTTAAATTGGCGAACTTGTCTTCAAACTAATGTCATGTATGTGCGATTCTTTTATAGAAAACATCCAAGCCAAATTTAACACAGCTACTGAGCTCCAAAAAAAAAGGTTAGTGAAACAAATTTTGATAAACCATGCAAGTTGTGTTTGTTTAGATCTATGGGATTCTTAACGGACTTATGCTTGTTTCTTTTGCTGTAGTTAATGAGAGCTTTGCCCTACAGAGTAAATCAGATAGTGAAGAAGACTCTTTTAATGATAGTGAAGATGAAGATGCAAACATTTCGTCCCCTCCTAATAAGAGTGCTCCCAAAATCCTTTCCTTTCCTCAACCTTTGATTTTCTCACCTGGCTCCTTTACAAAACCTCCCCAGCTGGCTTCTGCTTCCCTCCACAGCATTATTAAGGTAAATGTTTGATAAATGTTCACAATTATTTGTTTTCATTAATTTGTTCTATCTTCTCCTGCTTTATTTGGCTTCATAATGGATTGTTGACATATCAAGATGAGACAAAATCACAAGCCGGTGCTAATAAAAAGTCTGAGAAAACTGTTGATCAAGAGGAAGATAAGATGGAGGAAGAAAATAATGAAGAATGTCAAGAGGGTGATGACCAGTGTGAGGAAGAGAACGAAGAATCTGAAGCTTTATATGATGAAGAAGAGGAAGAAGAATGTGAAAGTGAAAATGAACAGAGTGAGGAAGATCAAGAAGAGTCTGAAGCTTTAGCTGATGAGGAAGAAGAATGTGAAGAGGAAGAGGAGGATGAGGAAGAAGAACAATGCAAAGAGAAGGATGAGGATAATTGTGACGATGATGAAGATCATGAACCATGTCCCGAAATAGAAAATGATGGCGATGTTGATGATCGTTTTGAAGATGGTGAACGTAACCATGGAAATGAAGTTGTAGGATGTCTAGATCCTGGTGAAGGTGATCATAGACAAAGCAGTGATATTACTGGGTCAGATAGGAAAAAAAGTGTAGATGCCTCTTGTTATGATGGATGTCAGAATACCTCTCAGGTTGAGCAAAATGCTGAAGACATCCCAGATGGTAATGATGTACCAGTATCTCTTATATATGGGCTACCTGAAAATTCTGATGAAAATCGAACGTCTACTGAACATGAAGCGGGCTCGTTAACAACTTGCATAAAACCTTGCTTTCGAATAGACCAAGACGTTGAAGATACAAGTAAAATAGGAGGGCAAAATAAGAATGATCAAAGTGATAAGAATGACTTGCACCTAATAAAGGAATGTCAAAGATTTCAGAGTTATCAACAACTAGAAATAAATACAGGGATAGATTCAGAATTAAAAGGGAGTGATGCAACATGCTTGCAAAGGACTCCTACTAGTAAAGGCAAAGATCATGTGAGTAAATAGCCCTGTGTGCTTAGAGTTAAGAGGTTTTGTGATTCTTTTTGTGCTTTAGATACTAGAAGGTGCAACCCCTTTTTTTGCTTTTCATGTGCCTATTTTGTGAAATACCCTTTTGTTTGCTGAGTTTTTATATATGTGTACATATGTGTTTTTGTTCCTTAGGGCTCGTGCACACTTCATCACAAAGAAGCTGCTTCTACAGGCTTTTTTTTTTTTTTTTTTTTTTTTTTTTTTAAATTTTTTTTTTTTTTTTTTTCTGCCCTGGTAACTCCCCTTCATGTTAACCATGTTAACCAATCTGTCCATGCACACTATGGCTTTTTTAGGTTTTTACAGACATATGCTCTTACAGGCAGAAAAAAAAACCCCACCCACCCGCATTTTTGAGAGGAGCTTTTGAGCAGAAAAGACTCCAAAATACGTGCAAAAAATCGTGAAAAAGCATTAAATAGTTCAAAGAAGTTTGAAAACACAAAAAAATAGTAAAAATTAGCTGAAGGGAGGATTTGTCAAAAAAGCTCAAAGAAGCTCCGTAAAAACGTGCAAGAGAGCACACAAAAAATCACATGCTTCTTCAAGCTGAAATAAAAGCTCAAATGACCATGAAAGCAGTTGTTTTTTTTTTTTGTTTTTTTTTTGAGTTGCAGTGTGCATAAGCCCTTATCCTACCACAGCCTGTTTCAGTGGTTTACAGTGTACTCTAGGTGCCCCATGCATAGTCATCAGCTATTTAGTACAGACACTAATGTGATGCATCGTGGATTCTGATAGAATCAGTAGTCATTGTACCCGTTATTGTATTGTACTGTTCAGTGTCTTAATGTAGACTAGTGATTATGGCTCCAGGCCCAAGATCTTGTACCTTTTTGACCATGGATTAGCTTTTGCACAGCAGCTGTTTAACCTCTTCACGCCAGTGCCTCCCGGCTCTTTAAGAAGTTTAAGATGGCGGGAGGTGGTGTGTGGCTTAAGTTCTGATTGGCTGTTACGGCAGTCACGTGAACTGAAAACTTTTGGTTAGACACCGCGGTCACTTTCCCAGGAGCTCACTCTCGGCACAGCGCTATTGACTTCAATTAACGCAAATACACGGCCTCTCTGTGCTAAGGCCCAGGAGCTTAGAGGCTGCATTTTTGCATGCAGCCGGAGCCAAGGGGTTAAAGATTTGTCTTGTGCTCTGATGCAACCAGAGTGCTACATTCCAGTTATGTTGAATCCTGCCCTATTGGCACTGAACATTTTTTCCCTTTTCAAAAGTTTTTTGGGTCATGCCTTTAGGCTATCCTCAGGAATCTGTTCACCTACAAGACAGTTGTAGGAATGAAGTTAGAATGTCTCTAATTATGTAGTTTTGCAGGTGCAAATGATAAGGGTGGGCCCATTTTTTTGATTCAGGAGGTGATTTTTTTTTTTTTTTTTCTCTTCCAAGTGTATCATTTCTTATTTTTAAAATTTGGTTGTATAAATATAGGAGTGCAAACTTACATAATCTAGTTGGTTGATCCTCTTTGTTAAAGTAAAAATGTCTTACTGCATCCAGACAAAGCATTATAGAGGTACTAAACACATACTGTTCAATTTACATTGTCCCTTCTATTTCTGTATATGGATGATGGCACTGTAATAAAAAAAAAATTCAAGTACATTTTTTCTCATCTATATATAGCTGTCACATGACCCAGCCCTTTCCCAGCCTGTCTGTAGGGAAACATAAGCAGGAGGAGCTTCCAGTCCTCGGCTGCTGGTCACATGTTTAAAATAAAAAATAAAAAAAAGCCTTTGGAATACAGAGTAGAGATAAATAATATCAATAAACTGTTTTAAATTGTCCTAGAGAAATATAATTAGAATAAAATCTTTATTATTTTGTGGAAATAACATGGTGTAAGCGTATTTCTGCCAGTCACAGGCTGTTTCACACCCCTCCAGCCTGTGTCTTAGAATAAGAGTGAGGTGAAGCCTCCGTTAATCTACATGTAATATCCCACCCCTATTGTGTTTAGCTGGTTAGTGGGCATAGAGGAGAAGGGAGTGGGCTGTCATTTACCAGAGTGTATATGCCCATGTATGTGACTCTATAATTACATGCACCACTCATATGTGATAGGGAGGAAATCCTCTGTATAGAAACTCTCTAAAAACTGAGTGTAACGGATCAATCTGTACCCCGACCGGGTACCTCCGTTGACGGATGCTCCTAGTGCTTCCCGAGGGCTCCAAGCACTCCACCAGACACCGTAACCATTTCAGACCCCACGAACCGCCGCAGCTTGGTTGGGGTCTCACCGTCCCCTACCCACCCTGGACCTACGACAAGGCTCCAGGTGCCAGTGGGTGAACCTCTCTTTCTCCAGAGAGTGCAGCAGGAACAAGAACAAGCTCTTACGAGAGCTTAGTGATTATCCAAGGGAGTATGCAAGCTTAGCAATCATTTGTAGAAGATTCCCCCAATGAGAGACAGGACTCTAGATTAAGGGTGAAATATAACTCAACTTGAACAAGAAACAGACTTTAATACAGTTTTCCCCCACAAGGTTACCGCCTAGGTGGACCTTGTTGAGAACTGGACATGACATTCACAATCCAAGTTTTACACTCCAATGCAGTGTACACAATCCCTCCCCTCTGCCTGATTACAGTAGCATATACAGATTAAAGTGTATACAGGAACTTAACTAATTATCTAGCCATCTGGACAGAACAATGTAAGGTCATTAACATTTAACAATGGAACAGACACAATCCACATTCCATTTCAATACACAACCAATAGGGAAGCCTGTCATTGACAGTCTGTGTGTCTCAGACACTGTTTCTCACAGACAAGCACATGGAATACACTGTGTAAGGTGGTATTAAATCTTCATATTTCTATATGAAGATATGGTTGACAAATATTACTGTCCCATCTGAAGCAATTCAAACCATTAAGTATTTGCTCATCACCTCCAGTAATGGTTAATACCGTCACACTAAGCATGTGTAGAGTTGCCACCACAGCTGCAAAATTCTGAATTGGGGACATGGAGAGAAGGTGGAGATAGAGAGCAGCAGGATCAACCGAGTTTTTTTGCAGAATACAGAAAACGAATCCCGTAGTGCCTGAGTGGGTATGAACAGCATAGAATACAGCATTTATTGATAGTTTATGATGTGGGTTTAGTGACACTTTAAAGTGGAAGTAAAGATCACATGGTCAAGAAGTGCGGTGAATGGGATAGGATGCCAACAACCTAGAATGCAATGGAAGCCAGCGGTTGATGCTCGGTTGACGAGCTCTTACTGACACGGATAAGCCACAGCTTCTCAATCACATGACTGCACCAAAGCTGATTTTTTTATTTATTTTTTTCTATTTTTATTTCAAAAGGTATTTAGTGTGATCTGTTTTAAAGACATATTAAACATAGGTATGAAGCGTGGGGGGAGCATTTATTTTTATTTTTTTAACTAGACTTCAAACAATTTTTGGGTTTCCTTTTTTACAGGCGCGCACAGGCTTCTTTTTCCTTCTTCATACTTACAATTGAAAGAAGAGGTGCTTTTTCGCTAGAGTATTATGAAATATGCATTCCAATCCAAATAAACATTTGGGATGCATACATAGAGTACAGCCTATTTGCTGAGTGTTTTTTCATTCCGGCATTCCTGTAGTATAGCACTTCTTCCACTCCCTCATGTCTATTATCTGGAGATCCTGAAACACACCTGCTGGTGATTTTGGAACACCCTCTTTGTTGGCTGTTATTCACAAAAAGCATAATATGGACAAAAAATGCCAGCATTAATGTTTCTAGTAGTCGCCATAGTCCAATCTGATTTTTACATTTGATTGTGATTGGTTAGGGAGGGTTACACATTACAGACTTCAGAAAGTACACTGTCCAGTAGACTGGAGCTGTGTGTGCTTTTTCTTCAGGGGAACTCCGAAAAAGGTAAACTGAGTGAATTTTTCTGACTTTATTACCCTTACTTTGCTTACTAGTAGCATTGTTAGCCCACTGAATGCTTTCACTTATTTGCTAAAATTGTTCTTTGAGATATTTATTTTGGCCTTCATCTGGTTCTTTTAGGAAAAATCTTTCTCAAGTGTTGAAGGTGAAGATGATGATGATGATGAAGGCAGTATAAGTTCTGAACATTCATTCACAGCAAATACTGCTGGGCAAGCAAAGGCACAAGCCGGTGGAGATGTGGGCAGGAAAGGTTTGTATATATTTTTGATGATTTTTTTCCTAACTGTCATAGTTGTACATCTGAAGTAAAATAACAGAACAGTCTATCTAGTGCTAATTAGAACAAAGGTATTTTTTCAGTAAATAGGCTGAATAGCTATACTGGCCAAGGTTGAAAGAAGACAAGGAAATGACTAGTATAAAACCTTCAGAAGAGCAGGAAAGGGAAAACTATTTTGTTAATGTAGCTGTTAATGTAGCTGTTGAATGTGTATTAATAATATTATTATTATTATTAGGCATCCAGATCAGTGAAACTTTGTAAACCTTGGGAGCCATACCCAGACCCCACGTGGTGGGGATGGCATTTAATTTTGCTTCGATCACTGAATCCTGCTTGGGCGCTTACCCCGGCACTTAATGTAACATGTGTAGTTAGCCTAAGGGTGCTATACAGGGCCATGGTCCATCCCTATGGAACCCAGATTCTGAAGACCCCTCTGGGAGTATGCCCATCATGACGGGCAAATCCTGGACTCTGGTTCGGTAACCGTGACATGGACAGGTAAGACATAATTTTTAAACAATCTGTTAATAGGATGTGTCGATATTTGCATATTAACACCCTAAAAAGTGCTTATAAAAATCAATATACATAAATTATAAAGTGCTTATCTGTGCTGTGTCTAGCAATCATGATTTCCATATATTATATTATATAATCAATATAAATAAATAATTGTGCTAAATATATCCATAAATAAACATGAAATATGTAAATTAATAAATCAGTGAATAAATAAAAAGTGACAAGTGCCAACGTGACTTTTCAGATATCTTCCTTCATCTGCTCAATAGTCCTTGTGCAATACAGTTCATATGAATCATAAAGTGACCAGTGTCCAATGTGCAAATCTGTACCACTCGTGATCTCACTGTGATCACCTTGCTCCCCTCTCTCCTCCCTACTTACCAAAGGTATGCAGGGTTCAGGCCTTATGATATTCACAGAGGTAGTCTTGCACCTCCTTTTAGGGGTGGGGGACACTCCAGCTTGTCACGTTGGCACTTGTCACTTTTTATTTATTCACTGATTTATTAATTTACATATTTCATGTTTATTTATGGATATAGTTAGCACAATTATTTATTTATATTGATTATATAATATATGGAAATCATATGATTGCTAGACACAGCACAGATAAGCACTTTATAATTCATGTATATTGATTTTTATAAGCACTTTTTAGGATGTTAATATGCAAATATTGACACATCCTATTAAGAGATTGTTTAAAAACACTTTATAAGCTACTTTAAGGCAGCGCTGATTCATTTGCACTCATTCACTTTCAAAGGAACTTTCCTTTTATTCAGCAGCAGCCTCTTTACCTAACTTTTTTACTATAAGTGTATTTTCCTAAGCGCAGGTATACTCCCACTTTTTAAAGACATCATTTTGCCCCTGTACAAATCATTAGTAAGACCTCATCTGGAATATGCAGTTCAGTTTTTGGCACCCGTTCTTAAAAATGATATTGGGGGAACTGGAGAAAGTCCAGAGAAGGGCAACCAAACTGATAAGAGGCATGGAGGAGCTCCGCTATGAGAAAAGATTAGAAGAACTGAATTTATTCAGAGAAGAGGAGATTAGGGGGGATATGATCAACATGTATAGATACATAAGGGGTCCATATAGTGAACTTGGTGTTGAGTTGTTCACTTTAAGGTCAACAAAGAGGACAAGGGGCACTTTTTACGTCTAGAGCAAAATAGATTTTGTCTCCAAATATGGAAAGGTTTCTTCACTGTGAAAATGTGGAATATACTTCCTCCAGATGTGGTTCTGGCTAGCTCACTAGATTGCTTTAAAAAAGGCCTGGATTATTTCCTGGGTGTACATAATACACTGCTCTCTGCTTTACTTTTGTGTTGATGTCCTAGAGCAGTCATGACACAGACCTCCAGAATGGCTCTCATTTCAATCCAAATGTACAGAACCTGAAAAGCCTGGAGAACAGAACTGCTTGCAAATGTCACATCACTAATATGCCATTTGAAGGAAAATATCAATTTAAATAAGTATTTGACAAATTTGTCACACGTCACTGGAGGAAAAGTACTTCTTCCAAAATGGAAGGTTCCAAAACCATCTTCCTCAAGGGCTTCTATGTTGTACCTCCCCAAAAAGAAGAGTGCCCCATCATTCTCCTGTGGGTTCATCTTGAAAGCCAAAACTCAGTTCTTCCTTTCAGTGCAAGACTTAGAACACAAAACCTACCAAACCCCTCTTCACAATGCAGAGGCACCTTCACTCCTGAGAGCGGGGGATGGTCTGCTACAGTTTGCTTTTCTCTGGGTCATAGACATCCCAGATCTGTGGGTTCAATCAGTGGTTTTAGAGGGGTGCAAATTACAGTTCAATGCTCTACTCCTTCAGTGTCCGTCTCTTGTACCAGGGAGTGGTTGTTTTGGTTCCTCTGTAGGACAGGTTCAAAAGATTTGATTCAAACTAGTTCAGTGACAAAACCCAACTTTGATATTCAGCTAGTCCTGAACCTGAAATCCCTAAACAACTACCTTCAAAGATTCACATGGAATCTGCAGGGTCGCTTATTGCCTCTTTAAGACAAGGGGAAATACTTGGCATCAGAAGAACTTCACAATGCTTATCTACATATTCCCATTTACCTACCTCACCAGTGCTTCCCAGTAGGAGACTAATGTTTTCAATTTATTGCACTTCCATTTGACCCATCTCCTCCATCCAGTATTTACAAAGGTACCTGTACCTCTTTTTGCCCTCTTGAGAACTCCGATAAAAGCCTGACCATATCTAGCCACCTTCTAAAGGACTCTTCTCGCTTTCTCTATCTGCAAACACTCAAAGGACTATTCAGGTGCTTCATGCATTTGGTGGTTGGGTAATCCGTTTTCAAACATCTGCTCTCCAACCTTCCCTTTGGCTAGCATACTTAGGCCACATTCTGGACACAAAACTAATTAAAGCATAACTCAACATTTGTTGAGAAAAAAAACATTCCCCTCTGAGTAATCCATGTACATTGCAAGGATTAGAACAACCTTTGTTGCAGATTCCTACCTTTTTTTGTTATTCTGAAGAAATCACAGTTTGTTCCTCTGTGCTGAGTGAGTCTGAGAGTGGTTTCATAACTATCAGGCAGCAGCTGCAGTACACCAATGAGGAAATCTGCTGGGCCTGCATCCCTTTAGACATGTTCCTATTAGGAGTATCTCACCAAAAATGACATTTTTGTTTCAGGGGATGCCTTAAATGTGACTTGTATCTTAGGCAGACTTCTAGGAAAATTGGTGAGCCAATCACACAAGCAGGAAATTGTTTCTTTATCGTACATCGCGGGACACAGAGCAGGCCATAATGATGACTATCTGGATTTTACGCCACCTATAGATGAATAGACACTGGCAAACCAATAGACAGGAAGTTTCCCCTATATAACCCCTCCCACACAGGAAGAACCTCAGTTATTTTGCCAATGTCTTAAAGGTAATGGTCATGGCTGTTTAAAGCTCTTCAATCTAAATTTTATTCCAGTAAAGGGGCATTGTGATCTGATCCATTCGGGTGGCTGATCACTAAGGAGGGGATGGTACCTGAGCCTTGAGATGGAAAGGAACAAGGTTTTGCCTGTAATGTGACCCGCTGGGCGCTAGATCCTGGAAGTTGGAACCCTGGTCATTATACCCAAGGAGTTTTCCTGCAGGGTGCTGTACAGGTTTAAGGATATGGACCCCAAAATAATAAGGGGGACCCGATCCTTGAAGGTCCAGAGATGACAGAGCCCGCCATAATGGGTGAAGATTGGGTCCCTTTTCAGGATCTTGTGCTGGGACTGGTGAGTTTTTTCCCTCTTTAAAAAAAAAAAAAGGTTGCAGAGAAAGAATTTAGTACTATTACGTCTCCAGCGCCTGCAGTACCATGTTTTTCCACTAGGGGTCAGTAGTGTCTATGCAAAGATGCCTTGTATCGTGACGCCTTGTCTTTGTGTTCCACAGTGAGGAGCTGAGCTTTGCCACATAAGCCTGGTGGACTGGAGGCTCGTGAGGGCGCGGACGCACAAACAGCCTCATCTGGGTGGGCAAGCACGGAAAAGCAGAAGCGTGTGTATGACGTCACGAGCGTGCATGTGGCAAGCTGTATCAGCTTTTAAAAGGCAAGCGAGACTTGCAGAGCTCCTGGCTGACGCTGAAAGGGACACAGAGTAGGTTTCACTGGGGCACGTGAGTCTATGGGACTTGGACACGGCCGCAGGCACTAGTATCTGGAGGGGGGTTGTAACTGTGGTAGCTGCAGAAGGCTGGATCACAGTTCCTACAGGGGATAGTGCAAAGAGGTTTTTACCTCAGATCTGGGTCTTAATTAAAGTAAGCAATGTCTTCAAGAAAAAAAAGTGTGGGGGGGGTGTGCAGCTGGAAGGGGAGCAAGTGCTCCACCATCAGGATTAGAGGAACCTAGTCTTATTCCTGCTGTGCTAACTTCCCCAGATAGGCCTGAAGCAACTGGTCAATCAAAGTCGTTATGCTTGTCAGCTATTGTTGCTACTTCCAATGCCTCTGCCTCATCTTACATCACAAAGGTCAACTTGGCATCAGCTTTGACTAATTTGGAGGGTAAAATAGCCGGGATGATTTCCTCTGTATCACGGGGGAGGAAATGGGATAGATCTCCCGCTCCTGAGTCCGGGCCCAGCGGGAATCCGGCTGAGCACATGGACACTCGGGCCCGAGGGGAGACCCCTGGCTTAGAGCCAGAATGGGCATAGAATATAGAGGAAGTAGCTGTGAATGACCTGGAAGAGGGGCAGGCTGGAGATTCCTCTTCAGAGGAGTCAGGCTCTGAGGAGCTTTTTTCAGCCTCTCACTCGAAGATGTTGCTTATTCAGTCTCTTACCGAAATGGCCTGGGCTGGTTTTAAATTATCTCCATTAAAGATGTCAGAAGCCTCCTTCTCTTCATTGGGATCCTTACGCCCTCAGCAGAGTTCCCAGGCTCTCCCTTTATACCCACTGCTGGAATAGTTGCTGTATGCGGATTGGGATCACCCTGATAGGGTATTTATGCCTCCAAAAAGGTTTTCCTTGCTATATCCTATGGAGGAAAAGTTCAAAAGAAAGTGGTGAATGCCTTTGGTAGATGCTGCTATTTCTTCTGTAAACAAAAATGTAACCTGTCCAGTTGACAATGCCCATGTATTGAAGGACCCAGCGGATAGGAAGTTGGAATCCTTACTAAAAGCCTCATTTGCCGTCGGCGGGTCAGCCAGCAGTAGCGGCAATAGGAATTTGCCAGTTCTTTTTTTAATAAATTTTTATTTTCCTTTTTACATATGCCAGTTCTTAAAGATCATTTTAAAAGGTTGGCTAGGAACCTGCCTTCTCAAGGGAAGACTACTGAGAAATTGGCAGAGCTTGCTCGCGCCTTGGGTTTTGCGGTAGATGCCCTTAAGGATTCCATCCAACAGGTGTTTCGCTTTGCACTTCTCTCAGTACACATGCGCACATGCGACCCTCAGGGTCAGGGCCAGAAAAAACCCTGGGTCCAGAGGCCTGCCAAGACAGGCTACAAGTCTGCTTTGTGAAGGGGTGCTCCGACTCACAGGGGTGGGGGAAAGGCTTCTACAATTCTCAGAGGCTTGGGAAAAGGTATTACAGGACAGATTGGTCATGTCCACAGTGGCTCAGAAATACAAGACGGAGTTCCGGGAATTCCTTCCCTCTCGGTTTCTAGGTTCAAATGTTCCCACAAGTCCAGTGAAAGGAAAATCCCTGTTCCAGGCCCCAGAACACTTGTGGGTACAGGGTATGATTGTAGAGGTTCCGGCCAGCAAAAGGTTCATGGGTTTTTACTCAAATCAATTTGCGGTGCCAAAACCGAATGGCGAGGTGAGACCCATTCTGGATCTCAAAGCTCTGAGCCAGTTCTTGAATGTTCGATCCTTCCACATGGAATCCATTTGTTCGGTGGTAGCTTCTCTGAAGGAAGGGGAATTTTTGGCATCTGTGAACATCAAGGATGCATACCTGCATGTGCCAATTTTTGGGCCTCATCAAGTTTCTGCGTTTTGCAGTGGGGCAGTGTCATTTTCAGTTTGTGGCCTTGCCGTTCGGCCTAGCCAATGCTCCACAGGTGTTTACAAAAGTCTTAGCCCCGGTGTTGGCATTCTTAAGGTCCTAAGGGATTTCAGTAGTGGGATATCTAGATGATCGATTACACAAGAATCGATCAGGCCCAGGGCTAACGCCGAATGTGACTCTTGACAGTCCAGTTCTTGGCAAACCTGGGCTGGATTCTAAATATAGAAAAATCAGCCTTGCGGCCAGTTCAAGTTCTAGAATATCTGGGCCTGATTCTGGACACAGCTCAGGCAAGAGTTTTTCTGCCTCCAGCAAAAAAGGCCATAAGAGCCATAAGAGGTCTGGTCCAGATCATAGGAAGGGATATCCCTCTATACGGCTGTGCATGAGATTGCTGGGCAAGATGGTCTCCTCATTTGAGGCAATCCTTTATGCGCAGTTTCATTCCAGGCCATTCCAGAACAGCATTCTGTCTGCTTGGAACAAGAAGCTCCAAGCTTTGGATTATCCAATGGTTCTGTCCCTAAGGGTGAGGCAGGATCTCACGTGGTGGTTTATGCCCAACAATTTAGGGAAAGGGAAGTCTTTTCTGCCAGTAATCCTGAAAGTAGTGACCACGGACACCAGCCTATTGGGCTGGGGTACTGTTCCTGGAGCAAGCATTTGTCCAGGGAAAGTCGTTTTGGTTGGAAAAGCTCCACCTATAATAATCTTGGAGATCTGGGCAGCTCGGTTAGCTCTAGTATTCTGGACTGCCAGGCTGCAGGATTGTCCTATCAGGATTCAGTCTGACAATGCCACGGTGGTGGCTTATATCAACCACCAGGGGGGCATCAGGAGCCAGGCAGCCCAAAAAATGGCGAACTTCATTCTAGCATGGGCAGAGAAGCACGTACCGTTTCTATCGGCAGTGTTCATCCTGGGGGTGGACAACTGGCAGGCAGACTTTTTAATTCGCCAGCAGTTGTTTCCAGGGGAATGGTCCCTACGTCCCAAGGTATTTCAAATGATTAGCCAATGTTGGGGTATCCCGGACGTAGATCTATTGGCATCCAGGTTCAACAACATGCTGGACAAGTTTGTATCCAGAACCAGGGATCCAATCGCTATCAGAACAGAAGCGTTAGTGATTCCTTGAGATTGATTCCCCTTGATCTATGCCTTTCCTACGTACCAACTTCTGCCATGGCTGCTGCGCAGAATACAGGTGGAGGGGAGACCAGTGATCATGGTGGCTCCGGCCTGGCACAGGAGCTCTTGGTACGCAGAGATTGTGAAATTGGCAGTAGGGGAGCCATGGTCACTGGCATGCCATCCAGATCTACTTTCCCAAGGTTCCATATTCCATCCTGCTTTACGGTCACTGAATTTGACAGTTTGGCTATTGAGACCAGAATCTTGAAGGATCGAGGGAGTTCAGGTCCAGTTCTAGCTACGTTGATAAACGCTAAGAAACCCGTCTCTAGAAAAATCTGCTATAGGGTCTGGAAATCTTACATCTCTTGGTGTGAGTCCAAAAGATGGCATCCTCGCAAGTATGTTGGAAGAATTCTTGCTTTTCTACAATTAGGAGTGGAATTGAAGCTGGCATTAGGAACTATCAAGGGGCAGATCTCGGCTTTATCCATTTTCTTTCAGCGACCGATAGCAACACACTCATTGGTGCAAGGTTTGATTCGCATGGTTCCTCCGGTCAAGCCGCCCTTATGCCCCTGGGACTTAAATCTTGTGCTCTGTGTTTACAGAATCAGCCGATTGAGCCTATCAGGAATATTCCTTTTGATTCTTTTGGTGGGGAAATTGTTTTTTTTGGTCACTGTAACCTCGGCCAGAAGGGTATCAAAAATAGTGGCCCCTTCTTGCAAGGAGCCATTTTTGGTCTTGCACCAGGACAGAGTGGTCTTGTGTCCCCATCCAGCCTTTTTGCCTAAAGTGGTTTCCAGTTTCCATCTAAACCAGGATTTCACTCTGCTCTCCTTTTTTCTGAATCCTCAGACCACAGAAGGAAAAATTGTTACATTCACTCGACTTAGGACGGGTAGTCAAGGTCTATTTGAAAATGTCAGGACAAAAAAAGGATTATTGCTCTGAATTAGTGCTGTCAGAGGGGCCTAAGAGGCCAGGCAGCGACAAGTTTGACTATTTTTAAGTGGATTCACCAGGTCATTATTCGGGCGTATGGTTAAAGGGAAAGGTCCCACCCTTTAGATTAAAGGCACACTCTACATGGAGGGTAAGTGCTTCGTGGGCAGTGCATCATCCAGTGTCTCTGACTAAGATTTGCAAGGCTGTTACTTGGTCTTCAGTGCATACATTCACTAGGTTCTACCAGGTGGATGTTAGAGCTGGAGAGGGGACTGAATTTGGCTATAACTTTGCTACAAGCAGCAGTATAGATCCTTTTTTTGTCCAATGGCGTGTTCCCTCGCCTCAAGGTCATTGCTTTAGGACAGCCCAGATACATTATTATGGCTTAATCTGTGTCCCGTGATGTACGATAAAGAAAATTGGATTTTTCCTACAACTTACCTGTAAAATCCTTTTCTTGGAGTACATCACGGGACACAGAAGTCCCTCCCCGCTTTTCTGGGATCTTCATTGCTTGCTTAAAAAACTGAGGTTTTTCCTGTGTGGGACAGATTGTATAGGGGGAACTTCCTGTATTGGTTTGCCAGTGTCCATTCACCTATGAGTGGAATATAACCCAGATAGTCAGTCATTATTATAGCCTGCTCTGTGTCCCGTGATGTACTCCAGAAAATGATTTTACAGGTAAGTTGTAGGAAAAATCCAATTTTCTGGGATGTGTTTAGTAGGAAAAATCCAATTTTCTGGGATGTGTTCAGTACACATTCTGTGTACAGAACAGCTCCAGGTAGCCATATTGCATTACATTTTCAGAAAATTACAGCTGCTGCAGATTGAGCAGGAAAGGTAATTTTTAATAACATTCAATTACAATATGACTTGTGTCACAATTGTATACGCTATATTATTTTTTCTTTATTTGCTATTTTTTTTTCCCCACAAAAGTGGAGTTACCCTTTAAGAAAAATAAATAAATGTCTCCCGCTCATCACAAAGGGAAAATAAAAATACAAACCATAGACAAACTGAAATAAAAATAACCAGAGCAAAAAAAAAAGCCTGCTCCCGAGAGTTGCTGTGTAGCAGCTTGCTGAAAACAGTGTTTGTCTATTCATATATACATAACAAAAACAAACAAAGAAACAAAATACAATTGATAGCTATATAAATGACAGCTTGTAAAATGATGAATCTGGAGGCTGTGGGCAACTTCTAATTTAGTGGCAAGCTGACTACAGGATGAGTTTGGCTGCCTCTGACAGGCTGAGGACCCTAAAGCTGTGAACAGAAAAGAAAAGAGAGAAGGGTGCCAAGCCGACCATATTGTAGTAAGTGTGTGTATTGTGGAGCTAAAAAAAAAAGATAAAAGTTTCACTCCAAAACAAAAGTTGATAAGTGTGTCTCTTAAATCAGTGTGCAGTCTGGACATATGTGGAGATGGAAAACCAGAGTGCAGCTCCCTCTGACTGCTATGTCAGAGCTGCTGTAGCCAGGCACTATAGACAGGGGAAGAACCGCTACTGTGGGAAGCCAGATGATGCGCTCACGCTGCCAGGAGGTCGGCTTGGCGCCCCTCTTTTTTTTCTTTTCTGTTCAGATTCTGGACACAACCTAGGCAAATGTCTTTCTTTCAGAATACAATATCCTCTTTTTAAGATGTCATGATCAATTTTCTATTAAATCAGGGCCTCATGGTAGCCTCATCTGAGGTCATCCCCATAACTCCCTTGCTTTCGAGGCGTTTCCAGCACAACATCTTTTTGGCCTGGAACAAGCTTGCCTCCTTCTCATGATATCCCTATGCTTCTCTCCAGCCAAGCAAGGAACTGCCCAGCTTGATCGATTTCCAGTCCAGCCTTGATAATGGGGAATCTGTTTCTACCACACTCATGGAGGGTGATAACCACAAGATGCCATCCTCACAGACTGTGGGATAGGTTTCTGTCGCTGATAGTTCAGGGAATATGGTCACCCAAGGAAGCGGAGCTGCCAATCAACCACCTGTAGCTTGGTGTAAAAAAAACTATCTCTGAATCACTTAAGAACACCCCCTTTCCCCTTTTTCAGGGTCCCCTGATCAGGGTACAATCAGACAATATCATGGCTGTGGCCTTTATCAACCAGCAAGGGGGTACCAGGAGTCAGGTGGCCTTAATGGAAGTAAGTCTGATCATCTCATGGGTGGAGAAACATTGTCCAGCCCTCTGTGCTGTTCACAACTCAGGCATGGACAATTGGAAGGTGGATTTTCTCAGCCATCACCACCCGTACCAAGGGGAATTTGTCCTTCATTCTGACATCTTCAGCTTCCTGTATCAGAAATTCAGAACTCCAGATGTGGCCTCCAGGTACAAGTTACCCATTTGACAGGAGCAAGAATCCTCTAGTACTGGCATTGGATGTGCTGATAAGTCCAAATTCCAATTCGTATATGCCCTTTCTCCAGTGTGAATTCTGGCTTGAGTGCTCCACAAAATGGAGCAAGAGAACATACTGGTAATTGCACCAAACTGGCCCAGGAGAACCTGACACACAGACAAACTTCTAGGAGAGCAACTTCCAAACATCCCAGACCTTTCGTTTCAGGACCCCCTGTTCCATCCTGCTTCTCAGTTACTGACTTTAATGGCATGGCTGTTTGAAACCCAGGTTTTGAGGAACAGGGATTCTGTCATTCCCATATAGCTCTAAAGCCAGGGAAGCCACTTTTAAAAAAAGCCACTTTGGTTCTTTCTGCCCTGCCCTGCCCTGCCCAGAAACCGCAGAACCCACCAGGGAGCTCTTTCAATGATATTTCCTAATATGTGGCCTTCTTTAGTGGCTATCACATCTCAGACATGTCTCTAAACTAGCAGTGCTCTCTTGTAAGAGCCATTCCTGATCCATCACAAAGACAAAGTAGTCTTGCACCCAAGATCTACCTTTCTGCATTACATGGTATCTAACTTCCACCTTAAAAAAAACATAGTTCTTCTCTCTTTGGGGCATGCTTCTAAGCACAGTTAAGGGATTGCTCCTCTAGATGTTATCAGACTTATCAAATTTATATAAAAGTTAAAGCTTCCATAAGAAAAATTGACTCTGTCTTGTCATCGGGGGCCTTGCAAAGGGACATCTTGCTTCAAAATTTACTATTGCCAGATAAATAAGGCAACTCATTCCAAGAGTTTACACTCTGAAACCCTTCCAGCACCTACTCACTTCGGCAGAGTGATTGGTGTTGTGATGATAATGTGGACTGAGCACCCTGAAAAAGCTCAGTGTTAAGGATCCGGGACATCCATGACATTTTCTTTTTAATAAGAGACAGAGCAGCAGTTCAATTATTTTAAAAGGAAATTCAATGCTGGACAATAATATACCAGAATGCAACCTGTACATATTCAAAGATAATAATATCTGTTTAAACCTGTGACATTCTATTGGCCTCTCCTCAGACCTTTTAATTGGTTAGATAATTTTTGTCATCACCCTACTCCTGGACAACAAAAGTGGGACAGCATTCAGTCTTGATCTCCTTTACCATCAATGCAAGGAACACCAAGACTTCTAAAAGCCACTGCACAATCTTGATTGTTGTTTGGAATTATCTGAAGCAGGACTTGATATATGTGCTTTTTTTTTATTCTTCAACCCTTTTTGTTTTCTGTTGCTTTGTTCTTCCTTTTCCCTTGGTAATCCTTTTTTTCTGTAAATCTTTTGTTTGCACATTTTCCTTTTCTCAATCATTAATATTTTCTCTAATGCACTTGAAGAATTCTCGTCTCTTTTGAAGAGTGTTACTACGTGTTAAATCTCAGTATCTGTCTGTGGTAAAAGTGTGTATTAAAGACGTTTATTTCTAAGTCATAATTCCAATTGTTAGTATTGTGAAGGGTTTGATAATTTTCAATAAAATTATCTGGTGGCAGAGTAAGCGGTTGATTGCGTAGTTATCCAAACCCTGTGAGAAGCTCTCTGTCTGTTGGCACTTGTGGTTCCCTGAGCTGGAACATTTTTCTGCAGGGTGAAGCTGAGAGTGGCATTGTTGCTTATCAGTGACAGGGTGGTGTTGACTAGTTATCTGTCACAAGTTGGTGAAGGTGGTAGTGGTCTGACGTCACATCTGTCGCAGGTGTCATCAAGCCTCTATTATCTAGCTTTGGGAGGCCACCACCTAATCTTTAGTTCACACTTTCTCCAAGTTCTACAATGCCGAACCTCCAAGCTTCTGTGGATTTGGCTGCAAAGTTCTTGCAGCAGCACTCTAAGTTGCTCCATTGACCCTTGTTGTTGGGGTGGAGTTCTGTTTGCCTGGTTGTTGCCCACCCTCATTATTTGCTTGGGGGCATCCCAGGGTCTATGAATATCCAGCCTGTGTCCTGCACTGTATGATTGATTAAATTCCATATCTTGGAGACAGTACAGGACTCAAGCCACCCTCCTCTCTGTTCTTGTGTTACTCTCCACTGCTTGCTAAAAAAACTGAGGTCTTATGGAATGGGGTAGAGTTAGAAATGTTCGCCGAGTGGGCATATCCTTCAAAGCTTTGCCAGTGTCCAGTCACCTCAAGGTACCAGCCTATAAACCAGGGTCTATGAATTTTATAGTCTGTGTCCTGTACTGTTTCAAAATATGGAATTTAAGTCAAAATTTCTCTTTTTGGTCTAAATGGCAAGAATGTGTAGGATTGATGCATATAGTATTGTGATGAGCATCATTTTGGCATTTTTATCTCTTTGTAGTTGTGCTAATGTCAGAACTTGGACTGGAAGATGATGATGTTGAATCACCTTGGGATTCTGAGGTAGGATTACAATATGTGTTTCATCCTTACTGTAATACATTGATTTAAAAATATAAACACATGCTATTTAGGTAAGTATTCTTAACTCAAAAAGTGTTTTTTATTGCGCTCAGCCTCCTCTAAATTCTTAGCCCTTAAATAGTGGATGTGTATGGAATATTTTTGAAGAATCTTTACTTTATAATGTATAATCTTTTTGTGTTAAAATACCTGCATATATTGTATTCTTGATGTGGTTATTTACAGCTTTTTTGTAAATTCTTATTTCAGTCTGCCTCAGACAGCCCTAGAAAGCAGTCTACCAGTGATATGCCTACACCTGCTGCTCCAGTCCATATGCAGTGTATTTCAGAGGAATCCCATGAGGGTATGTGTTGCCCATCTTTGTGTAGCTTATGATTTCAGTCTCATTGAAAAGCTTAGTTGCAGTAAATCAAATTTACCTTGCAACAAGCCACATTTTATGAGTTTATTCTAGTTACAGTATATGTACCAGCTATAAATGCATCCAGTACAGCGAGCATGAGAAGACAATGAAGGCTATCACACGTGACCTCTTCTGAAAATGACAGTTCACACATTTATTTTATTTTACAGCAGAGCAACCATCCAGTTTGATTTCCCTGGGTTACTGAATTGTTGCTCCTTAAAATACTGTTTTGATTAACCCCTGCTTTTGTTGATTTTGCCTGCATATGTAAATTCAAAATTCTGGTTCCCTCATTAGATATGTATTACCGTCCCTGTTTTCTTAAACGTTCAAGAAGTTGTAAGATGCAGGATGAGGACTGGCTCTATAGACAGAGTGGTATGATTATTAATTTAAAAAGACAATCCTTTGGATGCATGGCAGAAATAACAGGCTCCATATTTCTATATCGCTATACTAATTCTCTGGCACTGCGTATTCTGAAAAATTCTACTGTGTACTACTGTGGGCACAGTGCATGACCTTTTGCATGAAATCGGACTACAGATTGGATGAACTGATATCCACTTTATTTTCCTTTCTCTAGAGGTTTCTGAGAAAAGTACCGCTCTGGAAGCTAACAAGGTACTGTTTGTTTCTTTCTATACTTTTAATAAAATTTTATTAGCATGTTATGCTAATAATATTGTTTTCCATTTATTAAGCCACAGAAAACCGATTTGCAAATTAATAACGGCTCCTCAACTAACTCTGTGTCAAAAATAAATGAAAGAAACACTAAATCAGGTAATTTTTTTTCCCCATTTTTTTAAACAGTTGATTTATCATCCAGGTATGTGTGCGTTTGTGTGTATGTATATATACAGTGTGTGTGTGTGTGTGTGTGTGTGTATATATATATATATATATATATATATATATATATATATATATATATATATATATATATATATATATATATATATTTTTTTTTTTTTTATTTATTTATTTCGGGTACTTATATAGCGCTGTCAATTTACGCAGCGCTTTACATAAACATTGTACACTCACATCATACACAGTAGGGCCAATTTTTTTTTTTTTTTATACAGGATCCAATTAACCTACAAGCATGTCTTTGGTGTATATGTGTATATATATATATCTCCTTTTTTTTCTGTTTTAGATCTTATGGCAGATTTGGGTCTAGATGATGCAGATGATATCGAAGGTAATGTTCATATATAATGTGTGTATGTATAAAATGGCTTCTGGTGGGTGCCACCTTACATATGTTTTTTTTTTTTTTTTTAATCAAGCCGGAAAGGCCTAAATTTACATCTTCATGCTGGGCTACAGATCTGAGAACTTTCTCCTTGTGTTTCTGTAGTGGGCAAATTCTACCTAACAAAAATCTGGTGCTGGATACCTCCCCTAGGTGGCAGTATCTTTAAGGTGGAGTGTCTCAGCTCTCCTCTCGCTCAGAAATGTAGTATTGCGTTTCCTGATTTAGTGAAGCATGCTGTTTGAAACTGAACACTATATTATGGCTCCGTAAATTGTTTTTTACACTGTATTTGGATTTGTTATGAAGGCTCTGAAAATGTTAGCAAAGCGCCGTTTTAGTCTGGATTTATGCTTTTGAATAGCTACCCAATGCACATATACAGTAGGCCTAACCCTAACTGCACTATAGCTAACCACAGTGCACAGATGGAAAGGCTTTGTGCATTGTGGTGCACTAAGTTGTTAAAAATAATGTAGGCCCGATTTTTTTGTGCTCCGTAACATGTAACATGTTGAACAATCAGGGATGAGCTGCTTTAACATAACTTGTGAAGTGTAACCATTGTACCATAGTGTATTGGCATTTAAAAAAAGAAAATCAAAAAATAACCTCACTTCAGATGATCACCATGAAGCCCCTTGGAACCTAGACTTTCATCAAGATGAGATTAAAGTAGAATTATAGGCAAAACCTTTTTTCCTATTTTGGATAGAGTAAGGGAGGGTTATACCCACGATTATATTTCTTTTCGCCATTTGTGTCCCATTGCGGAGATTTCTCTTCACTCCCTGTCCCATAACCAAACAGAAAGTGAGAGGAAATCCCTGCAAATTACGAGAATTCCTTGGGGACCCCCAGGTCACCAGAACTAATGTCCCCCCTGGAAGATTTCTCCTCTATTACTTTTCTGGAGCCAACCCAAAAGTGGGTGTTTGGGAATACAGCACCTGCTTTTATATGTATTTTTGTTTTTAGTGTTTTTCACTTAAAGGGGCAGCAGTTAAGGGAACTCACTATATGACTGAGGTGCCCTTCATGGATTATTTAATTTTAAAGAGGAGTTCCGGTCTGGGGGGATTAAAAGTCAACAGTCACAAATACTGTAGCTCCTAACCTTTAATATAAGGACACTTACCTGTCCAGGGATAGCACAATGTTGGCAAACTAAGCCAGTTCCTCCATCGGCTTCGGGTGCAGGCGCCAGCATTGCAAGTAAGGGAAACCGGCAGTGAAGCCGTCGCTCTGCGCTTTCTGAATGGTCCTGCCATCTTCTGGGACACACACCGGTCCCAGAAGGCAGTGGGGGAAGGAGGAGGGGCTGGACATGATGTAGAACGTTGTGCGGCAATCTTGCCAGGAAGTGGAAGCGGGTATCTGTTAAAACCAAGTACCCGATCCCCTCCATAAATTGCCAAATGTGGCAGTGGAGGGTATGAACTCCGCTGGAGTATGGTATGGAGTTCCGCTTTAAGTAAGGGCATTCTTGAGGATGATTCATGTAGCGTTTAATTCCTGGAGTCCTTTGCCATTAGTTTAGGCATGCAGGCAAGACGGTGTGCTTAACCGAGAACCCCCCTGGAATGTATATCATTTGCCTAGGCCTAGAAACCAGCAAGTAACTGGAGAAATGTAAAAAAAAAAGAAAACAGTTTAAAACAAGTAAATATGATATACTTTCCTTTCTATTTACTAATACTAGCAGCATAAGGATTTAAAATGGTCAGTGTTGATTGAGAGAGTGAAGCTTCTCTTGATTTTAATCTTGAAGTCATGGCTTTATGAACACAAAGATTAATGTAAAGATTAAAATAGTTATTTGTAGGAAGCACAGTGCATCTTAAATTTAGTGCTTTGTTGCTAACTTTACTTTTTTGGCCAGATAAGGCCAGATAAAATTACATTTTAACTCTTGAAGCTTTTGGAAGATGTTTTTACCATTCTGTTTTGTTTAGATGCATCTGATTGGGACTCTACAAGCCATTCTCTTAAATATTCATCTCATACTCCAAGAAGCGCGGCTCAGTCTCATAATAAGCTAAATGAAAGTACATCTCCACAAACCATGCTTGACAGCGTTTCAGCAAAAGGCACAGCAGCTTCCCTCTCTGTGGCATTAGGTTCAGTACAAGAAGATGACAATGAAGAGCATGCGCATCCGAAAAAGGACAGCGCACAAAGCATATCCAAGGACATGTCACAAGATTTAAGGAATAAGGAAAATGGTAACTTCATTTTTTTCAATTCATATTAGTTGTTTGAGGTTCAAAGCTAAAATTGTATCCATTTTAAAGTTAGTCTTCTTTTCTTTTTTTTTCTTATTATATTATTAATAAATGTAACTTTAAAATGATTGGAAAGTCTTGTTTGCTTAAAAAAAAAATAAAAAACATGTCATGCTTACCTGCTCTGTGCAGTGGTTTTGCACAGAGTGGCCCAGATCCTTCTCTTCTCGGGTCCCTCTTCTGTGCTGCTGGCCCCTCCTATTAAGTCCCCCCCCCCTCCCCCCGTTGAGTCACAGCTCCCTGTTTCCATTCCGTCACAGAGTTGCGACTCGACCTCGCCCCCTCTCTCCTGATTGGCTGACTGACTTTGACAGCAGCGGGAGCCAATCGCGAAGCCTTGCTTTCTTAGCCAATGAGGAGGAATTCCCAGGCAGCGGGACACTCCTACAACATCGCTGGATAGAGATGGGGCTCATGGAAGTATTAGAGGGGCTGAAGGGGGGTTGCTGCACACAGAATGTTGTTGTGTTTTTTTTTTTTTTTATCTTAATGCATAGAATGCTGGTGGGTAATAGAAAAACAGGCCTTGAATATGGTTACACTGTATTTTGTACTGCATTTTTTTTCTTAACTAAATTTGAAACTTTGCAAGCCATAGATGGTTCTTGAAAGATTAGTAAATAAATACCTTTTTAATTCATTTTGTTTTTTTAGGTTTACCAAATGGAAAAACAATAATAAAGGACCAGAGTTCCCTAAAGGTAAGTTATAAATATAACATTATTATAGGGACCTTATAGATATCTATATGTTCTCAGGCATAACATATGTGCCATGTTACCAAATTCTAGAGAATTTGATATGCTTGTGCTAGTCCAAAACCATTGTGTAATTAGCTACGGATTGGACAAACTAGTATGGACATGTCCAAAAGAACTAGTAATTACACTGGAAACCATCAGATTGGTGCAGTCAGTCTGCTACCCAACAGATTACAATTCCATTCATTATTTATTTTAAATTCTTTTTACATATCTCTAATTTAAGCCTCTTTCACACAGGCATCGTTTTCTACTGCTCTTTGAAAAGCAGTCTGTGATAGGTTGCTTTTTAGAGGGCAGCAGAGCACTAGCTTCCTGACATTTTGGAAGTGTTCCTGCCATCTCTTGAATGCATTTTATTTTATCTGTTTTTTTTTTCCCAGCCAAATGAGAATTTTGTATTGAAATGTGGCGCCAGAAGCCAAGCATTTTTCTCTTGGTTACAGTGTGGCCCCATTGACTTCACTGGCGAGTTTAAAGTTTAACAAGTAATGCAATCTAACAAACTCAGTGGCCATTAAGAAAATAATCACAGCCACAGCATGTGTAAAATTCCCCTCCAACTGCTATGTCCACTTGTATCTGTGCAGTCTTGGAGCCACTGCCTGTTTTTACCACCCTTTAACCTCCTGTGTGAAAGCTTATTGTGTTTACTGTTATTATTCATTACTGTGAACTTAAATTTAAATGTTGTTACTTTCTCATCAATTGAGGGGCACAGGAATTTAGATGCTATACTGCTGCCTACTGGAGAACTGAACACTGTCAAACAGAAAGCTGCAGGCCAGTCCAAGATAACCCCTCCTCTAGCCAGCATGTCTTAGGTTTTGCTAGTGTCGTAGGAGGATGGATGACTTTTTTTATTTTTTTATTTTTTTCACCTCTGTTGAGAAAAATCTAACCAAATTTTGCTAGCCTGTTTTCTCTTTTTTTTTTTTTTTTTTTTAAATATTTCTTCATTGACTTAAGTTTAATATTCCTCGCTACATTATTGCTTCAGCTGGTCTACATGGCAGCTATCCAGATCGCCTAAGTTGTAGGTTACTTCAGGTACTTTGGAGTGCCCTACTTGTACCTGCTGGATTGGACGTGCAGGGTCAGTCTGGAATGAGACCTTCAGACACTTGGTTCCTAGTCCAGAGCTATAGCGCTCGATCAGTGCTTGCCCTGTCTCTAAAGACTCACTCTGTTGAGTAGGCTATTCAGGCTAGACACTGGGATTACCTCATTATTTTTACCACAGAGTGCCTTTCAAATTTCCTACTGCCGCCAGTTCTAAGGATTAGAAAAGGGTTAACGCTGAGGGACTGAGCGCTAATATCCACCGGATAGAGTGTTGCATGCGTGAGCTCCATGCTTTATTTCCTGCCATTTGGTGTAGAGGAAACATTGCCCCACCGCTGCTCCTGCTTTTCAAAGCACCACATGGATCCCCAGTCTGTTCCCAGTGTCCGCCTACAGTGACCTGGTCACCTGCAGCCACCTGAAATTCATCAGCCACCTGCTGCTTGAGTTTGTGAGTACCCTGAGGACTTGCCTTGTAGCCTAAACCTAGCTGCATTTTCACTGTGCAGTAGCAACATGTCTGTATCTAGACCCAGAGGGGGAGTCCCACTTCCACTGGGGACCCTGGCTCACATTCTCCTTACAATTCCAGGATTTTTTACTCCCGAGGACACTGGCATATGAAATCAGATGACCCTATGATTATAGGGTCTATTTCACTGGAGTCTCCCCTAACTCCGTGAGGCTGAATCCCATACTCTGTCATCAGGGTCATCTACTGCAATTACAGAAGACTTTGCATATATATGAATAGAAAATGGCCACGCTCAAGTGTTAAAGCTGAACTCCGGGAACAAAACAGTGAAAAATCTTTATTACAGAAAGCTCCAGCACAGAGGCAAAGTTTCACACTGTATTTCTGCACAGATCTGGAAGAAATACACAAAGCACAGATTTAGGGAACAATACACATGACTCTTGTATTTAGACATTAATATTGCCTGATCTGGAGTTCAGCTTTAAATGATACAATCCCACTGGTGGACAGTTGTCCAGAGTTTATTCACCTAATCCAGTAGGACTTCAGGTAGACCATAATGCTCAAGACTGAATTCTTCTGACAACATTTACAGATTAAAAGCGCACACACTGGCCTTGTGCAAAATCCTCAGTAAAACTATATTAATAAATACTACTTATACTCACGAATGTGCTTGTAAAAACACCCAAGCATCCAAAGGGTTTACATTCTTATTGAACATTCCCAATACTCAATAAGGATGTAAATTGTATATGTTTAATGTTATCACTGTTCGGATGTCATTCAACAAGTAAACTGCTTGAATATGCCCACTATGCATTTTGGAGGGAAGGTATATAAGGATGTCTTCTGAACAAAAAGAAGACGGTTTGCAGTTGCATAATGTGCAGGTTAGGAAGCTCTGATGAAAAGCCCTTGTGTGTCATTTTTGCATTCTTTTGTTTGCAGGCACCTTTGTGAGTATGAGAAGTATTTATCAACGTTTTATTAAAGATTTTGCACAAGGCCTGTTGCACATTCTTTTTGCACGAACGGAAACCTTTGTGGCCAGATTCACCCAATTTCTTGTGTATACGGACTGTGGAGGCTCTAAGCGTGCTGCAAACTGAGTCATGATGGGTAGAGGAGGGGTTATCCTGTGCTAGGAGTAGTATAACTCAATAATATCTGAAATTCTGTGTCCCTTTTTATGGACTGCAAGAAAAAAAAAACGATTTTTGTTGTTACCTTGCTCCTATGCTGTGAAGTGTTGCCTGTCTGGCAGGCTAAAGCCACAATTAAAAGAAATGTTTGTACGTCTGATATTAAAATCACATTGGTTACCAAGTTATCTTATTCTTCCCTATTAATTATTAGTGAACGCTCCAGACAAATTAAAAAAATAAACCCACTCTAATCCATGATAAATAAAAAGGTAGGTGCTATTGGTTACAATCCAATAACCCAAACTAAAACAGAAAAACAAAATAAAAAATTACGTGCAATCTATACATTCATTAAACCCCCAAAAAATCTGTGATTTAAAAGGTCACAAAACACAAAGTCCTCAGAAAAACAAACAATTATATAATGTCCTTTTTAAACTTTATGTATCTTTCCACACAGCAGTAATAAATGTGAATTCTTCTTTCAATCTCCATGCTGTGCACCACCGCGTGTGGGGAAAAATGCTCGCTTACCGTACCTCTATGGCAAGTAAAAGCTCAACAAGCTTTTATACAGGACAGAGGATCCAATGGCACCATACACTCCTATGTTAAGTATTACTCATGGGCGACATATTACCCAAGATCCAAAAATATAATACTCTCATAGTGTATTATGTTTATTAAACTAGATACATCTTAAAACCATAAATATTGCACTCACATATATTTGGGTCTTTAAGTCAGCAGCCCAAAATAATTTGTCAGCACGATCGCTCAAAACCATAGAGCCAGCAAGCGTTTAACAGGCCGGAATTGGTTCCCCAGAAATTACATCACCACGACCCAGATGTGATGACAGCGGCTGTGTCATTTCTGGGGAACCCATTCTGGTCTGTGGTGGTGCTGACACACTATTTTGTGCTGGTGCCTTAAAGGTAGTGATCGACAGATTATTGGCAACACCGATATATCGGGGGCCGATATGCACTTTCCCCGATATATCGGAATCGGCCCCTGAGGTTACCGATATTGCCGATATTTAGGGAACGTGCTTGTACTGAGGTGATGCCTGCAGCTAGAGGCATCACCCCAGTACCGGTGTCCATAGCCGACGGTCAGCTGACTTGTAATAACAACCGATGCAGCTGAGAAGCCGCTCGGCTGTCATTACAAGGAGCGGGAGGGGACGTCCCCCCCCCCCCCCACCGCCTTCCACAGCTCGCCCGGGTCTCCTGTCCCACCGGGAGACCCGGGCATCCTACCTCCACCGCAGCCGAAGAGAGGACCTGGGTCTCCATGTAAAAAACACGGAAGTGATGTCATAACATCTCTTTCAGGTACTCGGCGTCAAATTAAAAAAACTGTCAGCATTCAAAATAGCCAAACTTGGCGTTTTGAATGCTTTTCGGTGCCGGGGAGGGGTTTGGGGTCTTTTAGACCCCCAGTTTCCTCCACAAGGCGTACCTTTAGAAAAATAAAAAATACATGTCCGAAAATATCGGCCGATACTGATATCCGATGACCAAAATATCGGTATCGGCATTAAAAAAACGATATTGGTCGATCACTACATAAAGGCACAAATATATGTGAGTGCAATATTTATGGTTTTAAGATGTCTCTATATAAATAAACTTGCTATGCTGTGGGAGTATTATCTTTTGGGTCTTATGTTATATGTCGCCTATAAGTAATATGTAACATAGAAGTGTATGGTGCCATTGGATCCTCTGTACTGTTATCGTGGAGGTGTCCTATATAAAAGGTTGTTGGTCTTTTAATGGCCATAGAGGTCCGATAAGCAATTTTTTTCCACACGTGGTGGTGCACAGCGTGAGGATTGAAGGAAGAATTCACATTTATTACCGCTAAGAGCACAGTGTGTGGGAAGATGCATACATAAGGTTTAAAAAGGACATATAGAATTGTTTGTTTTTTTTTGGGACTTTGTTTTGTGAACTTTTATCACAGATTTGTTGGGGATTTAATGAATGTATAATTTGCACGTAATATTTTATTTTATTTTTCTGTTTTAACTTAGGTTATTTGATTGCAATCAGTAGCGCATACCTTTTTTATTTATAATTTTTTGCACATAAAAGTGTGGGATACACTTTAAAGGAGCAGCTGCACTTAGTCACATGGTATATTAGGGTTGGTGTCCTCCTTATTACTGTTTTTTTTTTTGCCATTCTAATCTGTTAAACATTTTTTACTCCAGCATCAGTTCCTAAAATAGGTCTTAAATAATTTTACAGGGGGATCTGGCTTTATACAGTATGAACCAATCACTGCATTTAAAAAGTTTTCCAATCCTGTATATTTTTAGACTTTGGAAGCTGACAGCGAGGGGAGCCCAGAGAGAACCTCAGTATTGAGGCTCAGGCTCCTTCTTGGCCTGTCCACATGTGCAGTAATTTGGAAAGCATGTTAAACACTTACCAAATGCATTGCTTAATCTTGCAAATGTAACTAAATGTGTTACATTTACTCAAACGTGAGACAAGCTTTTGCCAAGCTTTTGCATTGTTTCATGGCACTGTTTGATTTGCATGTCACGGGCATTATTCGGCAGCTGTTAAAACTTTTAAAATGGTTCCTGACAGCTGTAATAAAAGTCAATGGAAATGTTTCCCAAATGCACACATACTGTATATACATACAGGTTGTGGTCTTTGCTGTTACATCCCATGCGTAGATTTGGATATCTGATCTACCATCATGGTAAGTATTGCAAACTATCAAGGTGCTTTATGCTTGTGTTTAGTTTTTCAGTGGAGTACAGTCCACCTTTCTCTAGGCTCATGGGCTCCGACTTGGATTTTCTTTTTTATTAACACATTTTGCTGTTGGGCTGGGGTTCCAAATAAAAATTAAATATATTATAAACACCAACTAGTAGTAAAAGTAATAAATAGTTGTGGGAGAACTGTAGCTAACCCACTTCTGTTTAGCATCACAGTAACTTGTCATATACTAAAGCCCCGTACACACGCAACGATTATCGGCCGACCGATCGTCCGACTTTTGTCCAAGTTGTGTTTTGTTGGTTGGAATGTGCCTAGACTGCACACAAATTTTCTCGGCCAACAAAATTCTACTTCAGAAGTGATGTCATGTGTTGGTTTGTTTTCTTTGTGTTTTTTCTTCACTGAGCATGCCCAGACTTGCTCATCAGATTTTTCCCTGTTGAAATCTGTACTGACTGCACGAAAATCGGCCGTTGTGTTGACGACCAACAAAAATTTCATAGTCTGCACACCAGATTTTTTTCGGCCGAAAAGTCGGAGTTGGTTGTCGAAAGCATCATACTAACAAGCCGAAAATTGGCAGATCGGACGTTGGCCGAAAATTCCCTGCCAATTTTCGACGCGTGTGTACGGGGCTTTAGCCACACATCAAAACATGTCTTGGAAAGAATACACATAGTATTTTCTGTGCTTTTGCAGATACCTTGTTTTCTATCGTGGCCTCTGGCCTTCTCTCACTGAAAAGTGATATCTTGAAGTCTCATGTAATATGTGATTTTTAGTGATGTTTCCATAAATGTGTACAGCGTGTAACATTTTGTTGATTGTTTTGTATTTCTTTATGTAATGGAGAATGAGCATATATTATTGATGTCCAACTTTAAAGTGAATCCTGAGCCAAACAATCAGGAGGTGATATCCCAACAACCACTTGAAAACCTGCCTATCACTCAAAATGTTAACGAAAATCAGGAGTCTTCTGACTCGGAACGTCCTTGGGAGGAAAAATATGAAAAAATGTGGGTTGACAGTGAAAAAAAAGATGTGAAATCTCATTTTAAAGACATTACTGCAGAGCTAAAGCAGAAATTTGGGGAGATATCTAAAATTAAGAAAAAAAGTCCTTTCAAGACTAGTATAAGTCAAGAAGAGGAGAGCTCCCCTAGCCCTCAGGATCTAGAAAACCAACCTGGACAAGGAGCTAAAACTTTAAGCAGTATTGTAATGTATCCAGTTAGTGTTGATAAGGATGATAAGAGTCTGGGAAACAGCGAGTCAACTGACTGGAGTGAAGACCCAAAAAGCAAAATGCAGGAACGATTTGTGGTTAGACCGAACCATGATGAGAAAGGTTCAAACCCCATAATTCTGCAAGAAAAAGAAAAGCAACTTTTTACATTTGGAGTTTCTAACTTTTCTATAAAGAAGAATGTAGGACATCTATCTGCATTATCAACCAAAAGGAGTCCAGACTTTGAAAAATTAGGCAATGCATCTTTGCAAGCTAAAGATAAAGTTGGATGTGTCAGTAGAAAGGCAAGTGATGTACACCAATCTAAAGGTTACAATCAGAAAGTGATAGACAGTCCTAATCAGCTGGAAGAACATCTGCTGCAGCCCCTGTCTTATGATACGCCTAATAAGCATATGGATAAGCAAATGGAGCAAGATATGAGAAAATTTAAGAATGAGGTAGGAGTGCTACAGTTGGAATTCCTGAATTTGACAAGAGAGAGATCACAACTGCAAAAAGAGGTAGAGGTGTGCATTCTTCGGGCCCTTTTTCTATGCTTCTCTCTGAACAAAAAAAAAAATAATAATAATGTTCAGCTCTGTTGCCCTGTAAAAAAAAAAATCAAAGAATCCTGCACTGTGGATATATACTGGTTGTCATCTTTACTTTACGTACATCATCATTCCACTCTCCTTCTGCTGTGGTGTGTTCTTTAGTTACATTGTCTAAGCCTCATCTTCTTGAAGCTGTAATCTAAATGTGAATCATATTTATATTCATTTTCCTCTTGTTAACCAGGCTTTGTGTTTTGATAATTCTCATTAATTCAAAATAAATGCTAAATTCCATTGTTCCCATGGTGTGTGCTTCACTTTGCATTCATTTTAGTAGGTGCATGTGCATAGTGAACTGTAAATAGTATTTGTCATTGCTTTATTTTCCTTCTTGCAGGTTGAGCGAGAAAAGACTAATATAAACAGACAATTGGATCTGAAAAAATCAAAAAATAGCGGTGACCCGGAATGTGATCTGCAAGCAAAATCTCATATTCAACCAAAAATTACATCAGAATCCAGCTCTCGTGAAGGGTACGTGGATATGTAGGAGGATATTGTGTCCTAAGTGTACATTTTTGATTGATCCCAAAGCTTGCAGTGTATGCGTGTGCGTTTGCTCATTAGCAGGATGTACTTTAGCTAGTATGCTGTGTTTTCCACTGAAATACAAGAAGCTTGGTAATTGTGTGTCCTTAGGTTTGCCATTATAGACTTTTAATAAAGCTTGTCTCCAACCAGGCTCTGCTTCCTGTTATTCGGCTGTATACGTTTTTTTTTTTTTTTCTTAGTACCCCCATAACATAGTTTACCTGTTGGTCTTTCCACTAGATCTGTTGATTCTCCTCTACATTAAAAAAGGCCAAGCTGTCCAGCATAAGTGGAAGTTACAGAGGTTGGAACGAACCATGTAACCCTTCCAGGCTGCTTGCAATGGTCCGCTTTTAAAACAAAAGTAAATGTTGCTGCAGCTGTTTAAAAGTGCTAGCTGGAGTTATGCTTTCATTATTTTGACTGTTACTTAAACTCCAAACTGAATGTACATCTAAAACTGTTCTGCCCATAGGGTGGCAATGCTGCTTCATGATTTCACTGCCTAACAAATGACATTGTCACTCCGATAAAGGACATGATGGCAAATCTATTGGCAGGATCAAATGTTAATAAAACTCAGGTTCCATGTATAGTCTGGGCGTAAGGTCCCAAGAACTGATCAAAATTTGTCTAGTTCAGCAGGGACTGGACGGGCTTGTTACATGTGTAATCTGACCGTGGCTGGTCCTGCCTTCTGCAGTACTTTGCATATCTCCATAAGATATCCTCTCCTTTACCGCCATCTGTTTAACATTTAGCGCTAATTCTCACAACTCTTAAATTTTGTTTAGTAACATTTTTATTTTTAAGCTAGTTAAAATGATGATAGATTTACAAAAAATCAGTTTGAATGCTTTACATTATATAATTCTGTGGTCAACACCAGCGTTCTGATCCTTTGCCACAAATGACTTTCATGACATATTTTTGGCTGCGGCCATCTTTAAATTTCCATAGTAATTTACCCAGCTCATTTTTTGCTTTCACTCCAGGAAAAATGTCAGCCCTGTTATCCAGTCTGGATCAAAGCAAGATGATATAAAGATTTCTAAACTACAGAAGCAAACGGAAAATGGAGATGTGCTTAAAGGACATGATGACCGTACACTTAGTGAAACATCACAGAAACCTAGCAAAAGGTAAAGGGGAATTTTCTACATGATTACATTTATAATAGGAAAAACCAAAAATGAAACAACGGGACTTAATAAGTGTTGAACTCCCCTTCAGTATAATTATAGATACACATACATTGATAAAAGGAAAGAATACTTTATTAAAAAAAAAAAAAATCATTATTGGTTAAAAAGTCCAAAAGTTGGGGAATGACATTTCCCCTAAAATCAATTAATGATATTGCACATCACAAAAAGTTACCCCTAAAGACACCCCTAAAACTTGAGGCTCCTCTCCCTTATAAGTGAACTGCATATAACAGTGAGCCCAGATTGTGGAGAGGGCGAGACTCATCCCAACACGTTTTGCCTTTGGCTTCTTCAGGGGTGTTTACGGGGGGTGTTCAGGTGAGTTACTAAGAAAAGATGAAGAAAGAAAAACAGGGTAATACAGAACATAGTACATCTTATCACTTACATAATCAATAACTTCTATTAAAGGTATATTTAGGTCAGCTTACATTTATAAAATAAATAACAATTTCAGAAAGAATCACAGGTACTCGTCTCTCTGACTAGATCACCAATTTCAACCAAGACATCAAAGGCTAGATGGACCCAAAACGGGGGGAGAGAGAGGGCTCATTCAAAGGCACCCAACCAAGGCAGGGAGGGAGGAAGGAGTGACTGGCCCTACCCCCCTTATTGCCAAATCTAGATAGTACTGATAAATATAAAGGAAAAGCCCTAATTAATACTCCTATTGTTAGGTATATTGCACAATATCTACCAATTTAACAAACCATATTCAGTCACAGCCATACCTAGCCCCAAAATGAAGGGGGATAAAAAAATAGATGCCAAGATGGTCACAGAGAAAAGCAGCTGCATTAAGGTTGGATGTATATCTTATTAAACAAAAACCACAAGAGTAAACCATTTCAAAAGATATTTAGTGATCCTACCATATCTAAACATACATCCTTACAACTATGTCTTTAAGGGATAGAAGCGACAAAATGCATTACCTCTGGGTCCTCATGCAGTCCCCTGTTTGTCCGTGTCACCACACATAAGAGCATCCCATGATGGGTAGCCTGCAGGTTGTCTTGCTGTATCGTGTCTGTTTTTATTGGCGATCTGTTGGCAAAATCACTGCCCCCCCCCCCCCCTCCACGCCGCTGCCATCTCCAGCGTTATGACACGCTGGAGAATCTGCCAAATGGAACGTGCTATTGCGCATGAGCGATAATGGCAGGACGGGCAGCCACGGCTCCAAGCCACATTCCCATGCCATCCTTCACGCCAGCACCAGGGCAGCGGCAATCGACAGAAAGGGCAGGAAAAAGCAGAGGGACACATAGTAGTACCACCACATCCCACTACAAGCCCATATATTGGGGCCTGCATCTATTATGGATATAGACAGCACTCCTTTATGCTGCCATCTTGTGATCACTAAGGTAATGAGAGTTTGTCTAAGGCAAACGGATAGAGAGCCATCTTGTGGATAAACCATAGATGAAAGCTAAACCACCAAGACAATAAAAACAATAAATATCTTGTTATGGGGACATTGCTAATAATGAATCACACATTTGTAGCGCACCCTAAAAAGTACTAAGTCATACCCGCATAGCACATCAGAAGAAACAGTCAACACATTAACATATAATTCCCTATAGATAAAGCCCCCCAATAGGGCTTACACATTCCGGATTGGGCACCGAAATTCACCCCCCCCCCCCAAGAAGAGAGATGGGTTAGACCTCACTAAAGTGGTGAAGCCATTCTCTGTCCAGGGCGTCAGGGGTACATCTTTGACAGAGGAATCGGACCTGATCCTTCCGAAAGAGCTTACATATATCACAAAATGGGGAGTTTCTTGTAAACAATAATGAATATTTTCAAATTCCTGGATAGAATAAAAGTGCTATAGAAATTACTTTGCATTAGTCTTGGATTTCCGATGTAGAGGGGAATGAACAGGTTAGGAGTGTCAGTGAGAGAATTACAGAAATTATTTATAGCTAATGTATTCGTTTATGCCTGGAGGCTTGGCAGCATTTAAATGAAAGATCCACTGAGTTTCTAGCTTTAACAATCTTTTGTCAATATCTCCTCCTCTAGGTGACTCTTTCACATGTTCTAATGGGAAAAACCTCATGTAATCCAAGTTAAAGTTATGATATAAACCGATATGGCAACTAATGGCTGATTCCAATAGGCCATTTATAATTTCATATACATAGTCATGAATGCGCTTATGGAAAGGTCCCTTTGTTTTACCTACATAGAATGCCTTACATAGGCATTCCATGTAGTATACAACTCCTATTGATTTGGCAGTTAATTCACAAGGGGTCCATTGGACCGTTTGACCATTGGATAATTGTATCCTATTGTGACACCGGATCCAATTACAGTAAATGCATTTACCACACCTATATGTCCCTCTTTTACGTTGACCCCAAGGTAAACTGGAGGTCATATCCTGTAATATCTGTGAGTTTAAGTGGTCACGTAACGATTTCGCCCGATGATACGTCACTTGAGGTCTCTCCCCAATATATTTGGCCACTATTGGATGATCTTTTAGTAGCAAAGTTTCTTGCATCACAGGATGCTCTTATGTGTGGTGACACAGACAGAGGACTGCATGAGGACCCAGAGGTAATGCATTTTGTCGCTTCTATCCCTTAAAGCAGTTCTCAACTCCGGTCCTCAGGACCCACTAACAGGCCAGGTTTGCAAGATAACTGAAAAACATCACAGGTGATCTAATTTGTTGCTCAGTAAATGCAGTATTCTAGTCTGCATCTCCCCAAGGTAATACTTAAAATCTGGCCTGTTAGTGGACCCTGATGACAAGAGTTGAGAACCACTGCTTTAAAGACATAGCTCGTAAGGATGTATCTGTTTAGATATGGTATTATCACTAAATATCGTTTGAAATGGTTTACTCTTGCTGTTGTTTTTGTTTGTACATCCAACCTTAATGCAGCGGCTTTTCTCTGTTACCAATGCCATCTTGGTATCTATCTTTTATTCCCCTTCATTTCACTAGGTATGGCTGTGACTGAAGATGGTCTGTTAAACTGGTAGTTATTGTGCATTATACCTAACAATACCCTCTCCCCCTGTTTTGGGTCCATCTAGCCTTCGATGTCTTGGTTGAAATTTGTGATCTAGCCAGAGAGAGATGGGTACCTGTGATTCTTTCTGAAATTGCAATTTATTTTATAAATATAAGTTGACCTAAATATACCTTTTAATGGAAGTTATTGATTATGTAAGTGATAAGATGTAATATGTTCTGTATTACCCTGTTTTTCTTTCTTCGTCTTTTCTCATTAACTCACCTGAACACCCCCCTTAAACACCCCTCCACAATCTGGGTTCACTGTTATATGTAGTTTACTTATAAGGGGAGGAGCCTCACGTTTTAGGAGTGTCTTTATGAGTTACGTTTTGTGATGTGCAATATCATTCATTGTTTTTAGGGAAAATGCCATTCCCCTACTTTTGGACTTTTTAACCAATAGTGATTGTATTTGAATAAAGTATTCTTTACTTTTAACCAATGTACAATAATTATAATTCTACTGAAGGGAAGTTCAACACTTCTAAAGTCAAGTTGTTTCATTTTTGATTTTTCCTATTTATCTTTGGGATGTGGTATTGATGTGATCAGCCAGGACTTCAATTTTTATTTACATTGAATTTATAATACTGATCTTTTTTTAGAGATTTAGCATCAGGTAATCTGTTGCAGATTTTTTTCAGCATACTCGCTTCTTATTGTATGCCGTTTTCAAGGGACACCAGTGTCCTGAAGGAAGACATGTACTTTTGCACTCCAATAGAAACTTGTGCCCTCTGGTTTAGGGAGCATAAATGAGAGCTGTTCAGCTTTGCTATGTTGACAGGGCTAGAGAGAGTTTTTTATCTGAGGCTTCTCTCCCAGGTATTTTTTTATTATCTCTTGAACAAGCAATATTTGAACCACAACAGGCTTGGTGACATTTGTAGACAGGTTAGGATGAGTTCTGTTGCAAATATATTGGCCAGGTTTGGTTATGATCACATCCATCATACTCTGGGCCAGTGGGTTCATTTTGTATTTTTAGGGAAGAAGATATGTGTGCCTTTAAAGCCACCAGTTTTTTGCAGCTTTCGTTCTGTAGATGCAGGTAGAATTACAGCTGGAATATGAGTTTTATACTGCACAACAGTTTTTTTTTTCTCACTGGTTAGAAGTGTTTGATTGCACTACTGTGTTAGTATTGTAGAAATAATTTGCAGTGGTTAATGCAGCTGCACCACATCCTGAAGGCGATAGATTGAATTTTGCTATGCATATTCCCTTTAGGGTTTATCCACTGTTTAGAAGTAGATTGTTATTTTACAGTCTAGCTAATCTATAGATGTGCAAGCTAAGATGTATTCCTGCAATTATTATTTCTTTTTATTTTATTTTAGGGCAGCCACTAAACCTGTTGATGAAAATTCTAAGGTATAATTACATTTTCATTTCAAATATGTTTTCTTAAACGTTTGTAATTGGTCTGAGTCACCTCCTGGCTTCTTATACTTCTTTGGGTCTCCACTGGTTTTTTCACCTTGCCGTAGTTTTGGCTTTGTCCATCTTGGGATGTTACCACTCTGGCTGCATTTACCACATTAGAATTAAATCCAGCAGGGACAATGAGTCCCCCTTGTGTGTATAACATTTATTAATGACAGTAACAGATAACAAATGTAATAATAATGGAAAATGTAACAAGAATACTTGGTTATAGAAGCCTTTTCGCCAAGGATTCCCGCCTGCTTCTATTGATGCTTTGCAAAGATGATCAAAACCAGGCACATGCATTTAAACAAGCAAAAAGTTGGGGGAGCAAACCCTGAACATGTATTTCTAAAGCTGGTGCAGCTATGAACCAAGTGACATGCATATTAAAAAAGAATAGCGCACACATGCAAAAGAAATGACTATCAAATATGAAGACAATCCATTAATAAAAATGGGGATTTGGTTCCACCATATGGCCATATCGTGCTCAAGCCCACCACTACGTCAAAGTACCCCATTGTCAGTGGGTCCTACACTATCCATAAAAAAGGATGAATCCAGCCTTTCTAACCCTTGGAGATAACACTCCTTGCTGGTAGAGATGTGCTAATGCACTACAGGGGACTTGATAGTGGACACTGATAGAGTACAGGTAGGTGTGTGTGTGTGTGTGGGGGGGGGGGGGGTGCTCAACCTCAGAAGTCTGGTCAGACCGAAGTATTTCTAAAGCTGGTGCAGCTATGAACCAAGTGACATATATATTAAAAAAGAATAGCGCACACATGCAAAGGAAATGACTATCAAATATGAAGACAATCCATAAATAAAAATGCATTTAAGCAGCCCTGAGACGAGACTTCCTTTTAGTTACAGTATATACAGGACTAGTGTGTGAGTAAATGACCAATCATAATTGTTTGGAGAGTAATAACACCTTTTGGGGAAGATAGTGGACTTAAACTGGACCATATAGTCAGTTTACAATGACATTCCTATAGCATTAGGTCAGTTAAGGTATAGCCATAATTATGTCCTTTTTATATGGTGCCTTAACCAGATTATGAAAGCATTCCTATACATTGAGCCACAAATCAAGGAAATATTCATTTCTCCATTATTGTGCTACCTTCCGTGTTCTCAAGTGAAAAAATATGAACCTGAATGTCCTTTTTCGGGTAATGGCAGCACATTTTACACCATTTTTTCAAAACTGAAACCCAGAGAAAAATGGCACTGGGGTGTTTTTTTACCCTAATGAAAGAATGTATCAAGGTAAATAAAATCCTAGAATTTAGTACCATTTTAAAAAGTGGAAAGTATGATTTTTAATGTCCACATCATGCCTACATGCATAAAACCTGCCTTGCAAGCATGTACAAAATGTAAGAAGATAAAATACACAATCTAAATTTGTTTCTCTCTTTTTTCAGGACAATGATGACGAGGATATGGAGGACTTTTCACAATCATCAGACTCAGTAACTGAAGAATATGAAGTCCCTACCTCTGCATTTAGAAATGCCATGCTGTTAATTGAGCAACTAAACCTTGAAGGCCAAGGTAATTAAAAAGTGACCTGCAGATAATGTTGTAATAGTTGTAGAAAGCTGAACTTGAAGGAAATTTTCCCCAATGACATACAGCTTCTGCTGACAGTAAATGTTGCAGAATCTGACTTCTTATCTGCATCAGGCTGTAGATGGCAGTTGGCCTTGATTCCATGATCCAGCCTCAGTCCTTCTACAAACATGCAGATTTTGCATTAGATGAACTTGCATATTTCTGGCTATAGAGAAGGGAGGGCCAGTCAAGTACCTTTACATTTAAAGCAGAACTATGAACAAAACCAAAATAATATATGTGCCGCAATTTTTCAATTAAAGGAAATTCAAGCACAGCTCCAGGTTACGGATTATAGGAGTTTTTCTACTTTGGAAAAAGGTTGAAACTATTTCACTGTTTGTTGTAAGAACCCTTGGCAGTGTTATATGGTTTGCCCTTTAACACCTGCAGCTATTACTATTGCTGGACAGCTTAGTTTTTAACGTGTGCAAAATGTTAAATGTGGAAAAATTGCTGAAGAGGGGAAAGTGGTTAAATTTGTGTCGAATTTTTCCAGCATGGGCTGGTGTACGATAAGTAGATAAGAACATACCCAATGTATCAGTAGCTATACAGGATAAATAGCTTTGCATTTTTTAAAAATACACCCCTAAGTGGGCAGACCATTTCATTACATTCGTAAAGCCCAACTCTGGGCTTCATGCTTACCCTCCATATTACTCCCCCTTGTGCCCCTTCATTGTCAGCATTGTTTGTTTTTTATGTTTTAAGGATGCACCAATACACTAGGTAAACGGCCATAGACTTCTATAGATGGGACTTTCCCTCTTTGTCTGCAGCTTGGGGCTCAGCATCTTAGAAGTCTGTGGGTCTGTAATGTGCAGGCTAAGCCAGGACAGGAAGACTTGTGGCTCTGGATGTAAACAAACATCAGAGGTCACGGCCCTTGAATTCTGGGATGGGAGAAGTACAGCAGCTCTGGCTTCTTTCATGGCCTACTGGGGCAGGAAGAAAAAAAGATTTTATAAACACTTATTTTGTGTTCTTGAACAAATTGGTTAGCCTTAGTATATTAAAGTCTGTTTTGTTCCTTATGCTGCTCATAGTGCTTGTCTTATGTTTTTGTGTATAGGTGCTTTAAATGGTGCATTAGGAGAAAAACCTTAGTCTCTTAAACAAAAGGCAAAACTTTTATTTCTCTTTTATTCATTGACGGACACAGCTCTCCAGGATTCTTGACCATTGGGTTACACTGCCCCTACAGGAGTAGGACCCTAGGCAGAAAAATAACTTTACTATGCCTATGGGCAGTCCCAGGAGGTAAACTCCCCCTCTCTGCTATAGGTTTTGCCAGGACCTAGTTCCTTGCTGTGATCTCTGGTCCTGGCTGTTTTTTCCTTTTAAATGGCTTTTTTTCTATTTTTTTTTCCCTACGAGATCTACAATCAACTGCCAGACTGGGTGACAGGCTGGATAATCTAGATCCAGTTGTCACCCCAGTCTGGCCAGCGAGCACGTGCAGACCAAAGGTCTGCACTAGGTCGGCCGCAACATAGCCCCACTGGACGGGGGCT
This sequence comes from Pelophylax lessonae, assembly GCF_965119305.1. NCBI lineage: Eukaryota > Metazoa > Chordata > Amphibia > Anura > Ranidae > Pelophylax > Pelophylax lessonae. The sequence continues at coordinate 226,048,986 of NC_138771.1, forward strand.
GACCTGTGAGTTAAACGCCTTGCGAGGTCGCATACGACCGGGCCTCGGCCTGCGTTGCAGCGTTCCTCCTGACAGACAGGCCCCCCCTCCTGTCTGGAGCGGTGCCGCCTGGTTTCCGGTATGATGAGTAGCTGCCCCCCCTCTCCCCCTAGAGGGTTTTGGGGTGAACGCGGGCCCCTCTCTGGGACGATCGGACCCCCGGGCTCCCCTCCTACTTGTTAGGCCCCCCTGTATTCCGATGGTCCCTGTGGATAATCTAGCCCCCCCCCATCTGGGGTAGTGTGGCAGTTTGGGCTATTTCTGGGGCATGGTGCTGTAATGGTGGGGGCTCTGTGCCCGGTTCCTCCCTTCCCTCTGATGCTGTTCTTGGGCCCCAGGGTTCCCTCCTGGGTCCCTGGGAGCCTCGTGGAGCTGCGCGGGGCAGCCATTTTGTTGTAGCCTGTGGCCATGTTTGTGTAGTCCGGTGGCCATTTTTCGTTTGTCCGGCATACTAATAAGCAGCGGACATTACAAAGGAGCCTCTGGGCAGTAATTTTTGGCTGTGGGAGCCCCCCTTGTCCCCTGGTGCTGACTCCTGGGTCTCTCCTTTCCCTGGATGCCACACGTGGAGCAAAGATTATCCTGGTGCTGCCAAGTCCTGTCTGGTGGTGTGGTGAGCCTGGTGGGGTCCTCCCCCACTCTCTGCTGCAGGATCGTGGGGTGATCTGTTGTTGGCAACATGGTGGTGTTACCAGCACAGTGGGGTGTCCCTTAGCAGTGTTTGACACTTTTTGTGGGGGTCCCCCTAGTTACTAATGGAGTCTTTGGAGCACGTTTTCCCCTCCTGACCCCCCTCTGAGGCTGCTGGATTGTTGGGACCCCGACAGTGGTCCTGGAGTCCTTTGTGTCCCGGGTGGAAGGGGTTTTTGAGCGGTGGGATAGCAAAAAGCACCCTCTGCCTCCTCGGATTCTGAATCTGATTCAGCCATTGAGGACGTGGCCCACCCTCCGGGGTTTGCAGCCTCGTGCCCTGACTTTTCAGCTAGCAAGGATGATTCCTCCACTCCTGTAGCTGCACAAGAAAAAGGCGCTGGTGGACGCACTGATTGTGTCTGTGCGTGAAACTTTAAAAAAGGAGGATGCAGCTGAAGCTGCATCGGAGGTGCTGGTACTCTTTGGCACTCACAAGCCATCTTTCCCTCCTCCCTCCTATTATGTCAGATTTGTCGCAAAAGAGTGGGAACATCCAAAACGTCCCTTTGTGGTTCCTAAACGCTTTGCAATGAGGTACCCCTTTGAAGAGTCCTTTCTTAAAAAGAGGACTGTTCACCGATGGTGGACCCCCTGGTTTCCAGATTCAATAAGGCAAACATGATCCTGGTTGGCAAATCGCCGGCCTTTAGGGATCAGGCTGACGGAAAAGTGGAGGCTGTGGCCCGCAATATGTGCACTGTTGCAGGTTCGGCGCTTAGGCCGGTCTTCATCGTTGCCCTGGTGTCGCAAACTCTGATCGAGTGGGCTAATCTTTTGCACCGTGACCTGGAGGGTGAGAAGCTCCCCCCTGCCTTTGCTGAGCTGGCTGACCAGTTGGTCCTGGGACTACAGTTTATCTGTAATGCCTCTTTGGATGCGGCGCCCCTGATTTCTAAGCTGTCTGTTTCAGCAGTGGTACTTGGGCCCGTATTGTGCTTTTAGTGTTCGTCTGCGGACCAGACCTTCAAAAAAGGCTTTAACTGATCGACCTTTTCAGAGAGATCGCCTGTTTGGGGCCACCCTGGATGACATCCTTAGGAGTCTCATGGGGAGGGGGGAGCTTTTCTTCTGCAGGCTGATAAGGGTAAAGAACCTAGTCATAGATGTGGCCCATCTTTCTTGGCTCACAAGTTTTTTTTTCATCCCACGGGTCCACTGACAAGGGTTCAAAACTGTTCATGTCCTCTTTGAAAGGTTCCAAGCTGCCTTGGTCTTGCTAGCCAAGAGCAGAATTCTCCAGGCCCTCAGACAAGACCCCTTCAGCATTAAGGTGCGCCCTCACCTGTGCCTAATGTCTTCGCTTGTTTCCGGGCCTGTGGACCTCCTTGGTGCAAGACAAATGGGTCCACAAAATGAACAGTCCGGCTACAAGATAGAGTTTCATTCTTACCTTCCGGAAAGGTTCTTTCCTTCCAATGTGCACTTGTCCCTGGACCGATTTGCAAGCTCTCTTTGGGGCAGTGCAAGACCTGCTGCTTTAGGGTGTGATTGTCCAAGTTCCGGCCTGGGAATGGTTTCAGGGTTTTTATTCAAACCCGTTTACAGTCCCAAAGAAAGGGAAAGGTGCTTCCAATTCTGGATCTCAAGGCCCTGAACTGCCTTGTGCGGGTACAGAAGTTCAGGATAGAGTCCATTCGCACAGTAGTGGCTTCCCTACATCAGGGGGATTTTCTTGCCTCTGTCGACATCAAGGATGCTTACATTGCATATTCCAATCTGTGCCCGTCACCAGCGCTTCCTCCCCTTTGTTGTAGGAGAGGAGCATTATCAGTTTGTGGCTTTACCCTGGCCTCGCTGGTCTTGGTATGCCGACCTGGTGTGGCTGGTCGCTGTCGCCCTTTTTAGACTGCCTCTCAAGGAGGATCTGCTGTCCCAAGGGCCAATCTTCCATCCTGCTTTACAGTCGCTTCCTTTGATGGCTTAGCCATTGAAAGCCAGGTGCTAAAGGATAGGGGTTTGCCTGGGTTGGTGATTCCGACACTGCTGAAAGCTAGGAAGCCTACCTCTAGGAAGATCTACAATCGTACCTGGAAAGCGTACATTTTGTGGTGTGAGTCACTTAGTGTTTACCCTCGCTTTTTCTCGGTGGCTAGGGTCTTGAGCTTCCTTCCACAGGGGGTTGAGCAGAAATTGGCCTTGAGTACCATCAAGGGCCAGGTGTCCGCCTTGGTGGTGTTCTTTCAACGACCCCTGGCCACGCACTCCCTGGTGCGTACCTTTTTATTCAGGGGGTTCGAAATTTGACTCCACCAATGTGGTCTCTTCTACCGCCTTGGGATCTGAACTTGGTTCTCTCAGTCCTCCAGAAGCCTCCCTTTCAAAATATTCATAAGTTTCCCCTGCTTACGCTGTCCCAGAAGGTGGCCTTTTTGGTGGCGATCACCTCTGCTCTCAGGGTATCAGAATTTGCGGCATTATCTTGTCACACACCTTACTTGGTGTTCCAGAAAAATAAGGTGGTTTTTCGCCCCTGTCCGTCGTTGCTTCCTAAAGTAGTCTCTGATTTCCATTTGAATGAAGACATTGTGTTTGCCTTCCCTGTGTCCGAGGCCTAAACTTCCTAAGGAAATTGCGTTGCATTCTCTGGACAGGCTGCTGTTTTTAGAATGTCTGTTCCCTCTTTGGGTGAGTATTGTTCAGGTGGGCTCCAGTTGTTTTTTGTTGAGCTCATGTTACCTGATTGGCTAAGGTTTAGCCTTGGGAATTTTTTGCTGTTCCCACCCCTCATGTTTAACACTGCTTTGGGACGTCCCAATAGTCAAGAATCCTGGAGAGCTGTGTCTCAAAAAACAAAAGAGAAAATTGTATTTTTGACTTAGCGTAAAATCCATTTCTCTGTGTTCATTGAAAGACACAGCACCCGCCCCTCTATGGATTTGTAATACTTCTGACACTGCTTGTAACAAAACAGAGTACCTATAGCAGAGAGAGGAAGTATTTTCCTGCCTAGTGCCCTACTCCTGTAGTGGGCAGTATAACCCAATGGTCAAGAATCCTGGAGAGCTGTGTCCATCAATGAACTCGAATTGATTTAACGGTATGTCAAAAATCCCATTTTTAGTTTTGGATAGAGTGGAGAGCGATTAGAATGCTTGTCGGTTATTGGTGTATGTGCCCCAGTTAGGGAGATGCACCCTCTTTATTTGTCCTGTTTACCATTATCATTGAAAGTAAAAGAAAACCTCAAATTTTGGGTTGTCCCCAGAAAAGTAATAGAGGGGAAATATTCCAATGGGGACACTATGTCTGATGACCTAGGGGATTCCCTTAATTTGAAAGGATTTTCTCTCCCTTCCTGTTTGGCTATAGTAAACTCCCCAATGGGCCAGTGTTAAAACCCTCCCTTTCTCAATCTGAAATTAAGAAATAAGGTTTGCCTGTAGTTGTACTTTTAACATTCCAACAGATTCATGGTTTCTAAAATTTTATATTGTCTAGCCACTTGCCTACTGGGCACTTTTGCCCCCTTCCTGCCCAGGCCAATTGTCAGCTGTCGCACTTGCACCTGCAACAGTGTAACAAAATCTTTAGAATTAGAGACAAATAGAGCTTTATTTTGGTGGTATTTAATCACCACTGGCTTTTTTTTTTATTTTTTGCTAAACCAACAAAAAAAGACTGAAAAAAAAAAAATTTGTAAATAAGTAATTTTTCTCCTTCACTGATGTGCCCTGATGAGGCTGCACTGACGGGCACTGGTTGGCAGCTCTGGTGGGCACTGTTGAGGCTGCACTAATAATCAGGGCACTGATGATGAGTGTAGATGTCCCTTGTGTGGTGATGCCAATAGCTGGCAAACCGTGTTTACACTTTGATCAGCTGTGATCGTGGCAGAGAGCCTCTGTGATTGGCTCTTTACCACTATCTGTGATCAGCTGTGTGCCAAGAACACCGTGATGCAGATGCCAGTGGATGTGCTCCAGAGGGCACACGAGAAGCGTGATCACAGGAGGATGTTATATATGATGGCCTCCCAGCAATGTGTGACTGCGCTGTAGCCATCATTTGACTATAGCGTGGGTCGTGAAGAAGTTAAGTATAATACAAACCTAATAATGGATGGCAGGTCAGTTGTCAATTTTTCAGATAATCCTGAGAGAATGAATAACCACTTGTGTTTGTTTGTTTTTTTTCCTCATGGCTCAGATTCTGTGAATGTGTTGAAAATTCAAAATATTATTCATGAATATGAACGGGTAATAGAAAAAGAAAACCAACGGCATGTATTACTGGCCCAAGAAGTTAAGAAACTGCGTGAGGAACGAAAAGAAATGCAGCAAATGACAGAAAAAAACAGAGAGCTCAAGTCTTTGTTGGAATACAACAAAGTGGAATGGGACAGTGATGTAAGCAGCTTAAGGTGAGAAAAGCACTGGGTATCATTTTCTGAACCTTTATTGCAGGTGGAGGTGATGTTGTGCCGTGAACAGTATAGGTACAGGTTCAGATATTTTACGCCAAAGCCATGGCTTATGAGTACCTTTTTACATGCTATAGAATATGGAGTACTGTAGACATTAACTCTTCCCTACCACTAACTACCAGACTATGGAAGATTGAAGGGTTGCTGAGATACATCTAAAGTACCTGAATGTATGCATGGGGGAGGGTTGTCCATTCTCAAAGTTTTTTTTATTTTTATTTTTTTTTTATTTTTTTTCAGAAAAGTACTGTTATTTAAAAAAAAAAAAAGTTGCCAAGATTAACCTGTTAGTTAGTAATCGAGAAATAAACTAAAAAACAAATGCATGTAAATTCATAAATGATGATTAGGTGTCCTTACTTGGATAGACCAGAAGTCCTTCTTTTAGTGTCCTAAAGGGTCCCTGACTGCAACTTTACATTCTGGAGTCAGTTTTGTATATTCTTTAGTTCTTTAGTAAATAAGCCTCGTCATCGATCATGTTTTTTTTTTTTTTTTTTTTAACCTTTTTTGTATGTCCTTATTTACAATCAGTACTTCTAGTTGCTTTCATCAACATATGTGATTTACCCTATGGAAGATGTATTTTTAATAGCTGTATTCCCACACTTAGATACACAGACCTTGCTGTATGGTGTTTGGCCCTGCGGAGTACATTGCATAGTACATTTTACAAAGTCTAGCTCTTCTTTTTAGATAGATGGGACAGAAAAAACGATGGGTCTTATAAGGTTTCTATTACAGTAATAATTCTCTTAAGGAACCATCCATTAAATTATCTTACGCCTATTGTGGTAGGTCTTCCCTCAAACAAGAAGAAGAAAAGAGAAAAAGTGCAGAAATGCTACATGACATGAGTAAAGAACAGCTCAGAAGGAAGGAGGAACAGTGTCGCCATGAAATAGAAGAAAAGCAACAGCTGGAACTCACATTAAGAAATCTAGAGCTTGAAATGAGAAGCTTGAGGAACAGTATAAAACAGGTACAAGTCCATGGGACACACTGAGGTTATCAAAACTGGAGAAGCAGATATGCATGGCAGCCAATCCGCTTCTAGCTTCCAGTTTCAAAGCTTAACAAAACAAGCTGAAAATGGAAGTTGAGTGGTTGACATACAATGCTGCTCCAGTTTCCCTGTAGTGTGTGTGGGGACTTTGACTAAAATATGGTGAAGGATAATTAGTATGCAACACAGTTGTGATGGCTCCTCCTTTCTTTACTTTTCTGACAGATGAGAGATATGACTAAATGGTCACATTTACTACATATTTCATGCATGTTTACATAGTATTCATTGAGAAATGTCCTTGAATTCCTTTTAGTCGTCATTGAAAAGTTCTTCTAGAAGCAACAGTCCATTGATAACAACAAGATTTATTATGTACTGTATATTGCACCACAAACATATTTTGCATCATCCTGTGCCCCTTGCACTTGTGCAGCCTGTTGACTTGGCTGTGGTTTAAATAATAATCTCTAGTCCCCTCTCCCTTTTTCCATCCAGCCCTTCCTGAAATCCCCACACCTGGAGCTAACCTTTTCATACTGACCTTTATGGGGCCCTACCCCCTTGCTCAAAAAATGTCTTCCTGGCCTAAATACACAGACCCTCTTACTGACCACTGTGCAGTTTGTGTATCTTGAATATACATGTACTGCTACTTTGTTCATTAAGCTGTATCTGTTATATCTTAGATACTCTGAGTCTTTTAATACGTGAATCAACATGTAATGCTTTCAGAAGTTATAAATAAACCATTTATATTACAAAAGTTATAAATAAACCATTTATATTACAAAAAAAAAAAAAAAAAGATGATCATGTCACCATAGTTGTGCATTTCAGTTTATATTTTCTCAGGAGATCCTTGGGTTTCTATAGTGTTTCTCTGCAACTCCTTAAAGTGAAACTTCACGCAAAAGGGGACATACTGTTTTTCTGCCTTTTCTCCCCCTATTGGCACTTTTATTTTTTATTTATTTTTTTAGAGAGCGGGACCTCAGTTTGATAGGTGCCTGTTTCCACATTTGCCTAGATAAGTCCCCCCCCCCCCTCTTTTACTTGCAGCCTTCAGGGACTTATCACAGGTCCCAGAAGGCTGCAGGACCATTCACAAAGCTCAGAGCGGCTCGTGCATGTGCAGTTGGAAGCCAGATTCACAGCCGACTTGCCACACTAAACATGTTGGCGCCGGAGACCAGAAGGCCGGTGAAGAACTGGCCTGTGTGAGGACAGCACTGGATCCTTGAACAGATGAGTGTCCTTTTATTAAAAGTCAGCAGCCACTGAACAGATGAGTGTCCTTTTATTAAAAGTCAGCAGCCACAGTATTTGTTTCTATGGGTTTATGGTGAAAATTCTCTTTAAGGTAGATAATAGCTCCAACTGTATTTACTAGAAACCCTGCACTAGAACAAGCAAAATTGATATATTTTTATGTGACGAAAGTTTTTCAAGAGTCTGTAAAAGCATCAGGAGACAATGGGGTTTATTTACTAAAACTGCGGAGTGCAAAATCTGGTGCAGCTGTGTGTGATAGCCAATCAACTTCTAACCTCAGCTTGTTCAATTGAGCTTTGACAAAAAAAACCTGAAAGCTGATTGGATTCTATGCAGAGCTGCACCAGATTTTGCACTCTCCAGTTTTAGTAAATCAACACCAATAGGTCTGTCAATTCTAAAGTTATTATTTAATTTATTTTTCTACTGCTAATATAATTTATAGTGGTTATATTATTGTTTTTTGATATATAGGTTCTTTAAGTACCAATGGTGCCTAATAGCTTTGTAAATAAATTTGTGTCTGGGCAAGCAGAACCAGTGTAATATCAATCTGTTAAGGGTTTAAAAAATTGGTAACTTTATTTGTCTTGTGGAATCACATTTGTTAGGAAGTGAAGGTGTTTTCTTAAAAAATAAAATTATTCCAAAACAACTGTCCATGCTTATTTTTTCAGGTTGAAGAAGAACGTAATGAATCTCAACAACTATACACACAAGAGCATAGTGCCAGATTACTTCAAGAAGAAGCTCTTAATAACTTGAGGAGGAGGAATGAAGAGGAGGAGAACAAAAAAAGGCTTGCTAAAAGTGTTGAGGTATGCAGCTTAGACTGGACTAATGGTGGCCATACACGCACAGAATTTCGGCCGAAAATGGTCGTTTTAGGAAAGATCGTTCGAAAATCGGGCCGTTAGTGAACACAAGTTTACCGACGATTTTGATCATGTGCCCGGCTAATGTCGATGGAACTATAGCGAAAACTTTTATCGTTTCTACAAAAGTTGTTACGTGTATGCTAAAATTGAAACGAAAATCATATTCTGACTCCTATTGTGCATGTTATCGAACGATCATTGTGATCCTGAAAATGATTATTATTATGTAAAAGAGTTTATTCTGTAAGTTAGCGGCCAATTTGCTTTCGACTGACGAATAATCGTTCAGTCTGCAAACGGCCGAAATTCTGTGCGTATATGGCCAGCATTAGACTAGACTAGACTAGACTGGACTTAGACTAAAACTACTCACTAATTGCAAGGAAAATTATTACTATATTCCCTGATCGTCTGCAGTTTGATTCTGCTGTCTGGGCTAGCACAATATTTACTAACACCTACATTTTAATAGTGATGGAATCAAATTGAGAAGGGAGTCCTGTGCCATGCTGGCAATTATATCCTGTAAGCCAGTCTGCTCGAGAGATGCAACCACCTCCCCTCAGTTGATGCACTGGAGGTAGTAAATGCTGTGCCATCCTCAGAAAGGCCAAACTGAGATTGAACCTTTATACACCGAAACAAGTAACATTTTTTTTAAATGTATATCTTAATTGTACAGTACAGGACACAAGAATTGTTAATAGACCATGGGTTATATGCCGCTACCTTCAGGTGATTGGGCACTGGCAAAAGCTTTGCTGGGAATCCCCTCCCAATGTACACTTATTACTTTGTCCACTCCATGAGGCTCTGGTTTTTGCTAGTGTCCTTAGGTGATGGACCCCCTCTCCTGTTGGAGAAGAATTTTTTTTTTTGCCCTCATTTTCTTCTCCTTCTTGACTGACACTTCTATCCAGATCTGACTGCTTATTGCCTTATGGCTCACTAGCAGTTTCTGCGTTGGTTACCCTTGTTCCCTTGTGTACATTTTGAGAACCTTTCCTGGGCAGGGCCATCCTGTAATTTTTGCTTTGGGCACTGAATCTTGTGTTTGGCGATCACCTTGGTTCATGATGCAACAACTGAATTAGCCACAGGTTCAGGGCCGTGGTCCATTCCTATGGCACCAGGACTCTAAAGAACCCCTCCTTCGAATTCCCACTGTAAACTTGCAGGCACTGGGGACCCGAAGACCAGTGAAGAACCGGCCCAGGTGAGGACGGCACTGGATTCTTGGACAGGTGAGTGTCCTTTTATTAAAAGTTTGCAGCTACATTATTTGTAGCTGCTGGCTTTTAATTTTTTTCTTACAGCCTGAAGATCATCTTTAAAGCCTGGTACACACAATGAGATTATTGGGTGAATATTCATCTGCTTTTTTATTTTTATTTTTTTTGCATGCTAGTCTCATTTTAAAAGTGAAGAGGTTTCGAAAATCCTCGTATGACCGAATAAAAATTTTAAAAGTGATGTAATGTATTGTATTTTCTGGCGAAAACTGTACTGATTAACTGGAAATGCTAAATATATTTAGGTTGGGACTTTGCGTATACCCCCAAATGTAATACCTTATTTAATTACAACGTCAAATTTTTATTATTTATCAAAAAAGCATTACAAATCTGATGCATAAACTCGGCCAATTATATCTGGAAAATCTCTGGGACATCCTACTTGAGGTGTCTCCGATGCATGCGAAATAAGGTCCATGCATTTTGTGGGAATACCGCTTCCTCAGGACCTCTTTGGCCTTTCTTTTATTTTACATATAGTACAATACAGCGTTAAAATTACAAGTATAAACAAAATATTTAAATTAGTAACATTAAATAAACCTAATTCCATACAATCATAATCAAAGATATGGGTTCAGTGAGGTATAGGAATAAGCCAGCTATATGATAAAGAGTAAATAATACCTCAAAGAATATATGTCAGGTGGCATCAACGAGGCCAGCGATTAATGCTGTTTTCCCAAATGTGAGTAAATGAAAATTGTAAAATCTGGTATCGTATGAGCAAAATGATCGCCTTTGTCTCCTCGGATAATTATGGACGAAAACGGTGTACAAACAATCAGATTATCGTACAATCGATTTGAAAGTGATATTTTTTCGTACAATTTTCTGGTTTTGTGTACTGGCCTTACATCCTTCACTGTAGAATTAAGATTAGAAAGTGTGACATATCTGTGAATTCCATATCTTCGAGTACAGTTCAGGACACAGGTCCCTCCCCTATTTCTTTGATAATCTTACTGCCTGCTAAAAAAACTAGAGCCTCAAGAAATGGAATGGATATGGCACTATGGGTAAACTGGGAGGCAGTTCCCAGCAAAGCTAAATTTCTAAATTTCCTTTTTTTTCTGCATAGGTCTGGCAGGTGCAAGTTTTCTAGTGAAAGTGCATTTATCCTTTTCAAACTTTTTGTAAATGTTATTATGTTTTTTTCTGTTTTCAGATCCTATCTCCTATATCAGGGATTCCCAAACTACGGCCCTGCAGTTGTTGCAGAACTACACATCCCATGAGGCATTGTAAAACTCTGACATTCACGTACATGACTAGGCATGATGGGAATTGTAGTTCCTGAACAACTGCAGGACCGTTGTTTGGGAATCCCTGTCCTATATTCTGTTCCCTGCCATTTACATTGCTTTAAGGGGAGTCACTGCTGATAAATTACAAACAAGCAATTCTGGCTTGCAGGACATAAAATTTGGTTACCTAACTTAATTGTTCATTTATTAGCAGGTACGGGGAGAACCCTCTGAGACTAATGTAAAGGTGAAAGAATTAACCCAGAAAAACATAACACTTGAAGAGGAAATCTATGTGCTTAAACAAGAGCTGGAGCAAGTACGATCCCGGTATCAAGAAGAAGAGAGTAGATATTTGGATGAAAATGAAGGCTTGAAGGAAAAGATTGATGATCTAAGGAAAGATCTTAAAGTAAACGAGGAAACTTTAACCCAAACTGTAATCCAATGCAACGGACAGCTTAATGCACTAAAGACCGAGACAAACCTACTATGTTCAAAGCTAGAGCATGAAAAGCAGGGCAAAGAAAGATTGGAAACTGAACTAGAATCAGCCCGTTCCCGGCTAAACTCTGCCCTACAGGATCTAGAAAGAAACCAGATTTCAAAAACCGATGCAGAACGCACCTTGCAAAGAGAGCGCGATGACTGGTTACGATCCAAAGACAAACTCAATCACGATCTCTCAAGCCTGCGTGAAAGCCACAACAACTTGTCCCAGCAGCTTAGCAGAGCTGAGGCTAAATCCAACGCTTTTGAAAATGACCTTCATAGAACTGGCTTATCTCTACAAGAGAAAACTCTCCTCTTTGAGAGTTCTCAGAGGGACCTGAAAGAAGCGCAAAGCAGAATAAAAGACCTTGAACGATCAGTTCAAGTGGAAAAAGACCAGACCAACAAAAGCAGTATAAAACAAGAGACAATGCAGGAGAGACTGGCCCAGATTACTAGTGAGAACATGCAGCTCCGCCAACAGCTAGAGGACGCACAGAATAAAGGCATTATCAAGGAAAAAGCTGTCTGCGATGTACAAGACAGATTTACAGATATTTTCAGCAAGCTGCGAACTGACACCGAAAGACAAGTGCAGATAGTTGAAGAGAGAAACAAGGACTTGATTAATAAGTCTAACGAGCTAAGGGAACAAGTTTATAAGCTGGAGACTGAAAAAGTTGAGCGGGAGGTAGGCATTTATTTAATATTATGTATGCTTTGACTGTATTCATTCAAAAGAAGCCATAAGCATGGATAGTTGTATTTAATGCATAGTTTTATACTATACTTGATTTATGTATTTAGCTTAAAGCTGAGCATCAGGCAAAAATGGCTAAATACACAGTTAAACACATCGGTGCTGCTTACCTGCAAAATTATTTTTATTTCTGTCCACCCATTCCTGATGTTTACACAGCCCTGCCAGACACCAGAGCCAAGCTGGTTACCTGACTTTTCACTACTGCCAATACCTAAACACAGCCTGGTCACCTCATCAACTCAGCCTTTACTGGATTGTTAAGGAGACTAACTCTCTGCTGTCTCCTCTTGTCAGCATGTTCCTTATCAGCACATGTAAATGAAAAAGTTAGAAATGCCCATCGTTATGCTTATTCTAGGTCAGTGACCTATAGTAAGTGAAGTGAGAGCAGCATGAGAGCCAGGCAACTAACATTTTAAAAGGAGTATGTGAGATACAATCAGCGCTGCCCTTCACTATCCAAATACTGTGTCAATATTTCAGTATACAGTAAACCCCCCTCCATTGCGGGGGTTACGTTCCGGACCCAGCCGCGAAAAGTGAAAATCCGCGAAATAGAAAAACCCTATTAAAATGCATTGTAGGCATGTTTTTTTTACTGTCACTGTACGTGTAAAAGCATTTTAAGGTCTTTAAACACACTTTTAAAACAATAGAAACTCATTTAAACACATAAAAGATACTGAAAAACATAGCAAGAGCTATGGAAAACACAAAAATATTTCATTTTTAATGATTTATATAGTAAAATAACATTACAAAAAAAAAAACGCAATATACCGGGACCGCAAAAACTGAACCGCGATGGAGCGGGGGTTTACTGTACTCATTAATTATATCAAATTGCTGCTGTACACACTAGTGATTCAGCCACACTACAAATAACATATAAATATTCTTACAGTGCAGCGCAACCAAAAATTACCATAAAAAGTAATGGAATTAAAAAAAATAAAAATAATAATAGACTAAAAAATAATAAAAAAATTGTGTGTCTTCATTTAAAGTCCTGATCAACAATACATAAAACTACCCCCCACAAAACAAAGTCCATGTGTAAATCAACAATGCAATACAAAGAGTGATCCACCGCAGTGTTCTTCAATCACTTAATGACCCCAAAAAGTGCACACCACCACTGGCTGGAAAACCTGCTCAACTCACAGATGAGATCAATCCGCTTAGTATGAGATCAATCCGCTTAGTATATAAAGTATATAAACATTCCTGCAATCTCCTGCTACGGTCTCCTTTCCTGGCATCCAGCTCTGCAAGCTCCTCTTACTGCTCTGCGAACCTCATGCAAGTACAAAGGCAGACTACATAGTGCTCTCCATTTGAACAAAGTTTATTAAAAGCCCCCATATAAAAAACACTTACATAAAATCAAAAGCGCTTGTAATCACATTCGTCTGCTCACCACTTCACACAGATCTCAGCTGCATGACATCACAGGCTTGGCTCCTCCCTCCTATACGCATGTCGTAAACTCATAGGGCTTTTTCAGTAGGTAGGTGGGCCGCCATACCTGAGCCTTTATATAAGCTAAACATTGTCATGGTAACCTCCTCAGATTCACCACTGCAGCCTAGTTACAAAGCCTAGCCCACACCCTGTAGACTACGTAAGGAGGAAATCTATTGCAGCTATGATGTATTCCCTACCCACCGCAAAGATCACTAGTTTCACCACATTCCCCACTGGGCTAACCATTTAACTCATTCCTGCCCACCGGGTTGAGCGCTCAGATACATTCTAAAACTTTACATCTTACAAACTAGAATGTATAAGTACACAATTATGATACTAATCTCAAATACTAAAAAAACACACATATAAAAACACTAAATTTTTTACACCAAATATGTATATACATTAACCCTTGTAGAGGGTAGACCCTGTAGAGGTTGCACAGGCAGTCCAGTTCCTCCAGGATTGCACATCAATATGTGCCTTTGCCAAAAGGCTTGCTGTGTCTCCCAGCACAGTCTCAAGAGCATGGAGCAAATTCTAGAAGACAGGTAGTTACTCTAGGAGAGCTGGACGGGGCCATAGAAGGTCCTTAACCTATCAGCAGGACTGGTATCTGTTCCTTTGTGCATGGTGGAACAGGATGAGCACTGCCTGAGCCCTACAAAATGACCTCCAGCAGGCCACTGATGTGAATGTCTCTGACCAAACAATCAGAAACTGATTCATGAGGGTGGCCTGAGGGCCCAACGTTCTCTAGCGGGCCCTGTGCTCACTGCCCAGCACCATGGAACTCGATTGGCATTTACCTTTAAACACCAGAATTGGCAGGTCTGCCACTGACACCCAGTGCTTTCCGCAGATGAGAGCAGGTTCACCCTGAGCACATGTGACAGACGTGAAAGGGTCTGGAGAAGCCATGGAGAACGTTAAGTTGACTGGTTGATGATGGGTCATTGATGGTCTGGGGAAGCATATCCATGTAGGGACACACAACCCTCTACAGGCTAGACAATGGCAACCTGACTGCCATTAGGAATCGGGATGAAATCCTTGGACTCATTGTCAAACCCTAAGCTGGTGCAGTGGGTACTGGGTTCCTCCTGGTGCATGACAATGCCCGGCCTTATGTGACAAGAATATGCAGCACGTTCATTGAGAATGAAGGATTTGATACTATTGAATGGCCCCCATGCTCGCCTGACCTAAATCCAATAGAACACCTCTGGAACATTATGTTTCGGTCCATCCGATGCTGCTAGGTTGCACCTCAGTCTGTTTAGGAGCTCAGTGATGCCCTGGTCCAGGTCTGGGAAGAAATACCCCAGGACACCATCTGTTGTCTCATTAGGATCATGCCCCAACGTTGTCAGGCATGCATACAAGCAAGTAGGGGCCATACAAACTACTGAGTGCCATTTTTTGAGTCACTGCAATAAAATTTCAGCAAAACCAACTAGCCTGCTGCATAATTTTTTCACTTTGATTTTTGGGGTGTCTTTGAGTTCAGCCCCTCTGTATGTTGATAATTTTAATTTCCATCAAACAATGTGGCATCCTTTTGTTCCTAACACATTACCCAGTCCATATCAGTATAGATATCCAGCATGACATTTTTCCAATTGAGATCTGATGTGTTTTCAAAGTGTTCCTTTAATGTTTTTGAGCGGTGTATTTCATTCAGGAACGAATGCAGTGGCTGTCAGTGTAGTATGAACTACATGCAACCTCCTCTACATACAGTACAGAGTGCTGTGTTCCAGCAGCAAGCTGGGGACTTCCTGTTCCCCTCCCAAAACAAAATCGAAATGGGCTGAACACTGGAAGCACAGGAAAGATTTGTATTTTCTAATTGAATACAAAACTTCCTTTCATTGGCTTATGGCAGAGATTGTGACATCACCCATCCATCCATCCACCTTGTTTCTTCAGGGGATAACAATTACAGCTTATGAAATTGATGACTAAATAGCTGTTCCTGTTATCCATTGAGGCTTTGTTGGCTGGTTTTGGGTGGTCCATCTGTGCACCCTCTTGGGTAAGCAACACATGTTAGGTTAGTTTTACCCTACTGATGTGTTGTCGCCATAGTAATCTTGCTTTTATTGTACATCACGGGACACAGAGCAGCCATAATAATTCCTATCTGGGTTATACACCACCTATAGGTGAATGGACATTGGCAACCAAAAAGACAGGAAGTCCCCCACTATATATCCAGTATTAAGCCAGTGTCTTAAAGGTGATCGTCATCGTTGGAGAAGTTCTCCATATTTTTAAAGAAGAAGAAAAAAGATTATGCTACAATCCCGGTTAAGATCTCTGGATCCAAGGGGATTGGCAATCCGATCCATCGGAAAGTGAAAGACTAAAAGGATGGTACCTGAGCCTTGGTAAAGGGAAACGCGGTATTGCCTGTGATGCGACCCTCTTGGGCGCTGGACACTGGGATCCGGACTCTTGGTAAGACTAACTCCAAAGGTGTTCCGGCAGGAAGCCCTACAGGTCCAAGGGAGTGGCCCCAAAAATTAGGGGGACCCGGTCCTTGAAGGTCGACAAGTCACAGAACCCGCCATGATGGATGGAGTTTGGATTCCAGTTATAGGCAGAATCCTGTGACGGGAATGGGAAGTTCACTTTAATTATGATGCACTGTTACCCTCTAATTTAACAGATACCGGGTGCCATGTTTTATGTCTGCACTAGCGGCAGTATGTGTATTCATCTGTGGCATGCTTACCTTGGATGCCTTACATTTTTCTGCTCTCAACCCCCCTGATGCTTGGTGGGCAGCGTTTACCCTCTGTGGCTCTAGGTTCAGGGAGCACCTTTGGTGGCCATCCCTGTGGCGAAAGATCACTCACGCGCAAGTTCCACTTTTACTTGCACGAGCGTGCACGTGGAGCCAGGAGGGGGCGTGTCCCCGTGAAGCGTTGGCGTGCACGAGGCATGCGGATGTGCATGCCACACAAGAGCAGTAAGAAGCGGAGACGGCGGGACATTTGAGGAGTGTTCCCAGCGTGAGCTTCTGTCAGAAGCTGGATGGGACACACAGCAGCTGCAGCTGGGTGTGTGAGTCACTGTGGGTAGATGTTTACAGGCACTGACAGGTTCTGTTACTTTGGGATAACTGTGCTGTGTGTGATAAGCTGTTACAGCTTGACACAAGCTTTAAGTACACTAAAGTAAGTACCTCAAGTTTTCTTGTCTGGAGCAATGTCCTCCCGGAAAAGAAGTGGGGGGGGGGGGGGCACAGCGAGAAGGGGCACAAGTTTTCCTCCTTCAGGATTTGAAGATCCTAGCCGTGCATCCTCTGTGATGACCTCCCCTGAAGAGGCCAGAGACAACTGGCCAATCTGAGTCATTACAGTTGTCAGGCATAGTAGCCACATCTAGTGCTTCTGTCTCAGCCTATGTCACTAAGGACGATTTGGCATCCGCTTTAGCCAGCCTTGATAAAAATTGCTTGCATGATTGCTTCAGTGTCACAAGGAGGGAAAAAACGTGATCGATTTCCCCCCCCCCCCCCTCACATGAGACCCCCTTCCCCTCCCCTGTTTTAGTTCAGGATTGGGCAGAGGATATGGAAAAAGTAGCTGTAAATGGCTTAGAAGAAGGCCAAGCAGAGGATTTCACTTCTGGGGAGTCAGGGTGTGAGGAGCCATTCTCACCCTCTCAATCCCAATGATTGTTAATTCAGTCTCTCACTGAAATGGTCTGGTCTGGATTTAAGTCTTTCCTCAGTAGGCTCTTTACACCTTCCTCAAAATGCTCAGGCTTTTTCCTTACATCTGTTTTTATAGCAGATAGTATATGCTGATTGGGATCATCCTGATAGGATTTTTATTACTCCCAAAGGGTTTCTTTGTTATATCTTATGGAGGAAAAATTTGCAAGAAAATAGAGTAGGCCTTGCTTCTGTAAACAGAAATGTAACCTGTCCTGTAGAGAATAGCCAGGTTTTTTTATGATCCAGCTGATAAGAAATTGGAATCTTTACTAAAAGCTTTCTGCTATTGCAGGGTCTGCAATACAACTGGCAGTGGCAGCTATAGGAGTTTGTCAATCTTTGAAAGACCGTGTTAAACAGGTGTCCAGGAGTGTTCCTTCTCAGGGAGAGTCTTCTGAAGATTTAGTAGATTTACCTTGGGCTTTGTGTTTTTGCAGTAGATGATCTTAAGGGCAGGACTCCATACAGCAAATGCCATGGTTTGCTCTTCCGTCAGTTCATATGCGCAGAATCCTGTGGCTAAAAAGTTGGTCTGTGTAATTACCGTGTAAAAAAAAATTGCTAGCTGGCTTTCCCTTTCATGGGGAGTGCCTATTTGGTGATGATCTGGACAAATATAATCCAAAAGGTTTTTTTTTTGGGGGGGAGCGAGTGCATTTCTACCAGTTAAGATGAGAAGTAAATGTCCTTCTTTTAAGGTGTCTAACAGTCATATTCCCAGTATCTAGAGCCAAGCCTTCAGGTCAAGTGCAGAAGAAACCCTGGGCCCAGAGGCCTACCAAGCCTAGCTCTAAATCTACCTTGTGAAGGAACGCCCCCACTCAGTTGGTTGGGGGGAAGGCTACTACAGTTCTCGGATGCCTCGGTGGCAATAATTCATGACAACTGGGTTATTTCCACAGTCTCACAGGGGTACAAACTAGAATTTTGGGTGTTTCCTCATCCTTGGTTTGTAAGGTCAAACATACCTGCAGAGCCTCTAAAAAGAAGACCCTTCTTTCTGGCTGTGGACCATCTGAGGTCTCAAGCAGTGATTACAGAAATTCCGGACGATGAGAAATTCAGGGGTTTTTACTCAAATCTGTTTGTAGTCCCCAAGTTAAACAAAGATGTGAGACCTATTCTGGATCTCAAAGCTCTGAATCATTTCTTAAACATTCGCACATTCCAAATGGAGTCAATTCACTCAGTCATGGCCTCTGTTCAAGGAGGAAATTTCTAGCATTCATAGACATCAAGGATACATACCTTCACGTGCCAATTTTTCAGGCCCATCAAAGGTTTTTGTGCTTTGCGGTAGAAGAGCCAACATTTTAAGTTCGTGGCCCTGCCCTTCAGGCTAGCCACGGCTCCACGAGTGTTCACAAAAACCCTAGCTCCAGTTTAATGTCTCAAGTGATAGCAGTGGTAGGATACCTGGACGATCTATTACTTATAGACTGGTCGACTTCTAATGTGTTTTCCGGGCAGTTCAGTTCTTAGGACCTCTGGGTTGGATTCTGAATTTGGCAAAGTCAGCGTTGCAGCCAGTTCAGAGTCTAGAGTATCTGGGTTTCCTTGTGGACATAGTACAGGAAAGGTGTTTTTTTCCCGCCAAGAAAGGTTGTAGCCCTGATGGATCTGGTTTGAATCGTAAGAGGGGAAAAAGTATCCTTCTGTACGTCTTCGTATGAGGTTGCTAGGGAAGATGGTGTTCTCCATTCAAAGCAGTTTCTTATGCTCAATTCCATGCCAGACCTTTACAGAACAACATTCTGTCAGCCTGGAGCCAAAAGATCCAGGCCCTAAATTGTCGCATGTCTCTAGTACCGAGGGTATGTCAGAGTCTAGGTTGGTGGTTGGCAGCCAGGAATTTGGAGAGCAAGAAATCCTTTCTTCCAGTAGTCTGGAAGGTGATGACTAAAGATGCCAATTTCTCCAGCTGTGGAGCAGTTCTGGAGGAAACCAATGTCCAAGGGAAATCGTCCTGGTTAGAAAGGAGCTTCCCCATCAATATCTTGGAAATCCAAGCAGTTTGTTGGGCACTAGGGTAATGGACTCCCAGATTTCGGGGTTGCCCCATCAGGGTACAGTCAGTCAATGCCACGGCTGTGGCCTATATCAACCATCAGGGGGGCATCAATTTTTTCAATGCTGGGTACAAATTTGTGTCCAGGACCGCTCTGTCGGAATGGATGCCTTGGGTGAGTCCCTGGAAGCAGTTCTCCCTGATCTATGCATTTCCCCCGGTTCAGCTGTGGCCACGACTTCTGTGCAGGATTCAGGAAGAAGGGAAACCAATATTCCTGGTGGCTCCAGCTTGGCCCAGGAGGATTTGGTACACGCAAATTCTAAAGTTGGCAGTGGGAAGGCCATGGGTTCTCCCACTTCATCTGGACCTGCTCTCTCAGGGTCCGATATTACACCCTGCTTTACAATCTCTAAATTTGATGGTTTGGCTATTGAAGCCTTAATTTTGAGGGCGTGGGATATATCTGGTCCTGTAGTGTCTACTGTGATAAACGCTAGGAAACCAGTCTCTAGGGGCATTTATTACAGAGTCTTGCATTCCTTGGTGTGAGGCCAGGAAGTGGCATCCCCATAAATATATCATTGGGAGCATTCTAGCCTTCTTGCAAGTAGGGGTAGATATGTAGATATGAAGCTAGCTTTAGACACTATTAAAGTTCAAATTTCAGCCTTGTCAGTCTTTTTTCTTGCATTTAGGAAATTGGATGGATGGAAATCATCCTCTGTGAACATACTGTGCACAGCACAGAAATTAGCTTATCTATACCAGTGTTTCTCACCAGTTTTTTAATCAAGGCACTCTTTAAAATTATGCACAATCTCGAGGCATCCTATTCTACAATGTAAAAAACAAAGATAATCGTATAACATAACGCAGCAACATCCACACATATAGGACACCCAACATTAGAGGAAATTCATTCTTCCAAAGCAAACACCCCTTTTACACACTTGTACGGACTAGTATTACAGCCTTTCTCTTCTCTCTGTTTCTCTCCTTCACTCCACTAATGTGACCCCAGTGCTGACAGAGACGGTCAGGGAAGGTGTAAACAAGGATACTGTGCAGGCCCCAGAGGTCCCCCTTATTAACCTATAAAGTCATTGCTTGTTAGCACACCGGCTGCTGGAAGGTTGTAATGGTGCACAAAGAAAACCTGTGGCGTTGTGTAACTAAAAGGCAGGCTTTATCCACTTGCTGGCTTGCATACAATTTTTTGCGCAGCTTTTAGGCATTTTTCCAAGGCACCCTGATTGAAAAGGGCTGGTCAATACCATGTAGGAAAAAAAGAAAATAATTGAAAATGGGCCATTTATGTTGGGTACAAATGTGACCATGTTTTTAGAATTTGAATATTCTATAACTAGCAGCAACAAGCTTCTTCTTCAGTGACCTCCATTATATTGGACTTCACTGTTTTCTCACTAATGTGACCACATACAGGTGTGACTCGCCTGTCCTGAAAGTTTAATGAAATTGGCGCATGTGAAATCTTTCATTCTATCTGAGAACGTGCTGAAAAAACAGGTTTGTTATTGAACGCATGCTGTAAGTGTAAACTGGGGATTTTTTCTTTTTTTCCCTCACTTTCAGAGTTCTATAAGACAGCTACAACAGGAGCTTGCTGATGCTTTGAAGAAGCTATCTATGTCTGAGGCATCACTTGAAGTTATTACACGTTATCGAAATGACTTAGAAGAAGAGAAACAGCACCTACACAAAGAACTTGAAAAGTTCAGGACAAAGGTATGTAAAAGCTCTATTATGTTCTGGTCGACAATGATAACATGGGTGAATGTATTTCATGGTCCTTTTAGTCCTTAGGTATGGTTTAATTTATTGTCTGTTTTTTTCTGTAGATACAGGATCTAGAAGAGCAGTTTCTCCAGTCAGAGAGACGTAACCATCAGTTGAAAAATTTGTTAGATGATAAGGAGAGGGAAGTGATTGCAGCATTCCAAAAAGTGCAGGAACTTTCATCTGCAACAGCTGGCAGTGAAAAGTCAGTTAAACAACTGGAGGAACACATACAAAAGTAAGCTTTCTGATTTCACTTTCATTACTTATTTTATGATGATCTAGTCAGTTGCAATGTATTAATAAAATATGTATGCAAAAAATAAAGCTGACCATACACTGTTTTTTGTTTTTTCATTCAGCTTGCAGATTCCTCCATCCACAAACAAGACGGATGAAGGAATCCTTGCCATTCTGCCGGGACATTGTATTCTGACAGCAGAAGAATACACTGATCAGTGGCAGCAGCAGATTGGTTGCTGATTGAGGAAATGTTTCCAGCATGTCCCATCAACAGAAATGGATCAAACGATCTACATGTTTTGAACAAGGATGGCCACGCACTGATCAAAAGTGGTTTGGTTCCTGCTGTAACAGAGGAATTGTGATCAGTGTGTAGCCAACTTTAGCACCACTGCCTTTGTCACATTTGGGGAAGATTGCTCTTTATTTCCTGGCCTGGAGAAATGTCAGGAAGTTAGGGAACTTTCCTTCAATTGGGAAGAAATCCACATTTAAATTTTTGTTTACTGGAACAGGCATCCCCCTATGAAGGATATGTCTGCAAATATTACCAGTTTTTTTTTGTTTACATAGTACCTTTTTTTAGGATGTTTTAAAAAATTGTCTTTGATAGTAATCTTGCTTTTTTGGGATGACCATACATTTCCTGATTCCATACCAGCCTGCAATGATTGGGCAAGGATAAGGCCTTGTTGGGCTTTTCTAGTGGACCACAATCTGTTATAAAAGGCAATAATATATCTCAAAGTACTTTTTGAGGTGGGCTTTTTGATTACTTTTGTATCACCTCACCGTTACTCTAATGATTATACTGTTCCCCTGGACTCAAAAGCCCCATACCATAGAGCCAGTAGAGTCATATATTGTACTGGTAAGGGCTAAGAAGCAGCTGTATGCAAGTTACTAATACTGGCTCTGTAAAATTATGGCTATATTGTGCTATACACTGATGGCTAAAAGGGGAAAAAATGTATGATTTCCATGACCCTGCCCACGTACCCATTGACAGACTGCGCTCCTTTGTTTTTTGGGTATTGTGCTGACAGTGGGGATGTGTAAATACCTTTATTTTTTACGAAGACAGTACTGTATCTGTAGAGGACAATAACAAATGCTTCTGGCATTCTAGAGTGATCCTTATCATATCCGGAGAATTGAAGGAAAATCTCTGAGAGAGCCCATCCATCCCTATTCACGCAGTATGGTCTTTTTTTTCCCCCCAGGCTTGAAATTGAAAATGCCAAGATTGAAGCAACTGCAAAACAGCAGTCTGTACAGATTGAGACACTTCAGAAAGAACTACAGGAATCCATTTCTGTAAGTAACTCACAGCTCAGATTTTAGATAACATTAGAGGCAATCCACAGCTGCAACAATAGCTCACTGATTTCTAGGAACTGCTTTTGAAGGGAAGGAGATGGTGCAGTTCCCCTTTCCCCATGGACTGAATTATTACAATGCATAGTTATAACATTCGTATTTACAAGATGAGACTTTTGGCATACTAGAACACCTTCGATGGGTTAATATTGTGCAAAATATTTCCTATTTAGGAAAACTGTACTTTGAAATATGTTGGGGTGTGTGCATTCGTTTGTGTGCGTGTACGTTCATGCGTGTGTACACATTTTGTAGATACATATTTGTACACTCCTGATATCCTGACACATATTTTACAGATTCGGAATCGTCTAGAAGATTTAGTAACTGGTTTGCAAACATCAAAAATTGGTTTGGAAGAGAAGTTAAACCAGAATGTGAGTAGAGTTCTGTTCTGGGCTGCAATATATACTGCTATAGATAATGTTTACCAGCACAATTGTGCTCTTTTACTGCATTGCAATACTGGGCTGTTCTTGCCACACAAGAAAACAACGGGACAGGAATTCAATATGTGCTCTTATGTGCAACTATTTGTTTTCTTAACTGCTTTTACACCTAGGGCAATTATTTAATTTTTGCACACACATGGTAAAATCTGCATTTGTTGCTATGACTTAAAACACCCAAACAATTATGTTTTCTAAAACAGAGGCCCTGTAGCATAAACTGGTGGCAGTTGCAATTTTGTATGTTGAATCAGATTTGCACATATGTTTATCAA
Source organism: Pelophylax lessonae (assembly GCF_965119305.1). Classification (NCBI taxonomy): domain Eukaryota; kingdom Metazoa; phylum Chordata; class Amphibia; order Anura; family Ranidae; genus Pelophylax; species Pelophylax lessonae. The sequence goes on from NC_138771.1 coordinate 226,072,452, forward strand.
ATTTATATTTTGAGGAACAAACACACTAAAATAAAGTTTAGTGCACACAAACGCAGCCAATTTTTGATAAAAATATAAAATGTGGGCTTGCGTCAAGTAAATGGGACACCAAACATGTCAAGCTTTAAAATTTCACAGTTCCATAAAATGATGAAAAGCTAAAGTACCCAAAACTGTCTATAACAACAATCCCGATTATTCCCAATTGCACACGTTCCTGGAAATAGCTGTTCGGTGTCAGTGAGTGCTGCAGAGACTATCAAAACTGGAAACCGTAGGCATTTGAAGCAGAAAATCTGTCACCACTGCACCAAAGATTCTCCAAAATGGTCCAAAGCTTTATTCAGCGGTCACAGCATGTTTACAAACGAAATGTGTTGGAGCCGCGCAGAGCCCATTCATCAGGCAAGTGTCCGCCGATGCCTGCTGAAGGGGCCCTATGTGTCTAAATAAAGCTTTTGACTAGTTTGGAGAATCCCTGGTGTGCTGGTGGCATATTTTCTGCTTCAAAACGGTCTATAGGCAGTTAGGCACCACTTCAAAAGTCCTTACAGGTTATCAATTTAGAGTTAGAATTTGTGAATAGTAGAATTGGAATTATTTCTCTCATGCCAGCCTGCGAACAACCAAATTATCCTGTCTAACAGTATGCGTTAAAAACAGGTTTAGTCTGCACACATTTGCAGATACATGTGTAAGCTACAGAGCCCCATCAAGGCACCCCGGTGTTTTCTGTAGTCCTAACTTTAAGATTTGAGAGCCTTCACAGTGGAAGCACATGCATTATAATGGATAGGCAGAGGGCAGGTGAGCCTGGAGGGAGCCCACCCCTCCTTAAAGGCACGAGGGCATACTGGACATCCAGCACATAGTTAGTATAGGTTTTAGAAGGGAGCAGTTTTAAGGTTGGTTATCGTTCCTGGAATTCTGCATTATTGGCTTCATGCTGTTAAGGCTATAACTGTACTATAAACCAACCGTTTTTAATGTACAATTGGCCAAAAAGTACAAAGGAATTGTGCGCATAGCTGTGCCTACTATCCTGAAACAAATAATAAAATACAGATTTTTAGAATTTGTGATGGAAGTGAGATGTACTGTAGATACCTTATGTTTAAGACTACTTTGCTTCATGTGACACTGTTGAAAGGCATCTAGAAAAGGTGCGTACATAAACAAAAGCCCATATATGCACTAGCAGCGCTAATACGCCCTTAATCCAAGAGCCGCGAATATAATGCTAAATTTTTGCAAGTTGTGATCTTAATCAATAATGTTCATTAAGGCTGGTCATGCAAAAATGGTGAAACAAAAGTCTCTCTTTCTCCAATGGAACCAAGTGTGAATGGTGTAGAATAGACGCAGGATACTCTCCTTCAATTTCACCAAAACCAAGAGCCTTCACCACACCGCCGTGCTCCCCCCTAGGCAGTAAACACGTACCCTTAATGATTAGGTCAAGCACTTTGAACAAAACCAGTGATCCTCCACTGTCCAGTGGCGATCCACCTTTTAATCCTGGTACCAGCTGGTTAAATGGGAATCAGCGCCTCCTCATCTCAGGTAGATTGCAGGGAGTTGTAGTCCCTCCGGACATTGGCTGTACCTGGCTCGGAGCGGAGCGCTGTGTATAGAACGACCTACTCTCCTGCCGGTCTCTGCTCACACTCAACTTGAGTTTGTTTCACCATTTTTTCATGACCAGCCTTAATGAACATTATTGATTAAGATCACAACTTTCAAAAATTTAGCATTATATTCGCCGCTCTTGGATTAAGGGCGTATTAGCGCTGCTAGTGCATATATGGGCTTTTGTTTATGTACGCACATTTTCTAGATACTATTTGACAATAAAGCAGCAGCTGTGTATGAATATTAGCTATTGGGATCCATTATCTTCACCCACAGGTGGCTTTTGCCATTATATCTTGGGATTGCATACCACATAAGCGCTGAGTGGGTTGGACAGGACCTCTGTCCTTGTTTTGCTCCTTTTTTGTCTACTGTTGAAAGGCAATCTCCTCTCAGCTGGTGATCTTAGAGTTCTAGTTTGTATTCTGTTCACCTTAACCTTTAATTTCTACCTTTCCCTACATTCCCACTTTTGTATGTTTCCTGCCTTTTTAATAAACTTCAAAATACCATTCACGCCAGCCAAGTAGCAGCCCAGTTACAGTTAGTGAACATTGAGAAATGTGTATTTCTGGGACCTTTAGGTATAAATCCCACAACTATCATGTTTTAAAAGTAGCCTTTATTGCAAGATAAATGGAGGCTGTTCTAACCATGCCTCCTAAAAATGTTGATTGACTTTTAGTAGAACTAGTGGCTTCATTAATTGACCCTAGCCTGGACGCATGCAGATTGGGAGTCCTGACCTCACTTGCTGCATGCTTGTCATGGATTCAGAAAACATTGGTGTCAGAGGAAGCCATTTTCAGAAAGGGATCAGTATAGGAAGCCTACATATTTGTTTCTCATTAAAGGCAAGGTCTTTCTTCTGCTAGTCGGGGTTGGTGTACCATATCAGAGGCAGACAAAGTTTTAACGCAGAGCTGAATTTTGCAGTATAAAAATGATTTAAGAATGATGGCTACGGTTTTGTATTATGTGTGAGTTTCGGTCCCATCTTCCTTTTTAAGTTGTGCAACTTACAAAATTCTTTAGTACACTATGCACACTAAAATATGTAAGAAATGTAATTGTATTCTATGAAAATAAATTCTGCTAAATAGGCCACTCTTGATGTATGTGTTTAATGATCTAGGTGCATAAGCAAACTGTGCTGTCGCAAAACGCACAAGACTCTCAGAATTTGTGGGAAGAAGAGCTGAAGTCACGGTCACGATTAGGCGTTCGCTTGGCAGAACTTGATCGATCAAACGCAGATTTAGTTGAACAGGTAAGTTACATCCTATTAAGCTTACTTTTTAAACCAATAATTACATAATAATTACGTGATTTTTTTTTGTATTTCTGCTAACATTCATTTTTAGGACAAACTTTTGGTTTTTAGTTTAACATTTTTCAAGATCTTTCAATTAATTGTAGGGCATTCCCAAAATGTTTTGGTTGTGTTACCTTTTCCAGAGTAATAGGGCTGCTAATAATAAATAACTGAATATAAACTGTTTTTCATTGGTATTTCTCATTAAATACTAAAGCGAAAATAATGGATATTTACATTAGGGGTTTATTATTCTTGTTGCTTTGTTTTTCCTGTTTATTGTTAAAGGTTGAAAGTGAGAAAAAGAAAGTGAGGAAATTGTTGGATCAGAAGAAGTCAATGGAGGAGCGCTTTGATCAAGAAATAAAGAGGAACAATGACTTGCAGCGTGAAATATCTGGGTATCCTGAAATCTTTTTACCAATGTGTTTTAAGGATGATGCAGTAAATCATAAATATAGACTTGTGCATCCAGTTAATAATTTAATGATCAATGCATTCACTAAATTGAAAGGCTCGCTTCACGGTCACTGCTGTCCTGAAAGAGTGGGTGCTCCCTTTCTCAAATTCACCATAAAAACTCTAGGAATTCTGTACACTCCCTTGCAACAGCAGTATACAATGGCGTGGCTCACAGCAGGGGTCTGGTGCCTCCCTGTTCTTCCTTTCAGGTGTAATCAGGTTCTAATTTTTGCCTGAATTCCGACCTAAAACAGAGCCAAGGACACACAAGACTCTTTTCCAGTGCAGACCGCAGACCCCCGAAGGAGTAAACTGGCTCAATTGAGAGCGGTCACACACTCCTGTTATGCGATGCGGGTAGACCTGCATTCCAATTCGCATAAGTGTGAATCCAGCCTTAAAAAGACACCTCTCCTCCTTTTACTCCGCCACCATGCACCCCCCTTGCGAAAGAATTCTAAAAAGAGTTGTGCCAAATGGCAGAGCCAGATCCTGCACAACCACTGCAGACATAGTATATGTAAAGCCAAAACCTTTTTTGGTTTCGGATACTATTGGGAAGAGTTGCAACCTCTGTCGGGTTTTACTATTGGGTGTGCAATTATGAAAGCTCCAAAAGATAGGCGGTCTGTTTACATCCGACGGCCCATAAAGGAGAGCTGCTGTGTTGGTATCCACTCTGTATAGGCGGAATGGACATGGACCAGCCATCTGCCTGCTCAGCAGGGACCAGCAGACAAATTCCCCACTGAGCAGGCGGACTCTTGGCAAGTCCACCCCGTGTGAAAAGGGCCTAATTGGGTCAGATGATGCCTTTTTTTTTTTTTGGATGTGAGCCATAAAACTTGCCATAGCTAGAGCTATTCAGGTGGAGCTACAATGCAAAGCTCAGAAAAGTATATACAGCCAGGAAGGAACTTGTTGTCGCAGAGGGTCTGGGTATGCTTTCCAGAAACACAGGGTCACATTGTGGGCCCACTCATAAGACGGTTTGCTGTTAAGGGTACTTCATACTGTTTTATTACATTTATTTATGATTTTTTGTATGTATCTGCCTATTTATCTGAACCTTGAAACTCTTTGCCCCATTAGATTGAAGAAACATTTAAAGACTATGAGGAAAAAATTAAAGGAGCTTGAAAATGGTGAAAAACAGCCAGTTAGTATGAAGGAAGGGTCCCACAGAGGAAATCCTGAAACAGACAGTGAAGTCCTCAAACTTAAGCAAAAGGTAATGCTCTCAGTTACTAATGCAGTCAGTCACCTGTGATCTACACCCTTTCATCCCAAACACTGGACTTGAACGGGTTCTCTTTTGCTGGACACTAAGCCCTGGTTCACAGTGATGCGTACAGAAAACACAGCAATTCCTGTGCGTTTTCCACTCCCTATAGCAATTGCACTGTTCATACCATCTGCTAAAAATTACAAGTTAACGACACCCCAAAAGCAGGTCGCAAAAAGCAGCGCGTTTACCTGAACCTGATGCATGAGTGTGTAAACACCTATGCAATCCAGTGCAAGCAAAAAAAAAAAGCTGCCTGAACCTTTTTCATGCATGTTGCAATGCTATCTGCGCCATTCAAAATGAATAGCCTCAAATCGCACTGCACAGAATCGCATGTCATTTGCTAGGAATGTGGTGCGATTCCTGTGAGAATCGCATGCGCTGTGCAGTGTGAACCAGGGCTAAATCACACCGTGCTAATGCAAATTCTGCAGATAGTGCTCATGTCTTTCCTAGCCAATAAAATCAGTGAATATCCAACTGAGAGAGAACCATGCCAACATAACCTCTCATTTCATAGGACATATTAGGAAAGAAGGAAAGAAACAGTTACATTTTGCTTTTCGCTGAGCTTCTCTTATTCTCAGTTTCAGCAATTAGCCTCCTTGTGTTTTATATTGTTTTGTTGTATTCTTATACTTTGCTCAGATTGAAGATCTTTCCTCACATTTGGAAAGAGAATCCCGCAAATACATTCAATTTGAGGCTTCAAATCGTGACTTACATGAACAGTTATCTTCAATGAGGGCTTTGCACAAGAATCATGAACGATTAGAGAGAAGCAAGAGGCAATTGGAAGAAGAAGTGGCTGAGCTCAGAAGACACATTGGTTCAAGTAAAATGGATCAAAGTTACATGGAGCAATATAAAAGAGAAATTGATGAGAGGAGCAGGCAAGAATTACGACAAAAGCTGGAGGAGGTCAATATGTTCCTACAGGTATACAACCACTTACGCAAATGTATAGCAGTTTAGATTGCATAATAATTTGTTCCCTTTAAAGTGGTATTAAACCTGAAACAAACATTATATTGCAGCTTGCCATTTCTTAGATGTAATGGTTGTATTAGTTGCCAATTTTAGGCTTTCTTTCTTCTATTTCCATCTGGTGATTCAGCCAGTAATTTGTTCTTTTTCAACAGAAATTTTCTCTTGCAGTTACCAGAGACAGACCATTTAATGCTAGCAGCTTAAAATGATCAGCTTTTATTTATTTATGTAAAACCATTATTCCAAAAGGGAAAATAAAATGTTTTGCTGTAAATAAAGTATTAGCTAGAGTTCAGCTCCAATTTGTCAGTGTATTTAAATCTGCTAGTACACTCCCCTTGCCACAGACTGACAGTGCTGCTGTCCAAATCTGCCTTCTGTACTCATTCATCCAGAGTGATGTCTGTATAATACTAGCCAAATCACCAGGGGAAAAAAAGCTTAAAAAAACCTAATACAGCCAACACATCTAATGATTAATAAGGTGCAATATATTAGGTTTTTGGTTTGGGGTTTTATACTTACTTTAATATTAAGCTGTTTGGTTTGTTTACTACAGAGGTGCGCTAAGGGTTTGAAATTACTAAAACTTAAGAGTGCAGAATCTGGTGCAGCTCTGCATAGAAACCAATTAACCTCTAGTGTTTTTTTTTTATTTTGTCTCCACTTAATTGAACAAGCTGAAGTTGGAAGCTGATTGGATACCATGCACATCTGCACCAGATTTTGCTCTCTCTAGTTTTAGTTATCAACCCCTAAGGGCTCTTTCACACAGCCCGTCCGTTGGACGGACTCCGTTTATCTTAGTGGGGGATCGATCCGCCGATCCCCCGCTGAGCAGAAGGATGACAGCTGTTCTCTGCACTGTGTGCGGAGACACAGCTGTCAGTTCCCCATACATCTCTATGGGGGAATCGGATGGGAACGGACCGTCGGTCCGTTCTCATCCGATCCGCTGGATGGATGGAAAATAGGGTTTCCATCCGTCCAGATTTGACAGATCGGATGTCAGCGGACATGTCTCCGCTGACATCCGATGCCCCATAGGAATGCATGGGGGGACCGTTCAGATGCGCCAAAAAACGGACAGGTGGATCTGAACGGTCCGCCTATGTGAAAGGGGCCTAAGCATTTAGAAGTTTTATGACACTGCCTAGAATGTGCAGTCTTTTATAGATTCTGGGAGTTGAATAGGTAATAGGTAGGTATAGGTAAAGCAGAAGCCTGGTCCAGTTTTAGCTGCTCACAATGTTCAGGGGACTGAAGATTTGCCAGCATGTCACAATGCAGACGTCTAAAATAGCTTCTCTGCAAAAACAAGACAAAAATGGCAGAGGAAGGGGGAAATAAATGAAAAATAACTTTTTTTTTTTAGTTTCTTTATTAAGAAACACAAGCCAAATTAGTCTTAGTTAATTTAAAGAAGACCTGAAGGCAAAACTTTTTTCTTTAATTTTGGTAAAAGTGTTTTGCCCTTGGGGATATTTCCCTTCACTTCTTTAGTCCCATAACCAAAACAGGAAGAGAGAGAAAATCCCTGCAAAGTGAGGGAATTACCCGTTGTCACAAGGGTTACCAGAGCTAGCTTCCCCATTGGATATATTCCCTTCTATTCCTGTTCTAGTGACAGCCCAAAATTTGGGACTTTCTTTCAGCGAGAACATTAAACAGGCCAAATGGAGAGAGTGAATCTATCTAATGAGGGCACAGACAGCAATAAAAACATGACATATGTTCTAATCCCTCCCCACTCTATCCAAAGCGATCAAAAGGGTTCCTTTTAGTTATATATGTAAGTTAACTGTGCAGTTATCTTACAATGTACATGTCGTCATACTTTCTCAGAAGCACTATCTTCCCACTGAGCAGGTATTGGAAAAATTAGTAAATGGACCCAGATGGTAACTGTATATATTTTTTTCAGACGCAAGCTGCATCAAAAGATAAGTTAGAACAATTGAGAGCTGAAAATGACACTACAGTCAAGAATCAGCTAGAACATAGAATTCAAGACCTCGAATCTGAGCTAAACAAAATTAAGAATATACAGGAAGAAAATATGAGCCAGAAAGACTCCACTCTCACAGAGCTTACTAGGATCAAAGACATGTATGCTGAAGAGCAGAAGACTAGAAAATCATTGGCTTCAAAGCTAGAAAGGTAAGCAACTCTGGAGATATCAGTGAGGAAAATGTGTTCTTTATAGCTAGTATAGAACAGAAATTTCCAATATAACAAGATTGGATGTGAGAATCAGTTTATAATATCTCAATGCTTCTTGCATCTGCAGACTGAATAATCTGCCTTGAATGCTTTCAATGAGAAATGTATATTGTATCTGTTTAACAAATATATGTAAGTTCATTGTGTAATTGTTATCCTTGCTTGTAGGAAGGTGAATAACATTTATTATCTTCCATAACTAGAACTAGAATTAAAGGAGTGTGTTTTTTGACCACTTTTGCATAAAGTATAATTTTTTTTTTATTTTTACAGAGCAAATGAAAGGCTTGCAGAAGTCAATGCCAAGCTACTTAATGAACGGCAAAGGAGTAAATCCTTATTTGCAAGCAGTTTTCTGAATGGAAGTCTAAATGGAAACCCTCTTTTGGATACAAGTTCTCTTGGAGGTCTTGGTAGTAATCCAGGTCTGAACCGAAGTCTAGGACTTGGAGGGGGTTTTCTCAACCCAGTCGGGAGTGGTTTTAGTGCTAATGAAATGGGAGCTTACTTTGTAAAGGTTAGTTGCATTTATGATTTTGTTACTTTGCGCCTGTAAGATTTACGTTTTTCATTTGAACCTAATTTAAAGTGATAACGGATGGCCATGCAGATTGGTATCAACCAAAAGAGGTATTAATGTTATTACATGACTGCAGCAAACCTAAAGAAACAATCCTACAGTATCTCCCAAAAGTGAGTACACCCCTAATATTTTATTATATCTTTTCATGTGACAACACTGAAGAAATGACACTTTGCTACAATGTAAAGTAGTGAGTGTACGCCTTGTATAACAGTGTAAATTTGCTGTCCCTTCAGAATAACTCAACACACAGCCATTAAAGTCTAAACCTCTGGAAACTAAAAGCGAGTACACCCCTAAGTGAAAATCTTGGGCATGGAGTTCACCAGAACGTCACAGGTTGCCATTGGAGTCCTCTTCCACTGCTCCATGACGACTTCACTGAGCTGGTGGATGTTAAAGACCTTGCGCTTCTCCACTTTCCGTTTTGAGGATGACCCACAGATGCTCAAAAGGGTTTAGGTCTGAAGACATGCTTGTCCAGTCCATCACCTTTACCCTCAGCTTCTTTAGCAAGGCAGCGGTCATCATGGAGGTGTTTTTGGGGTCGTTATGTTGGAATACAGCATTGTGGCCCAGTCTCTGAAGGGAGGGGATCATGCTCTGCTTCAGTATGTCACAGTACATGTTGGCATTCATGGTTCCCTCAATGAACTTTAGCTTCCCAGTGCCAGCAGCACTCATGCAGCCCCAGACCATGACACTCCCACCACCCTGCTTGACTGTAGGCAAGAGACACACTTGTCTTAGTACTCCTCACCTGGTTGCCGTCACACACGCTTGACACCATCTGAACCAAATAAGTTTATCTTGGCCTCATCAGACCACAGGACATGGTTCCAGTAATCCATGTCCTTAGTCTGCTTATCTTCAGCAAACTGTTTGCGGGCTTTCTTGTGCATCATCTTTAGAAGAGGCTTACTTCTGGGACAACAGCCATGCAGTCCAATTTGATGCAGTTTGCAGCGTATGGTCTGAGCACTGACAGGCTGACCCCCCACCCCTTTAACCTTTGCAGCAATGCTGGCAGCACTCATACGTTTATTTCTCAAAGACAACCTCTGGATATGATGCGGAGCACGTGCACGCAACTTCTTTGGTCGACCATGGCAAGGCCTGTTCTGAGTGGAACCTGTCCTGTTAAACCGCTGTATGGTCTTGGTCATCATACTGCAGCTCAGTTTCAGGGTCTTGGCAATCTTCTTTTAGCCTAGGCCATCTTTATGTAGAGCAAAAATTTGTTTTTCCAGATCCTCAGAGCTCTTTGCCATGAGGGGCCATGTTGAGCTTCCAGTGACCAGTACGAGAGAGTGAGAGCAAATTTAATACCCCTGCTCCCCATTCACACCTGAGACCTTGTAACACTAACGAGTCACATGACATCGGGAAGGGAAAATGGCTAATTGGGCCCAATTTGAACATTTTCACTTAGGGGAGTACTCACTTTTGTTGCCAGCGGTTTAGATATTAATGGCTGTGTGTTGAGTTATTCTGAAGGGACAGCAAATTTACACTGTTATACAAGCTGTACACTCACTACTTTACATTGTAGCAAAGTGTCATTTCTTCAGTGTTGTCACATGAAAAGTTATAATAAAATATTTACAAAAATGTGAGGGGTGTACTCACTTTTGTGAGATACTGTAGGTGTGCACAGCCTATTGCATTAGGGTGTGCACCCCAAAGCTCAAACGCAGAGCCCCTATGCTATGCCCCACAGCCATTGCAGAAATTATAGAGGACAAAGCACATGTGATCCTTAACTTTTTTTAGATTTATTTATTTATTTATTTATTTTTAACTGCCTTGGTGGGGGCTTTGGTGAAATATCCAGCGTCAAAACAGACCCGTGATGTCTTACATTTAAGACTGAGAAAAGGACTGAGGACATAGATTCATCAGCCCCTTTTTCTGCAGATGAATAAATAGGAAGTTTGTACAGGCTTCCTATTCACAAACTGAATCCTACTAACACCGTTTACTATGCTTCAGCAACAAATGGGCACAGGAGCAATTAGTACTGATCGCTCAAGGTGTTCATTCAGAAAAGGAATATGTGATTTATCGGCCCCTTCCCCCACTCTCCATCCTGAAAAATCCCCCTGGGTGCCCAACGCCACAGGAGAAGGGGGCCCGGACAGAAGGAGAATGGGGGCACAGATGCTAGAACTGATCTCCCTGCAGCACAGCCAGAGGGAGAGGAGGAGAAGCGGACAACGCTGCAGGGCGAGGAACAAGAGGATCGGTGTCTGCAAAAAGTGATTAGGGTGTGCCCAGGCACATCTGGCGCACAATGTGCGCAGGCCACATTGGGTGATTTTTTCCTGCCATCACTCACGAGGGTGAAGCAGAAAACTGTTGGCAGCCTTTTCTCTGGGGTGTGTCTACCACAAAGGTTGTCCTGAGATAAGATGTTCCAGCACTATCCGTCCACCCCACACTCCTTTCCTTTTCCCACATGCCTCACAACTCCATAGCCATAAACTGGAATGCTTGCCTCACTATAGTGATCAGTTCATGCTTTAATGCCTGTCCTTTCTGTAGTGTCCAAAGACAACTTAATAGCCCTATGACTTTTCAGAGAATGGTGGTTTTAACATTTGCTTCCCATTTGATTGCATTACTGGCATGTCATTTTTCAAAATGTCACAGTGCTTATGTAATATATATGAGCAGGGTTTCGCTTTGACAGAAAAAAAACAGAGCAATGGTAAAGGATTACCCCTAAAGTCACCAACATGGGAAAGATTATTTGCATAGGCTAAACTGCATTCTTAGTCTTCCATGTATGTTACCGTATTGCCTTACTGATGAGATGTTCTAACCCATCCCTATGCTATGCAAAACAATAAAAATAAAAATGTGGCGGTTTTGAAGCTCTGCAGGAAGCAGTGATGTTTGCAAAACTGATCCATTGGGTTATTTGGCAAATGTAAACCCCCTTTAACAATAGGGTGTATTTGAACTGAACTTTGTGCGGTAAATGTAAGCTTTGTTCTAAATTTGTGTATACAGTGTGCATAAGGTTGTTGATACTCACCAGCAGTGCAAATATTTATTCCAGATGCAGCAGGAGCTGGAAAAGAATATCACTAAAGAACTGGACCAAGGTAGGAACACTTATTTTTTGAAAATGAATTATTAGTTGCTGCTGTCATTTTTGAAATTTCTTTTTTTTTTTTTTTTAAAACATGTGAAGGCAGAGCATCACACACTATTAGGGCATGCTAATGAAATTGGTAGCTTGAATCCTAGCTTAAAGTCAAATCCCTTATTAAAAAAAAATAAATAAATGCATATTTTTTTGCAGCTAAAATAAAATGTGCATTTATTATTTTTTGTTGCAGGAGTCTGTAAAGCATTGCACCAGCTATCAGCAAATTTCTGGTGCCATGCAGGTCTCCTGTAGATTTGTCAGTGTATCGGCTTGCTTGTACCTCGTACAAGGAAACCGATACATTCTGACAGGAAGACTCAATGAACTACCACAGTGCCATGGGTAGTTCATTGAAAACTACAGGCCGACAGCCGCAAAGGCGGCCAGACCTTGTTGTTTTCAATTCACAGAGGACTGTGAATGAATGACATGACATGACCGGTTGGGATCCCTGATCTGCTGTCAGTCACGGGGCCAGTACATTCAGGATATGGGTGTAAAATGTTATGAAATGTGAACTTATCCTTTAACAGGTTATGTTAGTTGCATACGTTTGTAAATACATGAAGTATTAACTTTTTATCATCCTATGAAATCCAGTCATGTTTCAAACAATTGACCACATTACGCATGGGATGGAATAACATAGGGAGGCTGGATATTGCAAGAAATCATTTTATTAAATTGTATTCAAATAAAGTTGCTGCTTAACATTGAAAAATGTATGTAGTGAAATGATGGAAGTCAATTTCTGAATATCTGACACTTCTGTTATAATGGAGATACTCCTGCCTGGTGCGCTTTCATTGTGGGAGATGATCTCCAGCCTGGTACCCTTCCATTGTGGGAGATGATCTCCAGCCTGGTACCCTTCCATTGTAGGAGATGATCTCCTGCCTGGTACCCTTCCATTGTAGGAGATGATCTGCCTGGTACCCTTCCATTGTAGGAGATGATCTCCTGCCTGGTACGCTTCCATTGTAGGAGATGATCTCCTGCCTGGTACCCTTCCATTGTAGGAGATGATCTCCTGCCTGGTACGCTTCCATTGTAGGAGATGATCTCCTGCCTGGTACGCTTCCATTGTAGGAGACGATCTCCTGCCTGGTACGCTTCCATTGTAGGAGATGATCTCCTGCCTGGTACGCTTCCATTGTAGGAAACAATCTCCTGCCTGGTACGCTTCCATTGTAGGAGACGCTCTCCTGCCTGGTACGCTTCCATTGTAGGAGACGATCTCCTGCCTGGTACGCTTCCATTGTAGGAGACGATCTCCTGCCTGGTACGTTTCCATTGTAGGAGATGATCTCCTGCCTGGTACGCTTCCATTGTAGGAGATGATCTCCTGCCTGGTACGCTTCCATTGTAGGAGATGATCTCCTGCCTGGTACGCTTCCATTGTAGGAGATGATCTCCTGCCTGGTACGCTTCCATTGTAGGAGATGATCTCCTGCCTGGTACGCTTCCATTGTAGATGATCTCCTGCCTGGTACCCTTCCATTGTGGGAGATGATCTCCTGCCTGGTACCCTTCCATTGTGGGAGATCCTACAGGGAGGATGAGGTCAGTATAGTGAATACTTTTTAAGCTACTGCTCTGATGACTAGAACTTTGAATCAAATTAGCAGTAAAACAGCTTGGAGTTGTACCTTATTATTCTCTTTGTTTTTAAAGCAAATGCAGAACTGGATACCGGATGTGCCAGAGTCTCTCCTGTGGGTTCAACAGGCGGTTCCATGAGAAACCTAAGCAATGACCAGGACCTCGTTTCCCAAGCAAGACAGCAATATCTGGAGGTCTTAAAGAAAAATTACAAAATTTAAACACTACTAGAACATTTTAAACTTGAAATTGTTTACAGTAAAGATAAATCTTAATGTGAAAATGTTTTAATGCTGTCTTAGCCAGTCATCTGGTTTGCAAAGGCGCACAATGCACTTGCACTCAAATCACATCACTTAAGGACTTAACAGAGCCGTGATGAATTGTTTTTATATTGTTTTTTATTTATGTATTTATTGTGTTTTACTATACTCCTTCCATTGAACCACTACTACCGACTAAGTGTCAACTCTGAATAGTGTTTCATAATGTGGTTCATATTGTTCTAGGGTACAGCTACATTTGGGAAGCATCACTACATAACTGATGAAAAATACATAATACATCCCAGTGGTTTTTTAGGGGACCTATTCACTTTTCAGTGAAAAAAACTGACAACAAGCAGCATTTTTTGCACACTTACTGCAGGCTAAAAGAACTATATTGTTTTTTAATGATTTTTAGGTATACCTGTAAAAGAGATTTACTTAATGAAAATATTCTTGCCAGTATGTGTTTAATTTTGTAAAAAAATAATAATAATCTTGATTCTATGCATAGTTTTTAATTGTATGTAGGGAAGCCAGCATATTTGCTATCGATGTATGAAGACTCCGCTCCCTACCTTGCAGTGATACACATAGTTATGTTTTAAAGTAAACCTTTCTGAAGAGAAATATGGCGGCTGCCATTGACTTCCTTCTGAAAATATTAATTGCCTGGCCATTATGCTAACCCACGTTGGTTTTTCAGTATTTTCAGGCTCACTGATTTAGAACAAGTAAACGTATCCAGAAAGAAGTTCATACATGTTCCAGGTCAGTGACTAAAGCCCCTGAAGTAAAATGGTCAACTTGAGAGCCAAGCATTGGCAGAATGGGAAGTCGGAAATGGCATCCTCCCTGCTTCTCTCAAAGTTTCCTTTGAAGCTAAAATACAGGCAAAAGTTTTTTGATTGCCATTTATGTCCTTGTTATGAAGATTTTCTTTCACTTCTTGTCCTGTCAGACAGAACAGGAAGTGATAGGGAAATCATAATGGGGGCAGAGACTGCATTAAAAACCTGATGGGGATTCTAACTCTTTCTAGTCTATCCAGAATTTAAAAAAACACATTTTATTTCTAATTGGACTTTAATGCTTTTGTTCACAATGCAAGTCTGAGTGGAACAACTCATTGAAAAAGATGTACTCAAAGGCAAATATCTTATCTTGCAAAATCTGGTGCAGCTGTGCAGAGAAACCAATCAGTTTCCAGGTTTTTATTGTCAAAGCTTAACCACTTAAGCCCCGGAGGATTTGGCTGCTCAAAGACCAGGGCCTATTTTGCATTTCGGCACTGCTAGACTTTAACGGACAATTGCGCGGTCGTGCGACGCTGTACCCAAATGAAATTGACATCCTTTTTTTCCCACAAACAGAGCTTTCTTTTGGTGGTATTTGATCACCTGTGCGATTTTTACTTTTTGCGCTATAAACAAAAAAAGAGCGACAATTTTTAAAAAATAACAATATTTTTCACATTTTTTTTATATGAAATTCCCCCCCCCAAAAAAATGTAAAAATCTAAATTTTTTAACATTTTAGGCCAATTTGTTTTCTGCTACATATGTTTGGTAAAAAAAATTGCAATAAGCGTATTTTGATTGGTTTGCGCAAAAGTTATTACGTTTACTAAGGGAAAGATTTTTGTCTTTTTTTTTTTTTTAACGAGTAATGGCGGCGATCGGCGATTTTTTTTTTTTTTTTTTGCGGGACTGCGACATTGCGGCGGACAGATCGGACCCTTAACTGACCTTTTTGACACTTTTGGGGGTACCAGTGACATTACTACAGTAATCAATGCTATACATATGCACTGTTACTGTAAAAATGACACTGGCAGGGAAGTGGTTAACTTTATTGGTGATGCAGGGGTTAAGTGTGTCCCTAGGGGCGTGCTTCTAACTGTAAAGGGGTGTGGCTAGTGATGTAACCACAGAGACATACAATCCTACACAGCAGGATCATATGATCTCTGCAGTTACATCAGGGAGGATGACAGGCAGCTTTGTTTACATTAGCCGCCTGCCTTTCGCCCTCGCGGACATTGGGTCTGCCAGTCACACGCGTGGACATGTTAGGGAACGAGCGGGGGAGGGAGCGCGCCTCTGGCGGCGCGCGCTCGCCCCCTAGAGGCTCTCAGGCAAGCGACGTAACCCTACGTCGGTTTGCCTGTACGGGGCTGACTGCCGCAGTAAATAGTCGTGCAGCGGTCGGCAAGTGGTTAATTGAACAAGCTGAAATTAGAATCTGATTGGCTATAATGCACAGATGCACCAGATTTTGCATTTTCCGGTTTTAGGTAATCAACTCCTCTTTTGCAAAAATCAATCGCAAACTAAAAGCTGCCCCTGCAAAGAAGAAACTAAATATTTACCTCTCCCACTGGCCACACCACCATACACCACTTTGGATGCGTCACCTAAAGTCTCTTTGGAAATCAATACCAACTGGAGTGTCAATTTTCTTTGTCCCCCGCTGTGCTCTGTGGTTTCTCCCGCTAACCCCAACCCCTCTAAAGAACATGGTGTTAGGCAGTGTAGGCAGCAGTATTTCATTTAATCTTTGCAGGGTCAGTTCCTATGATTTTTTTGTGTTGCAGTTGTCATAGCAGTCTAGTGCCTAATGTACAAATCATAACATTTAAAACCATTGCAAAATATATAAAAGCACATCCGAAATTACTTTACAACACAGAAATAACCCAAAATATGTGCTCCTGGAAAATGCATTGTGCTTTTCCTTTAAAATGGAACTGCAAAGAAAGACACCTTAAATTATGATGCTTTCTGGGATATTACCTAAGCTCCTAATGGTGTAGAGTAGAAAACGGTCAGAAGTGCCATGCACCAAATGAACAGGGTATAATGGAAACTAGCGCAGGGTATGCATCTGATTAACAAAGGGAATACAGCGGTTTTCAATATTGAAATCTGCCACAGATTCCTGCCAGATACAACCTTGTCTAAAGCAGAGAGCTCACATCCCTCTCTCTGTTAATGCAGTCAAAAAAAAATTCCCCTGGGGGTGGGATTTTTTAGGCACAGTAGTAAATCGTAAACCATATATATATATATAAAATATTAATTTATTAGATAAATAGAAAATATGAATACTGTTAATGCAGTGATTACACTACCCAAGCAGAGACTGAACAGAGAGAACCTACCACATTCCTCTGCTCTGGACCAAGGAGGAGGGCTGGGGATGGCAGAGAGCTTGGGGTCACTTTTTCTCTTGCAGTCACATCCAGGGAAGGTGGCAATACTCCCATGGACCTTAAACTGTCTAAAAGTATTTTCAGTCATAGTCAAAGGAACATCAAGGTGCTTAGAGATGGTCTTATAACCTTTACCTTGTGTGACCTGCTTGTCTACTATTCTGCTTCAGATCTCCTCCAACACCTCTCTGCTTTCTCTGATCCATGTTCAGTGTGGTGTGCACAATACCGAACTAAAGAATGACTACTTATCTCCATTTCAATAGGCTGACTGACTGATTTCTTTAATATCCCACGTCTTTAATAATGTAAACAGCTATGCCTCGTACACACAATAAGAATATCAGATGAATGATCGTGCGCTTTTTTTCTTTTTTTTGCATGCTAGTCTCATAACCAAAACCAATAGGTTACGATTAGGGTTGCCCACCGATTACTGAGTACCGATACCTATTCAGTGTGATTTGAGCCCATACAAACTGAATTAGCACAAATGGCACTGCAAAAAATCACATGCAATTTGCACAGGAATACAGTGAGATTCCTGTCCAAATCGAATACGGTTTCCCCCACCTCTCCTGTGTGAACCCAGGCTGAAATCACTAGGACAAGTGTGGGAAACTGCATGCAATTTAGACAGGAATCACACTGCATTTCTGTTCAAATCGCATGCTATTCTTTGCAGTCTGATTTGAGAACATTCATTTTGTATGGGCTAAAATTGTACCGCAAAGGTATTCGTTTTGGGTATCGAAGGAGTTTCGCGAGTACGAGTGCTCATGAAAATACTCGGTATTGGCACCGATACCATTAATGATATTGGTGCAACCCTAGTTACGAAAATCCTGGTACGACGGAATACAACTTCGTAAGTGATGTAACATGTTGTACTGTGTTCTTTAGTTTCCAAGCATGCGTGGTCTTGCTCACACTATTTTTTTCGTACAAATACTATACTAATTACATGAAAATCGTTCGCACTGTTATCGTAACAGAAAAGGTTTTGTGTGTGTTCCTTCCAATGATTTTGCATGAACTGTGGTGATTGACTCTCAAAAGCTGTGTACTAATGATCGGATTATCGAACAATCGCTCAGAAAACTGTATTTTTCATCAGATTTTCTGACTGTGTGTACTAGACATTATTAGACAACAAATTATTTATACTATATATATATATATATATATATATATATATATATATATATATATATATATATTTAAATAATTTATTGTCTACTATAGACAACAAATTATTTATATTCTTTTGTGGGGTACCAAAAAATTTGGTCTTAGCCATTTTAGGATAGGTCTTTATATAACAAGCAATAATTGTCTCTCTTTTCACACTTTGCTGTAGGCTGACATACCAAAGGCATACCTGTACACATAAGGCAATTGCTTTTATTTCATCACTCTTCAGGGGCAATGAAACATTTTTTTCAATGAGTTGTAAGGGTACCAACAAATGTTGTCCATAGCTGTAACTGGCGTTGGCAACCTGGCATTCTAAAGCATTGTGAAAAGTATCCTAAATATCAGTATATATATATATATATATATATATATATATATATATATACACCTTTATATCAGCCATTTTAGCTCCAACAAAGTTAGAGACTTTTGTATTGTAACAAAATAAGTGTAAAATTATTTTTGTGGAAGGCATATATATAATAAATATGTATTACCTGCATAGATAACTTGCAGACATCCATGGAATTCTTATCTGGTACTGACTGTAGGGATACATCTATTTTATTACTCTTTTAAAATATACTATATCTAAATGACTGTATTTTCTTAAACATTGATCTTCTACTGTTACATGAAGAAGACCCTGAACCCAAAGCATTCATATCAGTTGAAGGAGACAAAAAAAATGTAACATTTATACTTTGCTTTTGTAGAACTGTTGATGTCTGACACCATGGGGTTCCTGTCAAATCTGTTATCTGTAAATAAAATATAAATTATATGTGGGCGATCGATTCCACCCCTCCTTTTTGGAAGTGTATTTGTACCCAAAACTCAGTCTTTGATAGATTGGGGAAGGAATAGAACTCCTGGCAGGTTTTAATGCAGTTGGAAGCTCTGTTGGAGAGGTTCCTTCACTTCCGATCTAGCAAAAGGTTTGTCCCCAGTACTGGAAGTGAGTGGAAATTTGAAAGTAGCACTGAACTAAAAATGCTTTTTGAATATAACTAAAGGCAAAACGTAGAGTAGAGAGGGATTAGAATCCCTGTCCGGTTAGGGCAGGGTTTCTTAACCAAGGTTCCTCCAAAGGTTGCCAAGGATTCCTTGCGCAATGAGCATTTTTTGCCTCTCAGATTAGTAACTACTGGCACCAATGATCTTTTTAGCGATCTGTAAGGGGGTGGGGGGGGGGGATGTAATTCCCACTGGCCACATTCACAGGCGCATTCCTCCCACCAACCATCAAAGTAATGTACTGTGAGCTGTAAATATAATACTTATTTGCAGGGGTAGAGAGTGATGGGTTTTTTTTTTTCCGGGAGCCTCACATCAAGTCAAAGCCTGCTGTGTGATAGTGAATGGCAGTCTCAGTCTAGTCTGGACACCCCCCCCCCCCCCCCCAGGCCATGCCCCAAGCATGTTTCACTCCACCCACCAAAGCTTACTCATTATTACAAGGGGTTCCCTGGAGCCAAAGAGTTATATCAAGAGTTCTTGCATGTTAAAAAGGTTGAGATTGGCTGGGTTAGGGGGATCCGTTGTCTCTATTTGTCCTGTTTATTATTATTATTATCGAAAGTGAAAGAATACCCCAAATTTTGGATTGACACCAGAACGGGAATAGAGGGGAAATTTTCCAATGGGGAAACTATTCTGTGGATACCCCAGGATTCCCTCATTTGGGGGGGGATTTCCTCTCCTTTCCTGTTTTTTGGCTATGGGACAGAAAGTGAAGGGAAATCTTCCCAATGGGATACAGATAGAAAAGAACCGACAGGGGTTGTAACCCTCCCTTATTCTATCCAAAATTAAAAGAAACATTTTGCATGTAGTTCCACTTTAGATAAGGGAATGCTAGAACCTCAGTGAACTTTATATTGTGGTCTGTTTCCCAGTTGCAGACTTTCCCTCACTTCCTGTCTGGCAAAACATTGTCCCCAGAGCAGAAAGTGAGGAGAAAAACTGTCTTAAATTGTTACTAAACCCAGCACCCTGCATTTACTATATGTGGTCTCCCACAGTACACCGAACATGAACATGGAAATGCAATAGATTTAGTAAATATAACCTGCTAAAGACTTTTTCTCATCAGCGGTGTATAGCAGTCTTGTGATTTCTATCAGTGTTTGGTTAAAGCTTGTAGGAGGAGGTTTCATTCTTCTGACTGTCCTATGAGGCTGCAGGACCTGTGACCCTCTGTCTGGACAGTGCTGATTGGCCCTGTGCTGATCACATGCACTCTCCCAAGAAAAAAAAAAAAACACTCTAGCAATACACACCAAAATGAGCAAGTGCAGAGTGACTTCAAAGGCTCTGTCTTATCAGGAGATGGATTGGGGGGCAGTGAAAGAAGGGAAGGATCAGAGAAGACAGGATCAAAGAGCCTTTTTAACCAATGCAGAGGATTAACCCCTTAGTAAAATCAGTCTGTATATGCAGTAAAGCACGCTTGTTATACTCACTTTGGAAGCTGTTTTTGGTTTAGTAACACTTTAAGTAGCCCCAAAAAGCAGTAAAACCTGCCAGGTTTCAGCCTTTCCCCATTCTTTAAAAAACTTAATGTTTTGGGTATAGGTGCACTTGAAAGACAAGTGTAATTGTACAAGCATTATGACTGTGGTCCTTTATGTAAACCAAACTAAATGTATATGGTCTTTAATGTGCTTTTATTTTTAGTGTGGTCCATTTTTGCTTTCTTTCAACATATTAATGTATATACTGTATTTCTTGTATATTCCAGTGTTTATCCATTGTGTATCTAGCTCATCCTGTGTCAGTATTTACCCAAAGTGTTAGTGCCAAGAAAGATTTATGTATTTTTATAGAGATACCTATTATTCATAATACACCGCTGTGTAGACGGTACCGTTTTGCTTATGTCGCTGATTATGTGGTATGGATAAGAATGTACTGTGTACCTTTGGTACAGTCTGCCTCATATTGTCTTAGTCCAGACTGCCTCGGATTTTTATGGGAACTATGTGGTTTTAAGCAGTCCAAACACCTCCATTTAATACAGAGCAAATTATACACAATTGCTAAAACATTCCACATTATTTTTAATAGACACTTTTTTCTAGTCATTCATTTCAATAAAATGGGTACAAGGCTTCAGTTTACACAGAACTCTTCTGTATTTACTGTGCAAGAATACTGTCATAATGTTACAAAAAATATACTTTGTGTTAATACCAAATAAAGGTTTTTTTTTTTACAGATTTTCTGGCTTGTTTGTCATATTAAAAGTCTGAATTTCTCTTTTGTTCGTTGACGGATACAACTCCTGATCTTCTGAACCATTGGGTTATACTGCCCTCTACAGGAATAGGACACTAGGCAGAAAAAAGTTTGGCTACACCTATGGGCAGTCCCAGGGGGTATACTTTCTCTCTCTGCTATAGGTACTCCAGTTTTTTTCTGCCTATTCAGGAGTAAAGACCTAGTTCCTTGCTGGGATTTCCTGGTCCTGGCAATTTATTCTTTTTAGATAGATAGATTTATTTATTTTTCTCCTGTTTTTTTTCTGTGAGATCTAGAATCAACTGCCAGACTAGGTGATGGGTTGGATAATCTAGATTCAGTGGTCACCCCAGTCTGGCCAGCAAGCGCGCGCAGACCTCAGCTCCGCGCTAGGTTGGCCGCAGCATAGCCCCACAGGACGGGGGCTGGCCTGCGAGTTAAACACCTCGTGAGGTTGCAAACGACCGGGTCTCGGCCCAAGTCGCAGAGTTCCTCCTGCCCGACAGCCCCTCCACTTCGATGGAGAGGAGTTTCTGTCTGGAGCAGTGCCTGCCTGATTCCTGGTATGGTGTGTAACTGTCCCACCTCGCCCCCTGGAGGGTTTTTGAGTAGATATGGACCTCTGGGTTCCCCTCCTCGGTCTGGTGGACCAACTCGCCCCCCCTTTCCTCACTTATGCTGGGGCTGTGGGGTGGTCTGGTCCACCTCTTGGAGTGGGGGCAGGGTGATGTGCTGGCGGGAGGGGGGGGGGGTGCGCCGCCGGCAACCTAGCGATCAGCAGTGGGGGGGGCCTTTACCTGGTGGGAGCTCCTGCCAGGGCCCCCTCCCTGCCTGTGCTGTTTTCTGAGGCCTAGGAATCCCTCCTGGGTCCCTGGGAGCCATTTTGTTGTAGCCTGTGTGCTTAATGCACGGGGGCCATTTTGCGGTGGTTTGCCATTGAAAATATCGGCCACCATGAAAGTGGAGCCCTCTGGGCAGTGATTTCAGCGATGGGAGCCCCTCCCCATCCTCTGGTGCTGACTCCTGGATCATTTCATTTCCTGATCGCCACACATGGAGTGCATATTATCCTGGTGGCTGCAGGTGCCTGTTTTCTGCCAGGTGGTGAGTTTGGTGGGGTCCTTTCCTCCTCTGCTGAGGATCAATTGGTGCTCTGTTACTGGCGACCGGGTGGTGCTGCCGAAACAGTGGGGGTGTCCCTAAGCAGTGTGTTTACACCTTTTTTTTTTTTTTTGGGGGGGGGTCACCCTCATGGAGTCTTTGGAGCACATTTCCCCACCTGATCCCCTCTCAGAGGCTGCGGGGCCCTCCAGGTCCCAACCATCCATTGATGCACTGACGGCGGTCCTGGAGTCCTTTGTTTCCCGGGTGGAGGTGGCTTTTGGGTGACCACGCGCCCTGAGTATTCCGATTTAGGGAGGATGATTCCTCCACTCCTGTAGCTTCACACGAAAAGGCGCAGGTAGGTGCACTGATTGTATCTGTGCGGGAGAGCTTAAAGATGGAGGACGCAGTGAAGCTGCGATGGAGGCCGTGGTTCCCTTTGGCACTCACAAGCCATCCAGAGCGGCAAAGGTGTAACCTCTCCCCTCCTATTTTGACAGAATTGTTGCTAAAGAGTGGGAACGACCAAAATGTCCCCTTGTGCTCCCTAAGCGAATTTGCTATGCGGTGCCCCTATGAAGAGTTCCTCCTTAAAAAGTGGACTGTTCAACCAGTGGTGGACCCTCCGGTTTCCAGATTGAACAAGGCAACCATGATTCTGGTTGAAGAGTCCCTGGCCTTTAAGGACCCTGCTGACAGGAAGGTGGAGGCTGTGGTCCGCAATTTGTACACTGTGGCTGGTTCAGCTCTGAGGCCGGTATTCACCATTGCCCTTTTGTCGCAAACTCTGACCGAGTGGGCTAAGCTTTTACCCCCTGACTTGAAGGGGGAACAGCTCCCCCCTGCCTTTGCTGAGCTGGCGGACAAGTTGGTCAGGGAGCTGCAGTTTATCTGTGATGCCTTTTTGGATGCGGCTCTGTTTCGACAGTAGTCCTTCGGTGTAATTTGTGGCTTAAATGCTGGTCTGCGGACCAGACTTCTAAAAAAAAAAAAAAAAAAGGCCTTGACTAATCTTCCTTTTAACCACTTTACCACCGGAGGATTTTGCTGTCATACGTCTGGGCCACTTTTTGCGATTCGGCACTGTGCGACTTTAACTGACAATTGTGCGGTCGTGCGACGCCGTACCCAAACAAAATTTACGTCTTTTTTTCCCCACAAACAGAGCTTTCTTTTGGTGGTATTTCACCTGTGCAATTTTTACTTTTTGCGTTATAAACAAAAAAATAGCGTAAATTTTGAAAAAATAACAATATTTTTCACATTTTCTTTATATGAAATTCCCCCCCCCAAATGTAAAAATTTAAATTTTTTAAAAAATTTTGGCCAATTTGTTTTCTGCTACCTATGTTTGGTAAAAAAAAATCACAATAAGCGTATTTTGATTGGTTTGCGCAAAAGTTATTGCGTTTACTAACTAAGGGAAAGATTTCTGACATTTTTGGTGTTTTTTTTTTTTTAACGAGTAATGGCGGCGATCTGCGATTTTTTTTTTTTGCGGGACTATGACATTGCGGCGGACAGATCGGACCCTTGACTGACGTTTTTGACACTTTTGGGGGTACCAGTGATATTACTACAGTAATCAGTGCTATAAATATGCACTGTTACTGTAAAAATGACACTGGCAGGAAAGGGGTTAATTTTTATTGGAGAGGGAGGGGTTAATGTATGCCTGGTGCTTACTAACGTGTGTGGGGGGAGGTGACTGAGTGACACAAGGACAGATCGCAGGTTCAGCTATGCTGAACCCTGCAATCTGACCCTGCCTGTCACTTAGGAGATCCGCCCGCTTGTGTTTACACAAGCAGGCGGATCTCCACACTCGATTCCCCGATGATCGGGGAAGAGCAGCGGCGATCGCCTCCCCTGGCCCGACTCCCGCTGTGACTGAATACAGCCGGAGCGAGCCTCCGGCGGCACGTGCACGGCCGCAGTACAGCTCTAGTGAGCAGACGGCAAGTGGTTAAAGGAGATAGCCTGTTAGGCGCTACCCTGGATTACATCATTAAGGGTCTCCCGGGGGGGGGGGGGAAGAGTACCCTTTTCTTCTGCAGGCTAGTAAGGGCAAGGACCTTCGTCGTAAACATGGGCCATCTTTCTCGGCTCATAAGAAGTTTTTTCGTCCCTCAGGGGGGACTGACAAGGAATCAAAGCCTTTCAGGGCCTCCTCTGGTGGATCCAAGCGAACTTGATCTGGCAAGTCGAGAGCGAGCTTTTCCAGAACTCTGGACAAGGCTCCTTCAGCCCGTATCTGGGGTAGGGTGGACGGCTTTGCTGGTTTCTGGACCCGTGGACTTTCCTGGTACAAGACAAGTGGGTCCACGAAGTCAAACCGTCACGCTATAGGATCGAGATTCGTTCTTACCCTCCGGAAAGGTTCTTTCCTTCCAACTTGCTCCTGTCCCCGGACCGCTTACAGGGTCTTTTTTGGGCGGTGCAAGACCTGTTTCTTCCAGGGGTGATTGTTCCCATTCCGACATCGGAAAGTTTTCAGGGGTTTTACTCAAACCGGTTTACCGTTCCCAGGAAGGAAGACAAGGTGCGTCCAATTCTGGACCTTAAGACGCTGAACTGCTTTGTTGGTTTAGAAGTTGAAAACAAGGTCCATTTGCACAGTGGCGGCATCCCTGCGTCAGGGGGGATTTTCTTGCCTCTATCGACATCAAGGACGCTTACCTTCACATTCCAATATGTGCCGGTCTCCAGCGATTTCTTTCGCTTGCTGTGGGAGAGGAGCATTATCAGTTTGTGGCGTTACCCTTTGGTCTCACCTCTGCTACTCTTCACGTGTTGGCCCTGGTGCTAGCATTTTTACATCAGCAGGGGATCATAGTACTGGGCTACTTGGATGACCTCCTTCTGCGAGCTGAGTCTCCTACTGCACTGGTGGAAAACCTGGAGATCACCATACGAACTCTGAGGGAGCTCAGCTGAATTCTCAGAAGTCTGCCCACGAACCTGGACTATCTGGGTCTGACTCTGGACTCGGCCTTAGCCAGAGTGCTCCTTCCTCTGGACAATTCGTGTTCTGCTGTTTATTAGATGGTCATCCATCTGGCCTTTCATGTGGGTACTGGGCCTGATGGGGGTCTACCTTCGAGGCTGTCCTGCTTGCACAGTTCCATACAAGGTCCTTGCAAAGAGAGATTCTGGGTAAATGGGACAAGAATCCGCAGTCTCTGGACAATCCGATACGGCTGAGCCAGGAAACCAAAGGGTCCCTGATATGGTGGCTTCGTTCTCCGGCGCTTCGGCTGGGCAATTACTTTCTCCCCTTGTATTGAACAGTGGTCACCACAGATGCCAGCCTGTCTGCTCAGGGGGTCTAGAAACTGGAAGAGTCCAGACTACCGATCAATATCCTGGAACTCCAAGCCATCAGATTGTGCCTGGAACATAGGACGGATCGTCTTCAGAGATGTCCAGTGCGCATTCAATGGGACAACGCCACGGCTGTGGCTTATATCAATCACCAGGGGGAGCAAGAAGTTTCCTAGTGGCTCTGGAAGGTAGCTGGCATTCTAAGGTGGGCAAAACAGTTTGTTCTGGGCCTCCCTGCCATGCACAATCCGGGGGGTGGAAAACTGGCAGGCGGATTACCTCAGTCGGAAGGTGTTGGACCAAGGGCAGTGGTACCTTTTATCCGGAGGGGTTTCATCAGTTGTTTCTCTGGTGGGACATCCCCGAGGTGGATCTGTTGGCATCTCGGCTCAACAGAAAGGTGCAGAGGTTTATGGTATGGTTACGGGTCCTCTGACGGGATGCCACAGATGTGCTTGTGGCCCCATGACTGCCAAGTCTTCTACGCAGGATCGAGGCAGAAGGGATTCCGGTCATCTTTGAGGCCCCCAGACTGGCCTCATCATCTGCTGTCAATCTTCCATCCTGCTTTACAGTCGCTGGCTTTGACGGCTTGTCTGTTGAATGCCAGGTGCTGAAGGATAGAGGTTTATTTAAGTCAGTGATTCCAACACTGTTAAAACTAGGAAATCCACGTACGATAGTAGATCTTCCTAGAAGTAGAAGACGTACATCGCCTGGTGTGAGTCTCTTGGGGTTCATCCTCGCCCCTTTTCGGTGGCTCAGATCTTGACCTTTCTTCAACGGGGGGTTGAGCAGAAACTGGCCTTGAGTAGTATCAAGGGCCAGGTGTCGGTCTTGGCGGCCTTCTTTCAGCGGCCCTTGGCCACACACTCCCTGGTGCATACTTTTCTTCAGGGACTTTGGCACTTGGCTCCTCCAGTGCAGTCCCCGTTGCCATCTTGGGACTTCAATTTGGTGCTCTGTCATCCAGAAGCCTCCTTTTGAGAACCTTCGGGAGATTCCCCTACTTGCGCTGTCTCAGAATGTGGCCTTTTTGGTGGCTATCCCTTCTGCACGCAGGGTGTTGGAATTGGCTGCGTTGTCCCGTGGTGCACAGAGATAAGGTGGTTCTTCGCCCCGACTGTCGTTCCTTCCAAAGGTTGTCTCTAATTTTCATTTGAATGAAGACATTGTGTTGCCTTCTCTGTGCCCCAGGCCAAAACATCCGAAGGAAATTGCTTTGCATGCCTTGGATGTGGACCGGGTAATTAGGGTATACCTGGCAGCTACGGAGTCTTTTAGGAAGTCAGATTTACTATTTGTGCTTGCGCATGGGCCTCAGAAAGGGTTGTCTGCTTCCTCTGCGACCGTTTTCCAGATGGATCAGACAGACGGTGATTCAGGCCTATTTCATCAAGGGTCAGGTTCCTCATTCATTTGGAGTGATGAGACCAAAATTGAGCTACATTTGGAGAAGTCAACAAGGCCTATGATGAAAGGTACACCATTCCTACTGTGAAACACAGATGTGTGAGCTACAAAGTCACAGGAAATTTGGTCAGAATTGATGATAAGATGAATGCAGTATGTTATCAAAAAATACTGGAGGAAAATTTGCATTCATCAGCCCGGAAGCTGCACATGGGACGTTCTTGGACATTCCAACATGACAATAATCCTAAACACAAGGCCAAGTCGACCTGTCATTGGCTACAGCAGAATAAAGTGAAGGTTCTGGAGTGGCCATCTGAGTCTCCTGAACTCAATATCAGTGAGCCACTCTGGAGAGATCTCAAACGTGCAGTTCATGCAAGACAGCCCAAGAATTTACAGGAACTGGAGGCTTTTTGCCAGGAAGAATGGGCAGCTTTACCATCTGAGAAGATAAACAGCCTCATCCACAAATACCACAAAAGACTTCAAGCTGTCATTGAGGTTAAAGGGGGCAATACACGGTATTAAGAACTGGGGTATTGATGTGAAAGGGGGCAATACACGGTATTAAGAACTGGGGTATGAAAAACTTATGATCAGGGTCATTTGGGTAGTTTCTGTTGTCATTAGTAAACACAGTTGATTGATAATAAATGGCTTCAGCCAAACACTAAGCATGAGTGAAAGAAAAGTTTTAGTGTTATCATTCATATTCTCAGAAAAATGGCCAAGAAATCATAAATTCATGTAAACGCATGAGCTCAACTGTAGGCTGAAGAAGGAAGAAAAAGTACAACTGTCTATTGAAGATGGCATATACAAAAAATTTTCTGTACATTACAAAATCTCTAATCTATGAAGAGTGTAAATTGTTTATGCCAAAGTCCTTAACCACTTTCGCCCCGCCCACCGCACATTTACTGCGGCAGTCAGGCGCTCCTGGGCAAAGTGACGTAATACTACATCACGCGCTTAGGAGACTTTAGGGGGTGAGCGCACGCCACCAGCGGCGTGTCCCTGCTCGTTAGCTGGGAAGCCAGTGCTTGTGACCGGCGGCTCCGATGGCCGCCGGCCACTCTCGATCTCCCGCAGCAGAGAGAGGACAGACGGCTGATGTAAACACTGTTGTCTGTCATTCTCCCTGAAGTGATCACAGAGGCTATGTGATCCTGCTATATAGGATCGCATGTCTCTGTGATTACTTCACAAGCCACGCCCCTAGGGACACATTTAACCCCTTGATCACCAGTACAGTTAACCCCTTCCCTGCCAGTGTCATTTTTACAGTAACAGTGCATATTTTTAGCACTGATTACTGTAGTAATGTCACTGGCACCCCCAAAAATGTCAGTTAGGGGTCCGATCTGTCCACCGCAATGTCGCAGTCCAGCTAAAAAAAAAAATTCGCAGATCGCCGCCATGATTGTAAAAAAATAATAAAAATTACAAATCTTTCCCATAGTTAGTAAACGCAATAACTTTTGCGCAAACCAATCAAAATACGCTTATTGCGATTTTTTTTTTTTTTACCAAAAATATGTAGCAGAAAACAAATTGGCCTAAAATGTTAAAAAATTTAGATTTTTACATTTTTTTGGGAGAATTTCATATAAAAAAAAATGTGAAAAATATTTTTTTCAAAATTGTCGCTATATTTTTGTTTATAGCGCAAAAAATAAAAATTGCACAGGTGATCAAATACCACCAAAAGAAAGCTCTGTTTGTGGGAAAAAAAAAGGACATCAATTTTGTTTGGGTACAGCGTCGCACAACCGCGCAATTGTCCGTTAAAGTCACGCAGTGCCGAATCGCAAAATAGGGCCTGGTCATTGAGCAGCCAAATCCTCCGGGCTAAAGTGGTTAAAACATAGACATCAATTTGCTGAGGAAGATACAATGTTGTGGGACAAAGTCCCGATGAGTGATGTTCCATTATCCAAGAAAACTAAAAAGTCAGACTTGCCCTTCGACAATATGGGTTTAATAAAAGGTTGTAAGGATGGACAGGTCAATGACATTCAGAAAAATGTGGCAGTCCACCAAAATGACTCTTACATAGCCAGTAATGACGCCTAACATAGCCAGTATACCAGATGCAAGGGCCATGTGTATCTGGATAAAACAGCTGGTATTAATGGCTGTAGATTGTTTCTGTGATGCTTTGGCAGATGCAGTCCAGAGAGTGGCAAGAATGGTGGTCTTATTAAATACAGCCAGAGGGGGCCACCTGGTTTAAGATTTGAGTTGCTGTGCCATTGGATCAAATATGGCTTTAAGCCACATAGTCAAGCTCCAACACCTTTGCAAAATACCACATAATAGATGTCTCCGATAATGCAGATCTGGGGTTTGGTGTTGGAGTCCTGTCTGCAGCCTCCGACCCTTTGATAATATCTGTTATATCTCCTGTCACTGAGTGAAGGGAGAAAACAAGTTAAAATAGTTAGGTCCACAGAAAATGGGGTGCCTTGACGGGGCTCTGTGGCTTACGCATGTATTTGCAAATGTGTGCAAATAAACCCCTGTCTTTAACGCATATTGTTGGACAGGCCAATTTGGTTGGTCGCAGGCTGCTCGGTAAGTTGAGCTTGGAAATGTATTTTATTTTTTTTCCTTTCATATGCGTTGCCTTTCCAATGCTCCTTGCTGCAATGACCAGTTACAGTTGAGGGTAGTACCCACTTGTTTGCACTATGGGCAACGCACTGACACCTTTGCTGCCAATAGTGCTATGGGCTGGGTGTTCATTGTGCCCCTGTAACTGGGCTCCCTTCAGGTTTATCTGCCCTAGACCTGTCCATCTAAATTAATGTGCTTCTATTATTGCAGACTCACAGAAAATAGTTAGGTCCACAGAAAATGGGGTGCCTTGCTGGGACTCTGTGGCTTACACATGTATTTGCAAATGTGTGCAGCTAAACCCCTGTCTGGGGTCTGTTGGACAGGTCAATTCAGTTGGTCGCAGGCTGGTCAGTAAGAAGAGCTTGGAAATGTCAGTTTTTTTCATATGCATTGCTTTTCCAATGCTCCTTGCTGCAGTCACCAGTTTAGGTGAGGGCAGTACCCACTTGTTTGTGGAAACAGCATTACTGGTAAGTGTTACAAACTCCATGCAAGCTCACAGCTTCCCTCCTGTGTCCCCTCTTTTCCTTGCTGTATTTCCTATTACATTATGCACTGAGATCCGTGAGGAGGGGCCAAATTTAGAATTGTCCATACCTGTCCTTTTTAGGTGGTCTGGTCCCCTTATCTCATGTATTGAGCTGTCATGGAGGCTCATGGAAGTAACGTGTGCTTTCTTGGCTTTAACCACTTTCCATTTCATCCAGTGTACGTTGAGGGGAAAATAATTATTTGATCCCCTGCAGATTTTATAAGTCTGCCCACTTGCAAAGAAATAAAATGAATGTATTCTAAATAATAGAGACAGAATATCAAACACAAATCCAGAAAAAAAACGCAATAAAAATGTAATAAATTGAGTTGCAGTTCAGAGAGTAAAATAAGTATTTGATCCCCAAGCAAAACATGACTTAGTACTTGATGAAGAAACCCTTATTGGCATGTACAGAGGTTTCTAATAGGTGATTACCAGGTTTGCACACATCTCAGGAGGGATTTTGGTCCACTTTTCTTTACAGATCCTCTCTAAATCCTTAAGGTTTCTTGGCAACTCAAAGTTTTAGCTCCCTCCATACATTTTCTATAGGATTAAGGTCTGGAGACTGGCTAGGCCACTCCATAACTTGAATGTGCTTCTTCTTGAGCCACTCCTTTGTTGCCCTGGCAGTATGCTTTGGGTCCCATGAATGACTGAGCGGTGCTCAGCCTGACACTATCTTGTTCCACCTTGATTGTTCCTTGCTGCGGGCTAGTGACCTGGTTACCAACCCTTTCAAATCACACTGTTTATATCACACAGGCACGTTAACTGATCAATTAACCAATCATGTTTCACTGTTCATTATGGGACTCAAGATCAGTAAATATTCTGATATGAATGGGTTATACTGCCAACCTCAGGAGGATTTGGATACTGGCAAGTAACCAGTTGGCCAGCCAGGTATATCCCCCCCCCCCCCCCACCTTCCCAGCATGATTTAGTTTGTTTGTCCTAGGAAAATAGTCTCTTGGATGTACATCTCAAGGAGAAGAACATTCAGGGGTATGTGAAATGATTACGGCCACACACACCTACACAGGTTGAACTGGATGGACTATTGTCTTTATTCAACCTCAACTACTATGTAAAAAAAATAGACATCTTTTCTCTTTTGAGAAAAGATTTTACTATTTTATTTTATCAAGACTTCATCTGTGCTGCCTTCGAGCCATACCTAGACCCTGCTGGACTGAAGATTGTGGTGCTACCCGGACTTTTGGGTACTGTTAGCCACAGACCGCTTTCGAGCCGTGGTATGCTCAGTCTCGATCGACTCTTATCAAAATAACTCATGAATTGGTGGCGTTGTCTTGTCACCCCTAATTTGGTGGTCCACAAACATAAGGTGGTTCTTCGCCCCTGTCCACTGTTCCTTGCAAAGGTGGTCTCCAATTTCCATCTGAATGAGGACATTATGTTGCCTTCTCTGTGTCCCAGGCCAAAACATCCTAAGGAAATTGCATTGTATTCCCTGGATGTGGTTCGGGCAGCGGGGGAGTCTTTTAAGAAGTCAGACTCACTATTTGTGCTTATGGATGGGCCTCGAATAGGACTATCTGCTTCTTCTGCGACCATTTCTAGATGGATCAAACAGACAGTGACTCAGGCCTATTCGATTAAGGGTCAGGTTCCTCCTTCCCCTGGGAAAGCGAACTCTACGCGGGCGCTCAGTGCTTCTTTGGCCTTTCGTCATCAGGCGTCAGTAACGCAGGTGTGCAAGGCGGATACTTGGTCATCGGTGCACACTTTTCACAAAATTTTTATATTCTGGATGTGTTGGCATCTGTGGATGCCTCTTTTGGCCGCAAGGGTTGGAAGGCTGCAATGGGGCTCGTTCCCTTTTTGGGGGTGTAATATTTTTCAGGCGGACTCCAGTTGTTTTGGTTGAGCTCCTGTTACCTGGTTGGTTACGGTTTAGCCTTGGGAATCTTTTCTTGCTGTTCCCACCCTTCATGTTTAAACACTGCTTTGGGACGTCCCAATGGTCAACAAGATCAGGAGCTGTGTCCGTCAATGAACGAAAGAGAAAATGGGATTTTTGACTTACAGTAAAAACCATTTCTCTGATGTTCATTGACGGACACAGCATCCACCCCTCTATAGCATTGCATTACTTCGGACACTGCTTGTAACAAAATAGAGTACCCAATAACAGAGAGGGAGAGTATACTTCCTGGGACTGCCCATAGGTGTAGTAAAGTTATTTTTCTGCCTAGTGTCCTACTCCTGTAGGGAGCAGTATAACCCAATGGTGAAGAAGATTAGGAGCTGTGTCCATCAATGATGATCAGAGAAATGGATTTTACAGTAAGACAAAAATCCCATATTTTTTTTTTTTTTCTATCAAAATGGTACATTTTCTTAGTTTAAACATTTGAGATGTTTTCTATTGGAATAAAATACAAGTTTATATGCAAATTATTTCATCTGTTTTGATAAAGATTTTACACGGCATCCCAACTTTTTTGGAATTGGGGTTTGCATATTGGTGACCTTATTTATTTTGGAAGCAATTGATCTTAAGAGAAAATTACCTTAAGAACATTCAACCACAAGATGAAATACGAAGAGGGAGACCCCTGCCAAGTGTATGTTGCTCACCACTGACAGCGTAATAAATCATCTACTGCAGAGGGGTCTGCTATATAGAATTGATCAAATATTGCAACCGGTTAAGACATCTGAATTACAGCTTTAACCACTTCCCGCCCGTCATATAGCAAAATGACGGCTGCAAAGTGGTTGCCCCATCCTGACTAGGCGTCATATGACGTCCAGCAGGATGGGGCACGCAGGGCGGCGATCGTTGGTGCGGTGTGTCACTTTGACACACCACATCTCCGATTCCCGGTAGAGCCTATGACGTAGGCTCTTTACCATGTGATCAGCTGTGTCCAATCACAGTTGGTCATAGTAAATAGGAAGTGCCATTGATCGGCTTTCAACAGTTCGCGCCTGACAGGCGCGAGTAGAGGAGAACAGATCTGCGGCTCTCCTGACAGGGGGAGGGTCTGTGCTGGTAATCAGAGCATTGATTACCAGTGCAGACCCTTGGGGGATGCCACTAGAGCCACCAGGGATGCCAATCAGTGCCCTAATCAGTACTGCCCACCAGTGCCACGTATCAGTTCCGCCCATCATTGCCACCCCATCAGTGCAGGAAAAAAAACTTTACAAAATTTTATAACATTAACAAAAAACATTCCCCCCCCCCCCCCTACCTTTTCGGTCTTTTCTTATTTATTTAGCAAAAAAGAAAAAAAAATCTTGCGGTGATCAAATACCACCAAAAGAAAGCTCTATTTGTGGGGTGGGAAAAAATTACAAATTTGGTTTAGGTACAGTGTTGCATGACCGCGCAATTGTCATTCAAAATGCAACAGCGCTAAAAGCTGAAAATTGGCCTGGGCAGGAAGGGGGTGAAAGTGCCCGGTATTGAAGTGGTTAAAAGTGAAAACAAGAAAAATCTAAATCCACTTGGTGCAAGAATATCAGCCTGGATTCCTTGCTCTTTTACTTCTTTATAATATAAAACAATATAACAAAACAATAAATATAGACAATAGTAGCATGAAGAAAAAGTCTAAAAATGTACAAACCTTTTATTATACACAATAAACTAAACACAATAACAATAACACAGATGTTTATCCAAACGCTTGTAAGAAAACATATATAATGAATAAAATCATGTACAGCTCATTATTTACACAGGGATCAATTTACAACAGAGTTCAAAGGTTCTGCTCTGATGTTGCCCAAATCCAATGCAGAGTCCGTCTCCTCGTCTATTTCTCCAATGACCGCTCTGTAGTGAATATTGAAAAGAAAAGAGTTAAAGCAGAACATTCTTCATATGAATATTCAATTAGTATCTTCCTGTGAAATATGGTGCTGCTATAAACAACCAAGAAAAGGGGCGTTGTACTGCTACCTTATTCTGTACATCACGCAGCAAGGTTACCGAATTTTCAAAATGAAATCCAGCCACACCCTACTGACTATGCCCACTTTTAAACACATCCACAAATTCACATACAGCGAGTGGAAAAAAGTATTGATCCCCTGCTGATTTTGTACATTTGCACACTGACAAAAAAATGATCAGTCTATCATTTTAATGGTAGGTTTATTTTAACAGTGAAACAGAACAACAAGAAAATCCAGAAAAAAGCATTTCAAAAAAGTTAAATAGATTTGCATTTTAACCACTTAAGGACCAGGCCCCATTCTGACGCTTTTTGTTTACAAGGTAAAAATCAGTATTTTTTGCTAGAAAATTACTTAGAACTCCCAAATAATATATTTTTTTTTTTTCAGCAGAGATCCCAGAGAATAAAATGGAAAGCATTGCAATACTTTATTTTACACCGTATTTGCACAGCGGTCTTACAAATGCAATTTTTTGGGGAAAAAAATACACTAAAAAGAAAAAAACACAAAAAGAAAAAACAGAAAAGTTAGCCCAATTTTTGTTTTTATAATGTAAACGATAATGTTAAGCCGAGTAAATTGATACCCAACATGTCAGGCTTCAAAATTGCGTACATTCGTAGAATGGTGACAAACATTGGTACTTAAAAAATCTCCATAGGCGATGCTTTAAAAATTTTTACAGGTTACCAGTTTTGAGTTATAGAGGAGGTCAAGGGCTAGAATTATTGCTCTCGCTCCAACTATCGCAGCAATACCTCACACGTGTGGTTTGAACACAATTTACATATGTGGGAGCGAATTGCGTATGCTTCTGCGCGCGAGCTCGGAGGGACGGGGCACTTTACATTTTTTTTTTTTATTCTACCTCTTATTTTTACACTGTCCCTTTAAATTTCTTTTTTTTTTTATTACTTTTATTCCTATTACAAGGAATGTAAACATCCCTTGTAATAGAAATAAGCAGGACGTCGCCTCCCATAGGGAAGCTGCGGACCCGTTCTAATAGGAGCGACCCAAGTCAATGTTATGAAGTCCGTGACGGCCGCTCAGAGTTCGCGGTGCGAAGTAGCGTCGCGGTAGTGTGAATGGGGGCTTAAGGCCATTGGGAGGCAGCGACGAATAGCGTCACTCCGGTCCTCCAAGGCCATCTTGCCCTCACTCGACTTCTTATCTGGGACATGGACGGATCATTCTCCGCGCTACCGACGGCTCTAGTAAGCGGGGAAACCAACCAGGAAGCGGTGGGGGGGGGGGGGGGGGGTTTGCACCTCCCCTGCCGCCCATAAAAGTGATCCCGCGGCGAATCCACCACTGGGGCCATTTCTATGTGAAAGAGGGCCGCCGGCCCTGTAAGAAAATACTGGGGTTATGGCTGCTATCTGCTGCCATAACATCGGTATTTAACGTCTAAGTACCAACGTAAAACTGCGGCAAGCAGTCCAGAAGTGGTTAATGAGTGAAATAAGTATTTGATCCCTTCGCAAAACATGACTTCGTATTGGGTGGCAAAACCCTTGTTGGCAATCACACAGATCAGATGTTTCTTGTAGTTGGCCACCAGGTTTGCACACCTTAGGAGGAATTTTGTTCCACTCCTCTTTGCAGATCCTCTCCAAGTCATTAACCACTTACAGACCGCTCGCTGCAGTTTTACGTCGATACTTTGACATTAAATACCGGCACCGCCAGCATATGCTTGATGCGACGCCATTGGCCATTCACGGTTTTGTGAAACTCCTCGGGGGAGGGAAAAACCTGACCTGACTTCTAGGCTTTGTGGGACCCGGACACCCGCTTACCTGACTGGGTGGGCTCATCATCAAGATTTAAAGTCTCTTTGACGGAGCTAATAAGTGCATCCACAATAGCGCGTTTGCGCGCAGCAGTGGAGGACACCTCCTCCTCCTCATCTGAATGTGAGGACTGGGACCCCTCAGGGGGGACGTTGTCTGTGGCAACCAAATCAGGCTCTGAGTCAGAAGACAGAGGGCATCGGCCGTTCTTGAGTAGTGCATTCAGACATCAGCAGATCCACCTTGGACGCCAAGGTCGCAAGTGCAGCAGATAAGGAGGCCATGGAGGAGGATTCAGGAGTTACGTTCCTGAAGCCCCAACCAGGTCTGCGGGGAACTTGCTATCCTGGGACTCCATTTTTGCAATCAAAAATCAAAATTTTTTTAGGACACTGGCCCTTTAAAAATGGCGCTTCCCGTGGTCCTCACCGCAAATCTGCATCGTCGGTGGAGACCCCCTTTAACCACTTGCCGACCGCCGCACGACTATCTACGTCGGCGGTCAGCCCCTCACAGGCAAACTAACGTAGGGCTACGTTGCTTGCTTGTGAGGGTCTAGGGAGCGAGCGCGCGCCCCCCGGGGCGCGCTCCCGCTCCCGCGTGGTCACGGACCTCCCCGCGCGTGTGACCAGCGGACCCGATGTCCGCCGGTCACTCGGCGATCGGCGGGGGAGAGGGAGAATGTCAGGCAGCTTGTGTAAACAAACTGCCTGTCATTCTCTTCGCTGCAAAGACACTGATAAAACGGATCTGGTATGTAGATCCGTTGATCAGTGTCTTTACAGCTAGAGCCACAGCCAATCACAGTAGAAACCACGCCCCTAGGGACACACACAGCCCCTCCCTTCCAAATAAAGTTAACCCCTTCACTACCAGTGTATTTTTACAGTAACAGTGCATATATATAGCACTGATTACTGTAGAAATGTCACTGGTAACCCCAAAAGTGTCAAAAATGTCAGTCAAGGGTCCGATCTGTCCGCCGCAATGTCGCAGTACCGCAAAAAAAAAATCGCAGATCGCCGCCATTACGCGTTAAAAAAAAAAACAAAAATGACAAAAATCTTTCCCTTTGTTAGTAAACGCGATAACTTTTGCGCAAACCAATCAAAATACGCTTTTTGCGATTTTTTTTACCAAACATAGGTAGCATAAAATAAATTGGCCGAAAATTTTTAAAAATTTTGATTTTTACATTTTTTTTTGGGGGAATTTCATATAAAAAAATGTGAAAAATATTGCTATTTTTGCAAAATTGACGCTCTTTTTTTGTTTATAGCGCGTGATCAAAAAATCGCACAGGTGATCAAATACCACCAAAAGAAAGCTCTGTTTGTGGGAAAAAAAGGACGTCAAATTCGTTTAGGTACAGCGTCGCACGACCGCGCAATTGTGCGTTAAATTCACGCAGTGCCGAATCGCAAAATACCCCCTGGTCGGAATGGGGGTAAAATCTTCCGGGGCTTAAGTGGTTAAAACTGACATAGTAACAGAGAAAGTACAATTTGCAGGGAAAAGCCAGAAAAACAGCCAAAAATAGCCCCACAGTGTACTGTACCAGACCTCACACATGCTGCTGCAGTGAAGGGAGAAGAATAGCAAAATAGCCGTCGCCCTTACTAGCTGGCTGACCATAACAAAGATGGCGCCAGATCACAAGGAAGCCAGATAGCCAGACCTCACCCAAAATGGCAGCTGACCGAATGGCACCAAGTCAGCGCAAACCCAGGAAACAGGCCACTGCAGGGACACCTCCGAGGCACCCCCCAGACATGCAACAAGCCCCCACACCCCCCCAGTGTGCACTGCAACCGCATAGCGCCCCCAGCGGGGGGCAGGGAGGTAGGAGCTGCCCAAAACGGCCAGGGAGGGGGGACACTACAGAGACCGCATTTTTCTGCCTTGCCCTAGGAGTGGGCCCACATTGCATCCCCACAGACAACAGTCCCAGGGACAGGGGGGTTGTGTCACTCACAACACCACGGACCACGGGCTCCGCTCCGACACGGAACACCTCCTACCCTGAGTGGGGGCGCCATGAGCCAGGAAGGGATGCTTGCAACACACGGGCGTTCTGGAGTTAAGACATCCCGGCGAAGATGGATTCTCCGCAGGCTCGTCCCCATCCTCAGGGGCACTGTCGTGGCGAGGCCTGGGCGTACCCATGACCTGCGACACTCGTTGGCCTCCAGGGATCCCTCTGACTAACTAGGGATAGTGAGTAAGGAAAGAAATAAAAAGGAAAAAATACTTTTTTCAAAGAAAAAGCAAAAAAACAGACATAGGTCCCAGCTGGGAAGACCTAGACCTACTCCTGACGCTAGGCAGCAAGAAACTGGAGAACAGTACTAAGTGTGTCTGGGTAATGTCTAAGGAACAGCCCTCTAGAGGTGTGTCTCAGTGTAAAAGTTTTTGCTAATCCTTTCACTGCCTAGCTTACTCTTGCAGAGGGCGCCATTACCCACTCATGAAGGCTTACTGAACGGGCTGCGACTGTCAGAGGACGTAAGAGAAATAAATATATTATATATATCTCAGGGCTTTTTTTCTCAGAAAACAGGTGCAGGAACTCAACCACGACCCCCCAAAACCCCTCCCCAAAATTGGTCAAAATTTCACTAACAGTGGGAGGGTCTTAAAGGGGCATTAAATACCAGTAATGTATTATGTACAGAGTGCAGAGTTCAGGGGTGCACTGCATACAGGGTTCAGGGGGGTGTGCTGCGTACAGAGGGCAGAGCTCATCCTTCTACAGCTGCTTAGCTCTGCATCCCCCATCCACATCTCACTTTCACCCCTAATCTTCTCTAGTACTTCCCCTAACACTGTAGGTGGCTTCATCTCTCTCACTTGCAGAGAGATCATCCAGTGGGGGTGTCAGCATCCGCACTGCACCCCAGGTACCAGCATCTCCTTTGTCCTCATACTGCACTTGGAAAACAAAGGAATTCAGACCTCTGTGTTTATGAGTGATAGTGGTGAGCAGGGAGCAAAAGGGACAAAGCCAAAAGGTGGTGGAACCAAGTTCCAGCTGAAAAAAAGCCCTGTATATATTTTGGGGGTTCTCCAGTTTTCCAGCAAAAAAAAAAAAAATGATTAACTTGTAAACAAGTGTCAGAAAAAAGCCCGGTCCAGAAGGGGTTAAAGGGAAACTCCAGTGAAAAATGAAATTTTTCCTATTAATAGTATATTAAATATATTTTTCTTTGCTATTATTCATCTTCTGGCTAGCTGCTTCTGAAGCTTAGAAAGTCTTATCTAAACTAGACAAACAGCTTCTTCCTGTTCTTCACTGACAATGCTATCTCCCTTTATTTGAATTTCTAAGCTGTAGGTCTTTCTTAGATAGAAATGCCTAGACCTGCCCAGCCCCGTCCCTCATATCTTTCACATAAAATGATCTACTGTCTTCATGGGGGGTGAAATAAAGGTACAATCAAACATGTTTTAAAGTTTAGAAGGATACAGATTGATTTCTATTGCTCATTACATGTATTGAGTTTTAGCCTGTTTCCACTAGTGCTTTGGACACTTGTCACATGACAAGTCACAGCCCATTGATTTCAATGGCACTTGTTCCCATCTATGCGACTTTGAAAATCAGTGACTTTGAGAAGATGCCTGCACTACTTTGATGCAACTTTGATCCAGGGAGTGTAAATTTGGATCATAGCTGCACTCAGTCGCACTCTAATTGCACACCTTAAGAGTCACACAAGTGGAAACGTAGCCACTAGGTTAGAGTGCGACTTTGAAGTGCAGCTTTGATCCAACTTTATACACTCTCTGGATCAAAGTCACCTCAAAAGTTGCATAAGAAGTAGTGCAGGTACCTTTTCAAGGTCACAGACTTTCAAAGTCACAAAGATAGGAACGGGTGCCATTGAAAAACAATGGGCTGTAACTTGTCATGCAACTTTGTGTTCTCAAAGTCGCATGACAAGTCACACTAGTGGAAACAGAACTTTATAGTCTAGGTTTCCACTATTGTGATTTAGAGTGTAACTTTGATGCAATTTTAGTCCAACGTTACACTCTGAATCAAGGTTGCATAAAAAAAAAAAAAAAAATGCAGGTACCTTTTCAAAGTCGTATAGATGGGAACTGGTGCCATCAAACTCAATGGGCTGTGAATTGTCATGTGACTGTGTCCAAAGTCGCATGACAAGTCACATTAGTGAAAACGGAGCTTTAGTCTACGTTTCCACTATTGTGATTTAGAGTGCGACTGATGCAACTTTGATCTGACTTTACACTCTCTGGATCAAAGTCGCATCACAAGTTGCATCAAAGTAGTGCAGGTACCTTTTCAAAGTTGCTGATTTTCAAAGTCGCATAGATGGGAAGGGGTGCCATTGAAATCAATGGGCTGTGACTTGCCATGTGACTGTGTCCAAAGTCTCACTCGTGGAAACGTAGACTTAGTGTGGTTGCTTATACGATGATCATTGCAGGCTGAGCTGAGACCCCAGAGCACTTCCAGCTACACTGACAGTCTCCTCCTCCCCCCCCCCCCCTCCAATTTTTTCTAGTGTACAGCAGTCTGTTCAACAGAAGTAGATCTTATAACCAGCTTCTGTTGAACAGTCATGCTGGGAAAACCAGCATCCGATCAAAGCTGGCAGCAAATGGCTGCAAACCCTGATCAGTGTGTTCTGGCGGGAGGCAGTCCCAAACCAAAGCCAAACGGAGCCCACGCTCCAGGCGTAACGCGTATAGGGAGGCGGAGCCTGCGTGCCTGACGCCGATCGCTCGGGTGCTACTCTCCAACACTGAATGCCATAATAGCAGGCACGGCTGAGTGCCCAACAAATGTGAGTTACCCCTTTATGCTCAATAAAAGCTCATTATTTACATTCAGAGAGCACTAGATCTTTGCTTTATCTTTATTTTATGTCCTGGCGACCCCCGGAGGTGAAGGCTGGAGAGGTTACCTGTGATAGTCTGTTTATCCCCTGATATGCTCATGCTGGCCCGTTTGGGTCTGGTATCAAGGTGAGAGGCCAATCTTACTGGTGGAGGGAGTTCACACACTGGTGGTTCCTGCTTGATTCACAAGGGATTGAGGCTGTCCTGTCATCACCTGGATATACTAATCATTACTTTGGAGCACTTTATATGAACATTTATGTTTCATCAGAGCACATATGATGGACACCATATTTTGTTGATAACACTTGTTGATTCATGTAATCACTAATTATTTTTGTGCACTTCTGGCGCAGCACGTTTTCTGATTTTTATGTTTTTGTTGTGAGGTGTGGACACAATTTGTGTATGCAGCCGGATTTATATATTGATTTATTCTAGCACATTTTATACACATTTGAATTTCACTTAGTCTTGCGCTGATTTTTCACTATAGTCTCCTCCTCCCCCCCCCCCCCTCCAATTTTTTCTAGTGTACAGCAGTCTGTTCAACAGAAGTAGATCTTATAACCAGCTTCTGTTGAACAGTCATGCTGGGAAAACCAGCATCCGATCAAAGCTGGCAGCAAATGGCTGCAAACCCTGATCAGTGTGTTCTGGCGGGAGGCAGTCCCCCTGTCAGAACACAATAACACAGTGGGGGGAGATCCCCACACTAACATTACTAAGTATGGTGATCTGTCAGTTTTTTTTAGGTCAGATCGCTGGGTTGAACGAAAAAACAGAGTTAGGTACCTGGTAACTCTTTTTCTAAGAAGTCTTCCAGGGCAGCACCTGAGAGATAGGCTCCTCCCACCTGAAACATTATACACAGTCCACCATTATAAAAATGCCAGTCATACACCTTCTGCCTCAGTAATATCAAAGCACCGTAGGAACCCTCAGTAAGCTTTTGAATCCGCAAAACCCCTTTTATAATGTTGTTTAGGGCGGGAACGGATGCTGCCCTGAAAGACTTCTTAGAGAAAACGGGTACCCGGTAACTCTTTCTAATCGTCTTCCAGGGCAGCAAATGAGAGGATGTACCAAGCAACACTTACTAGGGAGAGGAAAAGTCTGGAGCACCTTGTGACCAAACATCTGGTCCTGACTGGACAGCTGTTCGATGCGGTAATGCCTTGCAAAGACATTGAATCGCGACCATGTCGCTGCCCTGCAGATCTGCTCCGCCTCTTTCTGCGCTTAATGATGCCCAAGCTCTGGTTGAGTGGGCCATGACTCTGCTCGTCAAGATTTAGTGCTTGGTAGGCTGTCTTAATAGCAAGCTTTATCCATCTGGCTATCGTACTTTCCGAGGCCGGCTTTCCTTTGTTGACTCCTGGAGGATGAATAGTGTGGTGGTTCTTTGCCACTCTCCAAGTTCACTCGAGGTAAGCTATTTCCATCCAGCTTCTTGTAAGCGACTCTTTCCCTGCTATCCCTTGAATTTGGAAGGGAAGAAATAACCACCTCCTGAGTTCTGTGGTAATTTAAAGAGACTTTTGGTAGGAAGGCTGAGTCTGGTGTGAGAATAAATTTCTGTCAGAATTAAACAGTAAGGTTCTATCATGGATAGAGCCTGTATTTCGCTGACTCTTCTTGTAGACACAAGTACCACCAGGAGTACTGTTTTTAGTGTAAGGTACCCCCCCCCCCCCCAAGGAAGCTGCTTTTGTCTGATCTGTAACCATTATGCTACACATACGATGTGAGCCACGAAGCCAGTCACATGATGGCTTAACAGCCTGGTTTATGCAAATGTGACAGCTAGCAATCCAGGCATTCCAGGAATGTACCCTTTTATAGACCTAAATCGATGGGATATGTTCCGCTTTAGGTCCTTTCCGCCCTTGTGCTACCTGAAAGTCGCACGATTTTGACTGGACTGAAGCAAAGTCTGGACCTCGGGATTGCAGATAGACCCCAACGCACCAAAGCCAGGCCAAAGCAGTGCAGGGACTGACCCGAATCTGCACAGACACGAACGGCACTCATAGGAAATAGAGCATGACCCATCATGCGACCTGCAGTCACAGGACTAGTCACACAAGTGTAAAAAGGGCCTTATGATACACTTCTGCTCAGGGACCATAAAAAAAAAAAAAAAATAAAAAGACATATTGGCTAGATTTGAATATAGTGCCATAACAACCCAATCCATGTATAAGGTCCGAGTGATCGCCAATAATGATTGGCGGAAACCCATAAACACTGCACATATACAATTCTACTGCAGATTATCATGTGAATGCCCTGGCTGCCTCTGGGCCCTGGCCCAGGATATACTATTGTATAGAACATAGGCACTATGAAATAATGTAGTGGCCCCACATCCTTAGCGTAGGCACACCCTCTTATATAGTGCCATAACCTGAGGACCATCTCTACTGTAGGGAAGTCTGGATAAAACACAATTGCTTTTGAGGAGATAACTGGTATACCATATTCCCCTGAAGCTAGAGGACCAGAATCATGTCCTATAAGCTACCAGTGTCAGGCCCAGGGAATGTGTCTGGTAATGCCTGAATGTGTGGGATATGATTGTCTGCTGGATAAAGCCTCAGGAGCTCAGTCTCCTGGGCAATCCACGGACAGATACAACCCAGTCAGGCTCCTGCACAGAGGCCTGATCCCCAAACCAGGCACAGGCACACACACACGTTGTCTATGTATGAAGACAACTATATTGCCAACTGCATATAGTCGGAGATAAAGCAGTATTCATATAATAAAAGTTCCCAAATCATGGCCCATATAAGGCTGGGGCCCATGCACAAACAGACTATCAGTAGTATCAACTAAAAACAGAGTCACAGATAATTGGCAAAAGCCTTGATCTGCGACAAGGAGAACTTTGGTACTGAACATCTAGTTGTGAATGTTCAATAGTCTACTTAATGTCCATGTTAAATGCTCAAACAATATCAAATGTAGACAAAATAACATTTTGAGACATCGTACACTGCAGAACCATCAGAGAAGTTTTAGCAACCAAGACTCTTGGGCCCTCCATGTGTAATTGCCATCTTAATATATTCAAATGTATGCAGTATAAACAACTGAACCCTCATGTCTTAAAACACAATGGGTAAAGCGTTCTGTTTAGTGCACCATCATATGGAAACTTTTGGAAAAAAAAAACTACTTCTAAAAGAAGGCTTATTAGAAACACAGCCTAGATAGTTTATAGCAATAGTTTATGAAATTCGCAGTCACAGAATCCAGGACCTAGGTAAAAACTTGCTTTGTAGCTACCATGCATTATATGTATCCAGTGGAAGTACTGGCAGACTTCAGGTAAAAAACATGAAGGTGAGCGCACCAAGTGGTGTGTAGAGTGGATACTAGTAACCCCTGATAGGTACAGCTTCCACTCCTCCCTAACCCTGGCCAAATGTTTAATTGGAATGAGTCACCCATAGAGAGAAGTACACTGAAGTATCCTGAATATCTCACTCAGGTGAGAAGCCCCCAAAGTATCACAATTCCTGAGGTCTTAGGCTGGCCATACATTATATAATCCATAATTGGATACAATTGAAAGTGTTGTTTAGTCTTTACCTCCTATCACACGGTCTTTGGTAAATCCAAAAGGAACAGTTGCACAAGATA
The DNA here is from genome assembly GCF_965119305.1 of Pelophylax lessonae. Taxonomy (NCBI): domain Eukaryota; kingdom Metazoa; phylum Chordata; class Amphibia; order Anura; family Ranidae; genus Pelophylax; species Pelophylax lessonae. Next base: position 226,116,880 of record NC_138771.1, read on the forward strand.
AGTGAACACACATGTCCAGCCTCCAGGTCAGGCCTGGTTTTAAATAAAGTTGCTTACATCCTGAGCCTGAAAATGTGGCCAGTCAGAAGTGCACCACCTGCCTGTGATGAAGATCAGTCATTAGGCACAGGTTTGTCTATGCAGCCCTTGCATAGAGGACTATCTAAGATCCAGTCAATTATATGTTGCAGGATCCACACCAAAAACAAGCACAAAGACCTGATTGCGCCCACTGAAGGGGGAGGAAGGTGTCTGGCTTCTTTTACAGAGGAGACTAATCCTTTTAGGACTCCCAGGGATTCTTTTGCCACAGGTTTGCTTATGCACTTTAAGCATAGGATTTTTGGCCCAGCTGGCTGCCATTTGCCCTCATTAGGAAGCACATGCTTAGGGAGGGAATGCACGCAGCTGGCCTTTGGAAAAAAAAAAAAAAAAAAAAAAAAAAAAAAAAAAAAAAAAAATCGCTGCTACCACTAGTTAGCATTATATGCATAGTGGTTTGGTAAGTACAGAGGTGGTCTTAGCATGCTCTGGCTTACCTTGGAGCGGTCCTGGCAAGCAGGATCTACAGGGTAGGGTGGGGAGTCATCCTGACATGATCAGTCTCAGAAAAGGAACCTTTATCTGTTTACTGCCCCACCCCCAGCTGCCCCCATGCAGGTTGGTGGACATACCTGCATTATCACCTTCTCCTGTAGTCAGCCTCTCCTGATGAAAATCAGTCCATTTGCCGTTCGTTTTTGAATTAACTTTGCAAGTTCTTTTTTTAAAATCTCTCCGCTGCCCGGAAAGGACGTCAGCGGGTGCTCCCTGCTCTATAGTCTGCTTCTGCCATCTCCTAGATGGCTATGGACCAGAGGCATGTCAGCGGAAGTGACGCGAAGTTCTGCCTTCGATGCCATCTTGCTCCTCCAACGGCGTGGATGCTACGGGGATACCCGCGGTCGGCCCAGACAGGCACCCGCAGGGGAAACCTTTTTAGGACAGGGGGGCGCTGAGTACAGAGGCGCGCCCCCCCTCCCCTTCTCCTCCCCCCCTGCTCACTCGAGAGGATCACTGTGACTAGCAGAGACTAGCCTAGAAGATCTCTGCAGTAATCGTTACTCCCGGTATGGTGTAGGGGGGATGCCTCTTGCATCTTACACATAGGGGAATGAAACCTCAGGTGGGGGCTAGCTTGCCCCAGTAGTGCTGCCCCTGACCCCCCACTGCCCAAGGCTCGCTGAGCTGGATGGGAGGCTGGTCAGGGAGCCTCCTACAACTTAGCACAGAGACTGGAAAATAAGAAACCGGTGCAGCTTCTGTGGGTCCAGAGGAAACAATCAAATGAGGCAGAAGCTACGACTGGCATTTTAGAATGGTGGACTGTGTTTCCTGCTTCAGGTGGGAGGAGCCCATTTCTTAGGTGCTTACCTGGAAGACGATTAAAGAATAAAAAAAATTCTCCTCTTGTGTACAACGCATTACAAACACCAGTTTTAAAAGGTCGTATAGGTAAACACATTCACGAATAATACAACTTTTTAAAATCACAATACATACACATTGTCTCCTCGTACAATGTATAGTCCCAGTACTACTTGCTCCACTCCTTGTGAAGAGCTGAATACTCGCTCATGGCTCTCGTCCAAAATTAGGTTTATTGTCTGATCAAAACCCTTGAGTGTTCCCTTGAAAAAAATAAAAAATAAAATCAGTAAAGCACTTGCATATAAATACAGATTTCACATTTAAGGAATACACAGGCTGTCATTGCTGACAACTGCCATTGGTTGGAGTCATCTAAAATAAGCATGCAGCAAGTAAATAGTAGAATTAACTGCATGCTAGTTCTAAGTCAGTGAATAAAAATAAATGGATTAGAACAGCCAGGTAATACTTTTAATGTGAGTCAGCAATCATTCTACACACTTTGTGCAGTACACATAGCCTTTAAAATTTACACTTACTGTATTTATGAAAGAAAAATAAAAGTGATAATTGTTTACAGTGAACCTTTTAGTTCAGAAATGTGGGGGCTTATTAATTATTGACCTAGGCAAGGACAAAGTACAAGTTTACTTTTAGTGAACTTGTACTAAGTCACCCAGTAGTCCTAGGTGCAGCCTGCTATATTACTTTACTTTCTCCCTGTTGGATTGGAATGAATGCGATGCGACAAGTGTGCACACTAAAAAAATCAGCAGGGGTGTTTCTGGGAGAATGCAGGTGGGCAGCAAAGATTGCTAACGTTGTGATAAAAGGTGAGCGTTTAACATAGCAGGCTGCATTAATAAAAGGGTTCAATTTATACATTTTAAACACACAATTTTCTCCCAAAGTTTACACTTTTTTCCAATTGCATTCAATCAGAAAACTGTGTTAGGGCTCTTTCACACGGGCGTTCCTTTTTTTCTGCCTGATCAGGTCCCTTTTTTTTTTTTTTTTTGTAACGGACACGGATGACACTTGTGTCATCCGGTCCGTATGTCCGTTTTTCATCCCATCCGTTTACGGATGAAAAACTGACATAATGCATGTCTATGTAAATACGGATGTCTGCGGATGACACCACTGACATCCGTTTTTGCTTCAGTTCCGTTTTTTGAAAGGAAGAAAAAATAGGGTTCTCCTCCGTTCAAAAAAACTGAACTGAACTGAACTGACAAAAACGGATGTCAGAGGATGATCATCCGATGACATCCGTATTTACATAGAGATACATTATGTCCGTTTTTCATCCGCAAACGGATGGGATGAAAAACGGACATACGGAACGCCCGTGTGAAAGAGCCCTTAATCTTGTGTGCTCCCATATTTCTATCCTCTAACATTCATTAGTTAAAGATATTACTTCCTCCTTTATACATTCTACCATATGGAAATAAGGCCTCCAATTTGCAAACTTTTACACATAGAGGTAGTTATACAAAACTGGAGCAAAGAGATTCCGAAGCAGCTGTGCATGGCAACCAATCAGCTTCTAACTTTCATTCTCAGAGCTTGAATGCCGATTGGTTGCCATGCACAGCTGCTTCAGATTGTGTGTGCTGCAGTTTTAATAAATTCCCTCTATAGTGTCCAGGAGCTGCTTTTCAGACATTTACAAACTCTCATGCTGGCAATTTTTAGACAAGGTCAACCATTTTTAAAAATGACTGAATAGTTCATGGTGACCTACCACTAGCAGTGTCTACCATATCCATGAAACAACTAAACTGTTGGTTTGCATTGATACATTTCAGCCATTTTTGCAATTGATGGTTTGCCTTAAAACAAACAAGTGTGTATGGTTATTAAAACCCCACACTGACCAATTACCTTTCTTGTCTTTTGTGCCTTAGCAAAGAGAATTTTAGATGATGAAAGATACTTCCAAGATCTCCTCTATTCATTAAAATGGACTAGTGCCAAGAGACCTAAAAGGAACTTCAAAGCCTTTCATACTCCTAAATGTGACTTAAAGTAGAAATAAAGACAAAACGTCTCATTTTGGATATATAAAAAGGAAGGGTTATACCCTCTGTCATTTTTTAGGTATTTAAATTATTTTTTCTAATCTTAAGGCAGTCCAGGCATGTTAACTATAGATCCATAAAAAAAAGGAAGAACAAACAAACCTGCATTGCTGGACAGTATATGTACCATAAAAACCCATAAAAGAAAGGCTATAATAATTTTTTCACGTGAATAAGCACATTTACTATACAGCCCATCCTTGCTTTTTTTTTTGTTTGCAGAATTTACTCCCAGGAATCTAATGTTCATACATCAACACCATTTACCCTAAATAGTAAGCAACCTCCATAACAGTGGCACCACACTAACACCTTCACAGTTATTATTTCAACACCTTGTTGACCACTGTTTAAACAGAAAAATCTTACCACAATCATCCTCCCATCAGCTGTTATAACTGCCACTGTTCCTGAAAAATGTCTGTTAAGGATGTAAACTGGTTTTAGGCAATGCAGTTAAATAAAAATGTATTCTTGTACATACACCACTAGGAATCCATGTTTTTTTTTTTTGCCCACAGGGTATGTATAGCTGGCTAGGTAATGTCAAGTTGGGGGGGAAATTAAAAGTATATGCTTAGCCCTCTTTAAAACACAGACTTTCAGAGAGTCACTGGTTTACTAAACTGGAGAGTGTAAAATCTGGTGCAGCTCTGCATGGTAGTCAAATCGGCTTTTATCTTCAGCTTGTTAAGGAAAGCAGAGAAATTGGATTTTTAAAGGGCCACAGACAAAAAAGGTTTTTACAAAAAGTAACAAAATTTTATTTTAGAATTTTTAAAGTGAAAATTTCTTATATAAAATCATCATACAGTATCCATGCAATTATGGTACAGATGCAGCGACATGAGCGCTACATGTTCGCCAGACTATGGCTTCTTCAGGAGCCTTTTATAAGTACTGTATACTAGGGATGCACCGAAATGAAAATTTTGGGCCGAAACCGAAAATGCAGGATGACCTTGGCCGAAAACCGAAAATGACTTTTTCCCCCAAATAATTTTAAAATAGATAGAAGAGGGCATACACCACAAACAGGCAGCGACGTACACCTATCGCTGCCACCCTGTCACAGTATATGTACTGTGATGGGTTGGCAAGTGGTTAATTTAATTACCAATGGTATTTGTATTATGCAGCATGAGGGGGTTAATGTATTGCCACTGCTGGTCACTCATCTATTCGTGACCGACCAGTGGCAGTTAATTAACCCCTTTGTGCTGCATTAGTGCAACCAGTATCCGTGTTAATTAACACTGGTTGCACTAATGCAGCACAAAGGGGTTAATTAACTGCCACTTGTCGGTCACTAATGCATCAGTGACAATACATTAACCCCCTTATGCTGCATAATACTAATACCATTGGTAAGCTGCCTCAGCTAACCCCCCCCCCCCCCCCCCCCCACTGCCTCAGCGTCCCCCTCGGCAGTACACCCTCCCCCCCTCTGCCTCAGCATCCCTCCCCATACCAACGATTCAATCTCCTTACTGTAGGGTCACTCTGCTGAGTGCTCCTCCGGTGCCCTTCATTCAAAAGACGCGCCTCTGGCCGGCCGCCCGCCCACCTCCCGGTGATGTCACTACTACTACGATCTGTGTATGAATGAAGTGACATACCAGGCGGGAGGGCGGGCGAGCGGCCGCTAATACGGTAGCTGTAACTATGTGAGCTTCACTTCCCTGTTAGTGGCACGATGAGCATGAATGAACTGACCTGACACCGGGCGGGAGGGGGCGGCCTCTAATAGCTATAACTATGTGAGCCTTCACTTCCCTGTCAGAGGAGATACCCGCATGACAGGGAAGTGAAGGCTCACATAGTTATAGCTATTAGCGGTCGCTCCCCCCGCCCTCCCGCCTGGTGTTAGGTCAGTTCATTCATGCTCATCGTCCGCTGACAGGGAAGTGAAGCTCACATAGTTACAGCTACCGTATTAGCGGCCGCTCGCCCGCCCTCCTGCCCGGTGTGTCACTTCATTCATGAACAGATCCTAGTAGTAGGGACATCATTGAGAGGCGGGCGGCCGGCCAGCCAGAGGTGGGACTTTTTAAACCTGCTAATTTCTGCATTTTTAACCCATTATCGGCCGAAATGGGTTAGGCCCATTTTCGGCCGATAATTTCGGTGGATCCCTACTGTATACATAATCACTATATGCAACACACACACACATATATATGCAACTACCATTTATCAAAAAAAACGCCTAACAGCACATATTTATATGAAATAAGTCATAACGATAAATGGTACATGTATTTAACTTCTCAAAATGCATACAGTTGTAGACCATGATTTTTGATAAATGGTAGTCGCATATGTAAAGAATATATCGTTCTGGACTTTCAGTGATTATGTATACAGTACTTCTCAAAGTCTCCTGAAGAAGCAATAAGTCGCTGCATCTGTACCATAATCTCATTGATACTGTATGAAGATTTAAAAATGTTGTTACTTTTATAAAATATTTGTTTATGTGGCACCTTAAAAATCCGATTTCTCTGCTTTCCCTAACATATTGATTATTAAGGGATGTGGTGCCTTTGACTCTGCACGCAGCAATTCACCCATTTTTTTTTGTTCCAACTTCCGCTTGTTCAAATAAGCTTTGGCAAAAAAAAAAAAAACTGGAAGCTGATTGCTTTCTATGCTGCACCATTTTTTTATTATATTAACCCCACTGTCTCATTGTACCCCTGCACTCCATGTACCACTTCCCTGAACTTCCTGTCAGAAAGGGCAGACACCGGAAGTTATTACTCATTATATTGGGTTCATCAGGACTTCTACTCCCATCATGCCAAGTGAATGCCTATCTCCTCATTGATATAAGTTCGTAGATGTGGGGACACTGACCTGCACAGGCATCCCGGTGGACAACACAGAGAAGACACACCTCTGCTCCTTCGTCCTCCTTTTGTTTGTTGTCCTCTAGGCTGCCTGTGTGTCGGTGCAGGCAGTGTACACACCACTGCTCCCCCCATCCTCCTTTAGGGTTTGTTGTTCTCTATGCTTCCTAGGTGTGTAAAGGGGCAGGCAGTGTACACACCTCTGCTACTCTGTCCTCTTTTCGGCTGTGTTATCTAGGCTGCCTGTGTGCACCGGTTAAGGCAGTGTACATACCACTGCTCATTCGTCGTCCTTTGGGGGTTTGTTGTCTTCTAGGTTGCCTGTGTGTGTCAGCGCAGGCAGCGTACATACCTCTGCCCCTCCATCCTTCTTTGGGGTTTGTTGTCCTCTAGGCTGCCTGTGTCAGTGGAGTGTACACACCTCTGCTCCTCCACCCTTCTTTGGGGTTTGTTCTACTTTAGGCTGCTGTGTGTGTCGGTGCAAGCAGTGTACATACCTCTGCTCCTCCATCCTTCTTTGGGGTTTGTTGTCCCCTAGGCTGCTTGTATGTGTCGGCGCAAGCAATGTATATACCTCTGCCCCTCCCTCCTTCTTTGGGGTTTGTTGTCATCTAGGCTGCTTGTATGGGTCGGCTCAGGCAGTGTATATACCTCTGCCCCTCCATCCTTCTTTGGGGTTTGTTGTCCCCTAGGCTGCTTGTATGTGTTGGCGCAGGCAGTGTATATACCTCTGCCCCTCCATCCTTCTTTGGGGTTTGTTGTCCCCTAGGCTGCTTGTATGTGTTGGCGCAGGCAGTGTATATACCTCTGCCCCTCCATCCTTCTTTGGGGTTTGTTGTCCCCTAGGCTGCTTGTATGTGTTGGCGCAGGCAGTGTATATACCTCTGCCCCTCCATCCTTCTTTGGGGGTTTGTTGTCATCTAGGCTGCTGTGTGTGACGGTGCCGGCAGTGTACATACCTCTGCTCCTCCCTCTCTCCGATCCCCCCCCCCCTCGCCCAGGTCTCCCGTCCCCCCAGGAGACCCAAACAACCAGCAAGCCCCGAACAAAGTTGCATTCGGCTCTGTTCGGGTCTCCGATGTAAAAACCCAGAAGCGATGTCATGACATCAATTCCAGGTACTGGAGCCTTAAAGGCGCCAGATTTAGAAAAAAATTACAGCATTCAAAACAGCCAAACTTGGGAGTTTTGAATGCTTTTAAGTGCAGAGGAGGGGTTTGGGGTCTTTTAGATCCCCGATTCCTTCATAAAGAGCACCTGTCACTGCCTATTACTGTCACAAGGGATGTTTACATTCCTTGTGACAGCAATAAAAGTAATCAAAAAAATATTTTTAAAAAGACAGTGAAAAATTAAAATAAGTTTAAAATGTGGAGAATATCAGCTATCAGCCTGAAGGGTGGGTGGAAAATTGGTAGCCGCCCTTTAAAAAATAAAAAGTTATGGGTCGATCCTTGGCTTAATCAGCCACAGAACCTGTGTGAATAATGTGTGTTGGGGTTTAAAGGTATGAGGTGGCAACCATAAGGGAAAAAGGGCAGTTAGTTGCACCTGTTACTCTGTCCTGCCTGGTCAAAGCTCAGGTTTGCTGTAAGTAGGACACACTCCCAGGATACACAGGAATAAAACAACAGTGAGCACTTCATACATACAGGACAAAGCCGAGGCCACAATAAATCAGTCACAACTACTATAAACTACAACCCACAAAGCCAACACTCAGCCAAGGATACGGTTGATATAATTCTCCAGAGCTGAAGCCATACTGCCGCTTCTCTGCTGTCCACCTCACTCAGCGTACAGAAACAACCGCGCCAGCCGCTACGGCGCTTCTCCTACGTCATCACTCCGCGACCACTACTAGAGAACGCCGTCTGGTGACCCTTGTGCGCCATGTTTCCGTAGCCCGCGCCGAAAGAATCGCTGCTATGCAGAACAAATGCGGTATAATCTGCATCAATGCGTGACTACAATCCAGAGCGGCAGAATCAGGGCTATTGTCAGTGTCATAGCAGTACACAGTGACATTGGGCTATTATATTGTTGTGTAACAGACAGGGGCATGCCCACTGAGACTATTATCATTAACCACTTCTTCTCCAGAAGGTTTTACCCCCTTTATGTGCAGGGCGTTTTTTGTTTTTTTTTGCTATTAGGCACCCGACAAAATTTTAGAACACCGTCGCACCTCAGCCCCGCCTTCTCTCAATCAGCTGTCCGTTCTGTTATAATTTTGTCTTCTGCGCATGCGCACGGACGACTTCTATCAACTGTTTTGTGACGCTCTGTCACCGGAAGTGACGAGGTCCGATTTTTTCACGGGTCCGACAAAATTTTAGAACAACGGCGCTACTTTAACCATTTCAGCCCCAGAAGGTTTTACCCCCATTCATGACCAGGCCATTTTTTGCGATATGGGGCTGCATTATTTTAACTGACAATTGCGTAGTCGTGCGACACTGTACTTAACTAAAATAAATGTCCTTTTTCCCCTACAAATAGAGCTTTCTTTTGGTGGTATTTGATCACCTCTGTTTTTTTTTTTGCGCTATAAACAATAAAAGAGCGACAATACTGAAAAAAAAAAAAAAAAAAAACAACATTTTTTACTTTGATAGAAAACACATCCAATGAAAAAATGTAAAACATGTAATTTCTTCATCAAATTAAGCCAATATGTATTTTGTTACATATTTTTGGTAAAAAAAAAAAAAAGAAATCCCAATCAGCATATATTGATTGGTTTGTGAAAGTTTATGCCTCTACAAACTATAGGAAATTTGTATGGCATTTTTATTAATTTTTTTTTTTTTTTTTTTTTAACTAGTAATGGCGGCAATCAGTGATTTTGAGCAGGATTGCGGCGGACAAATCAGACACCTGACACTTTTTTGAGGACCTTATAACAGTAATCAGTGCTAAAAAGATGCATTGTTACTGTACTGACACTGGCAGGGAAGGGGTTAACATCAGGGGTGATCAAAGGGTTTAATGTGTCCCTATGGGGTGCTTGCTTACTGTGTGGGAGGCGCTCTGACTGGGAGAAGACAGAGATCCGTGTTCTTGCTTAGCAGGGACACAAGATCTCTGTCTTCCTCCCTGTCAGAATGGCGATCTGCCTTGTTTACATAGGCAGATCGCCATTCTGCCTGTCTTGGGAACAATCAAGGGTGGCTGGCAGACATCGGGTCTGCCGGACCTGCGGATCAGCTCTCCCTCTGTTCAGTCAGTGCGCGATCGCGCCTCCAGCAGCGCACGAGTGCCTCCTAGTGGCAATTGCATGAAATGACCTACAGGTACGTGATTTTGGCCAATAGAGCCAACCTGCCACAGTACATGTACGTTAGGCGGGCGGCAAGTCATTTAAAGCGAAGTGTCATGGTCTGGGCTGCATGAGTGCTGCCGGCACTGGGGAGCTACAGTTCATTGAGGGAACCATGAATGCCAACATGTACTATGACATACTGAAGCAGAGCATGATCCCCTCCCTTCAGAGACGGCGCCGCAGGGCAGTATTCCAACATGATAATGACCCCAAACACACCTCCAAGGCGACCACTGCCTTGCTTAACCATTTAAGCCCCGGAAGATTTTACCCCCTTCCTGACCAGGGGGTATTTTGCGATTCGGCACTGCGTGACTTTAACGGACAATTGCGCGGTCATGCGATGCTGTACCTAAACAAATTTGACGTCCTTTTTTTCCCACAAACAGAGCTTTCTTTTGGTGGTATTTGATAACCTGTGCGGTTTTTTGATCATGCGCTATAAACAAAAAAAGAGCGTCAATTTTGCAAAAATAACAATATTTTTCACATTTTTTATATGAAATTCCCCAAAAAAATGTAAAAATCAAAATTTTTTAACATTTTCGGCCAATTTGTTTTATGCTACATATGTTTGGTAAAAAAAATCGCAAAAAGCATATTTTAATTGGTTTGCGCAAAAGTTATCGTGTTTACTAACAAAGGGAAAGATTTTTGTTGTTTTTTTTAACGCGTAATGGCGGCGATCTGCAATTTTTTTTGCGGTACTGCGGACAGATCGGACCCTTGACTGACATTTTTGACACTTTTGGGGTTACCAATGACATTACTGCAGTAATCAGTGCTATACATATGCACTGTTACTGCAAAATTACACTGGCAGTGAAGGGGTTAACTTTATTTGAGAGGGAGGGGTGGTGTGTGTCCCTAGGGGCGTGATTCTAACTGTGATTGGCTGTGGCTTGAGCTGTAGGAACAATGATCAAAGGTCCTACATAGTAGAACCGTATGATTATTGTTTCTACACAGGGGAGAATGACAGGCGGCTCGTTTACACTAGCCGCCTGCCTTTCTCCCTCTCCCCCGACGATCGGCGAGTGACCGGCGGACATCGGGTCCGCCGGTCACAAGCGCGGGGGGGGGGGGGGTTCGCTCCCCAGAGCCTCACAGGCTAGTGACGTATATATACTGGTATTTGACGTATTTGACAGGTACCCGCTCCCACTTCCGGTCGGAGCGTCGCGGCGCCCTGATCGGAAGTTCTTCTCTCCTCCTCCCTCTCTGCAATCTTCTGGGACATGTCAGAGATCCCAGAAGATTGCCGGCCAATCATGACGCATAGCGCAACTCGCGCATGTGCAGTGCGTACCCGGCTGTGAAGCTGCAAACTGTCACAGCCGGGTGCCCACACCAGTGATGCCAGCGCCGCAGAGCAGAGAGGGAGAAGAGCAAAGCTTCAGGCGGCTGCATCGCTGGACCGTGGGACAGGGGAGTGTGTTTAGGCTGGAACTCCGCTTTAAGTTGGCTTGTGATTTCTCACTGTTGCCAGTAGATGTATCACTGGTCATAGTATGAGATATCACACAAACAAAAGTAAGGTAATAATATTTATATTTCCTTCAGCCAGTCCCAGGAAGAGGTTTATGTCACATGAATGCTAGGGGAGGCTATAGATATTTGGGACAGGCCTTGTGCTCGCTCTCTTTCCCTGGGCTGAGGCCTAGGGAGGTGCTGTTGGATGAAGCAATGCTGTTAGGCTTAAAAGCCTGGTTTGGGACCTAATGTGCTGAAGGGGTCCTGAAGCTGTTTTGCCTGGTCTGGAGGAAAATGATCAAAGGAGGAGACCCAGGGAAGGCCCTTTGCTGGAGAAAGCCAGGAAGAAGGCTGGTCTTTCAGAAGGGCCTGGTGACTCACTTGGAGGACACACTGAAATTTGGGAACATGCTTACAGTGTTGTTTAAAGGTTCTGACACTATGAGGTTGGATATTGAATTGAAATAAACTGTTGGCACTAAAAAAATCCCATCTAATAATAATCTGGAGAGTCTGTAAGTGATCTGCTACAATATCTGGGACCCCTAACCCTCACCTCTTTAACCGTTCTGCAATAAAACTTTACCAAGACAAATGTGACTGGTGCCAAATATCCTTTCTTGGTCCCCCCATTTTAGCAATGGACTCAGCCCTGGGGTGAAATGTTAGCCCACTCTTGCCCCCGGAGCTGCTTTCCTGTCTTTTGGGTGTCAGAGTGGATGCTAAACACATGCAATGCGTGCATGGTGGGTTGCCATTTTAAGGGTTAAAATAGGAGGTGGGGAGGCGACATATCGGGGCTTGCTTTTCAGAGGGGTGGCGGTAATAGTCACACTTGTGAATGAGCCCTTAAATGTACTGGCACATGCTGCAGTAGAGTGCATGTTGCTGCAATGCCATAATGTGGACGGGTCTGGTTGAAGGATGCATGGGTGTCAATGTCAACTTAAGAGAGAATGCCCTAGGGTTAGTGGGTATTGGGGAAAAAGTCCCCAATGGTCAGACAAATGCCCCAGTAACAGTGGGAGAGAAAAGTGCCCCAGATGGATCAGAAGGTAAATGGGTTAATGTACAGGCCATATACAGTGGGAGGATGGAAATCATGGCGTGAATGTACCGATGATGTACAGGATAAGGGAGGTGACAGGGTCAGATTAGGGAATGCGTGGGCTGACATATGCTGTAGAGGAGCAAATCACAGTGAAGAGTGGATTTTAAAAATATTAGAACAGTTACTGGATTGCACTGGTGCTGGCTGGTGGTCAGGAGGCTTTCTTTGCTCTCACACACCAATCAGTGTGTAAACAGTGCTTCCTGACCATCAGTCAGAGAGACATGACTGCTAACAGCACCCTTTGCTTGCGTGAGTCCTGACCTCAACCCAATTGAGATGCTGTTGCATGACCTCAAGAAAGCAATTCACACCAGACATCCCAAGAATATTGCTGAACTGAAACAGTTCTGTAAAGAGGAATGGTTAAGAATTACTCCTTCCCGTTGGGCACATCTGATCTGCAACTACAGGAAACGTTTGGTTAAAGTTATTGCTGCCAAAGGAGGTTCAACCAGTTATTAAACTAATGGCAACATTTCATTCTTTGTGTGTTATTAGTTTAAGCAGACTGTGATTGTCTATTGTTGTGACTTAAATGATGATGATCAGATCACATTTTATGACCAATTTGTGCAGAAATCCATATCATTCCAAAGGGTTCACATACTTTTTCTTGCAGCTGTATATAAGCAAATTCCAGTTAAAAGTGCGGACATGGTACAGGAGTTGCAGAGGCTGTGTGGGCATGGAACAGGAGATGTCAGAGGCTGCGGACATGGTACAGAAGATGCAGAGGCTGCGGACATGGTACAGGAGATGTCAGAGGCTTCAGACATGGTACATGAGATGCAGGGGCTGCAGGCATGGTGCAGGAGATGCAGGGGCTGAGAGCATGGTACAGGAGATGCAGGGGCTGCGGACATGGTACAGGAGATGCAGGGGCTGCGGACATGGTACTGGAGATGCAGGGGCTGCGGACATGGTACAGGTGATGCAGGGGCTGGGGACATGGTACTGGAGATGCAGGGGTTGCGGACATGGTACAGGTGATGCAGGGGTTTTGGACATGGTACTGGAGATGCAGGGGCTGCGGACATGGTACAAGAGATGCAGGGGCTGTGGACATGGTACAGGAGATGCAGGGGCTTCGGACATGGTACAGAAGATGCAGGGGCTGCAGACATGGTGCAAGAGATGCAGGGGCTGCAGACATGGTGCAAGAGATGCAGGGGCTGCAGACATGGTACAGGAGATATAGGGGCTGCAGACATGGTGCAGGAGATGCATGAGCCTCGGACATGGTGCAGAAGATGTAGGGGCTGTCGACATGGTGCAGGAGATGCAGGGGCTAAGGGCATTTTACAGGAGATGCAAGGGCTGCGGACATGGTGCAGCAGATGCAGGGGCTGTGGACATGGTGCAGGAGATGCAGGGGCTGCGGACATGGTGCAGGAGATGCAAGGGCTGTGGACATGGTGCAGGAGATGCAGGGGATGTGGGCATGGTGCAGGAGATGCAGAGGCTGTGGACATGGTGCAGGAGATGCAGGGGCTGTGGGCATGGTGCAAGAGATGCAGGGGCTATGGGCATGGTGCAAGGGCTTCAGACATGGTACAGGAGATGCAGGGCTGTGGGCATAGTACAGGAGATGCCGGGTTGCCGGCATGGTGCAGGGGCTGCCGACATGGTACAGCAGATGCAGGGCTGTGGACATGGTACAAAAGATTCAGGGCTGTGGACATGGTACAAGAGATGCAGGGCTGCAGGCATAGTGCAGGAGATGCAGTGCTGCGGGCATGGTACAGGCTGTACCATGCCCACAGCACTGCATCTCCTGAGGAGAAGTCTTGCTTACCTTTTGGACAAAAGGCGCCTTACATTTAAAAATGGCGCCGCCCGGCGCCAACACATTACTCCGCATGCGCCGTCTGCACGAGAATATTCAAACATGTACGGGCTTTCCCGAGCAGCGGCGGCGCATGCACAGTGCGCATGTCGGACCGGCCACGGCCATTTTTTTTTTCAGGTGTTAGCAGCCCATAACATAAATACAGTCTTTACTTTAGTAAATCAAGCCAAGTATTTTTGCAACCCCAAAATAAAGTTTTTGATTGATGCATTTTTCAACTACAAAATTCTTAGAAAAAAAAGTTCAACAAAAATTGGATTTTTGTACTCACCGTAAATTCCATTTCTTTGAGTTCATCGATGGACACAGCGCTCCATAAATCATAACTATTGGGTTATATTGCCTCCTCCAGGAGTAGGACTAGGCAGAACAAAAAACACCTGGCTACACCCATGGGCTGTCCCCAGCTGGTATATAATCCCCCTCTCTGCTCTACGTAATCAGTTACCAGCCAAAAGGACCTGGTATAGATTTTGGGGGGGACCCCATGCCTTTTTTTTTAATTCTGTCATAGGGTTCCCCTTAACCACTTAAAAACAGGGCACTTTCACCCTCTTCCTGCCTAGACCAATTTTCAGCTTTCAGTGCTCATTGGCATCTATGGGAAATATTGGCCTGCTTGATATGGCACAGCTTTTCGGACTTTAACATTGGCGTCTATAGGAAATATTGTTCAGCTTGGCATAGCACTGCTCCCTGTCTTTAACATTGGCATCTATGGGAAGTCTTGGTCGGCTTGGCATGGCACTGCTCACAAACTATAAGTGACAGGGACAAAAAATGTGGGGAGCACAGAGAGGGGACCCAGGACTACAACATACAGTATCTCACAAAAGTGAGAACACCCCTCACATTTTTGTAAATATTTTAATATATCTTTTCATGTGACAACACTGAAGAAATTACACTTTGCTACAATGTAAAGTAGTGAGTGTACAGCTTGTATAACAGTGTAAATTGGTTGTCCCCTCAAAATAATTCAACACACAGCCATTAATGTCTAAACCGCTGGCAACAAAAGTGAGTAACTCTCCTAAGTGGAAATGTCCAAATTGGGCCCAATTACCCATTTTCCCTCCCCAGTGTCATGTGACTCGTTAGTGTTACACGGTCTCAGGTGTGAATGAGGTGTGAATGAGAGAAGATGTGTTACATTTGGCGTTATCGCTCTCACTTTCTCTTACTGGTCATTGGAAGTTCAACATGGCACCTCGTGGCAAAGAACTCTCTGAGGATCTGAAAAAAAGAATTGTTGCTCTGCATAAAGATGGCCTAGGCTATAAGAAGATTGCCAAGACCCTAAAACTGAGCTGCAGCATTGTGGTCAAGACCATACAGAGGTTTAACAGGACTGGTTCCACTAAGCACAGGCCTCACCCTGGTCGACCAAAGAAGTTGAGTGCACGTGCTCAGCATCATACCCAGAGGTTGTCTTTGGGAAATAGATGTATGAGTGCTGCCAGCATTGCTGCAGAAGTTGAAGGGGTTGGGGGGTCTGCCTGTCAGTGCTCAGACCATACGCCGCACACTGCATCAAATTGGTCTGCATGGCTGTCGTCCAAGAAATAAGCCTCTTCTAAAGATGATGCACAAGAAAGCCCGCAAACAGTTTTCTGAAGACAAACAGACTAAGGACATGGATTACTGGAACCATGTCCTGTGGTCTGATGAGACCAAGATAAACTTATTTGGTTCAGATGGTGTCAAGCATGTGTGGGGACAACCAGGTGAGGAATACAAAGACAAGCATGTCTTGCCTACAGTCAAGCAAGGTGGTGGGAGTGTTATAGTCTGGGACTGCATGGGTGCTGCGGGCACTGGGGAGCTACAGTTCATTAACCACCTCCCACCCGGCCACTGCACATATACGGCCGGGTGGAAGTCTTGTCCTTCTGATCAGACGTTCCGGAACGTCCTTCAGAAGGAGCAAGATCGCGCTGCTGCGGGCACGCGCTGCCGCGTGAACTCGATGTGCCTGTGTCCCTCGGACACAGAGCAACAAGTTGCGGCAGGAGGGCCCTGTGATTGGTCCTCCTGATCACATGATGGCTGTGTCCAATCACAGCCATCATGTAATGTAAATACAGCCGTTGTAACAGCTTTGATCTCTTCTTCTCCTCACACAGATCCTGTCAGTGAGGAGAAGAAGATGATCTGTGCTGCAGCCAGGGGGATTAGTGAGTTTTTCTAATTACTCACTGATCACTGGGGGGGTCTGTGCTGGTAATCAGAACATTGATTACCAGTGCAGCCCTGGGGGGGGGGGGTGCCACTAGAGCCACCAGGGATGCCCACCCATGACCACCAGGGATGCCCACCCATGACCACCAGGGATGGCAATCAGGGCTCATAGAGCCTGCCAGTGGTGCCCTCCCTGTCAGTGCTGCCCACCAATGCCATCTACCGGTGCTGCCCACCAGTGCCCATTATTTCCATCTATCAGTGCCGCCCACCAGTGCCCATTATTGCCCACCTGTGCTGCCTATCAGTGCCCATCAGTGCCGCCCATCAGTGCCCATCAGTGCTGCCTATCAGTGCCCATCAGCGCTGCCTATCAGTGCCCACCAATGCTGCATATCAGTGCTACCTATCAGTGCAACATATCAGTGCCCATCAGTGCTGCATATCTGTGCTACCTATCAGTGCTGTATATCAGTGCCACCCCATCAGTGTCTCCTCATCAGTGCCTGTCTGTGCGGCGTCAATAGTGCTCATCAGTGCAGGAAAAAGCGTATCTATTTACAAAATTTTATAACCTAGACAAAAAAACTTTTTTTTTTTTCAAACTTTTCGGTAATTTTTTTATTTGTGCACCAAAAAGAAAAAACCTTGCGGTGATCAAATACCACTAAAAGAAAGCTCTGTTTGTGGGGAAAAAATGACACAAATTTGGTTTAGGTACAGTGTTGCATGACCGCGCAATTGTCATTCAGAATGCAACAGCGCTAAAAGCTGAAAATTGGTCTGGGAAGGAAGGGGGTTTAAGTGCCCAGTATTGAGGTAGTTAAGGGAACCATGAATGTCAACATGTACTGTGACATACTGAAGCAGAGCAGGATCCCTTCCCTTCGGCAGCCTTCCAAGATCATAACGACCCCAAACACACCTCCAAGATGACCACTGCCTTGCTAAAGAAGCTGAGGGTAAAGGTGATGGTCTGGTCAAGCATGTCTCCAGACCTTAAACCCTACTAAGCATCTGTGGGGCATCCTTAAACGGAAAGTGGTGGAGCACAAGGTTTTCTAACATCCACCAGCTCCGTGATGTTGTTGGGCGTGAACTTAGCCCCTGAACCATGATTGGCTAAGGGCACCCTGCCTTTGGCCAGTCATGGCTCTGACAGGACATTGTGCAGTGATTGGCCAAAGCATACAGGTCAGGTGCATGCTTTGGCCAATCATCAGCGATCAATGCACTGCAACAGCGCAGTGCATTATGTGGCGCTCATCGGCGGGCGAACTTCCCGCCGAGCACTCCAATTGTTCGTGTGCTCTGCGAACACACGAACAGCTGATGTTCGAGTCAATCTTACATTTGACTCAAACACAGAGCCCATCTCTATATACCAGCTAGGCTCATGGGCGTAGCAAGGTGTTTTTTTGTTCTGCCTAGTCCTACTCCTTGAGAGGCAATATAAAACCCAGTAGTTATGATTTATGGAGCGCTGTCCATCGATGAACGAAATAGAAATTGTGTTTTTGCCTTGATCAAGGGGTGTTTTTTTTTTTTTTTTTTTTAGAAATTTTTAATAAATACATTTTCTTTAATTTCTTTTGATTGTTTTTTAGTCTTTATGGTTATTAACCACTAGGTGGCATTATCAGCACTACTGTTTGTTCAAACTACAGGCTGATGCTTTCACAAGATCCCTACTGCAGCAATTTTGAGCTGAAAGCATTTTTTTTTTATTTTATTTTTTTTTTATATTTGTAATTTTCAAGAATGTAAGCAGGTAAAAATGCCAAGCAATGCAAAATTTTGCGGTTTATATGTAGTACAGTGGAATCTTGTCAGTGGAGATTACATGGGATTAGTAATGTAAGCAACAGCAATACCCTGGCTGATACAGATGTCACTTTTGTCTAAAATGTGCAATGGACAAAATTTTGAATCGGGTAGAGAAAGTATCAGGAATTCCTTATCTTGTTATGAATTCTCGGGGAAAAGGGATAGGATGAGGAAAGGTCCAGGGTACGGAATCCAGGCATCCGTCAGCAGGTGGTGTAGAAGTGACAAGGGAAAGAGAAGCAGAGGGGTGGAAAAAAAAGAAGAAATGTAAAACAAAGGCAGAGGGGTGAAGGAAAAGAAAAAGGGGCATTAGGAGGAAGGAAAAAATGTAGGGGGAGTGGTAGCAAAAAGTGCTATCAGGCATGATAGCTGTCAGGACATTCAGTCAGTAACCCTCAGGTAGAGAGGCAAAAATGGTAAGTGATCTTCATATTGTCAGATGGTCTTTGTGAAAGGTAGGGGGGAAGAAAGACTCAATCCATAGTTCCAGTATTTCTGAAGCGTCATCATAGTATCATTTTTGCTTCACTGTGAGTTTTTCAAAGGATAAAAACTTGTGAAATCCGGTGCTTGATTTCTGTAAAGGAAAGTGTTGGGGTCTTCCCAACAATTTGAAATAATTATTAGTGCAGTCATGTCAGTTTTTTGGAAGGACCTTTTTAGCCCTCAGCCTGAAAACCACCGGAAAACACAACAATGAGTATCTAGGAACTGTATAAGATACTCTCAGGGGGACTGGGAACCAGTGGAGGAGAAGTTTATAATTAGCCTCCAGGGTTAATACCTGGACTGAGCTCTTGGCCTTAGTAGTCCAGATATGGCGTCAATCGTCCTCCATTATGTGTTTGTCAAGGTCTTGTTCCCATTTTTGTGTATTAAAAGGGAAGGTATTCAGAGCTGTTGTAAGTGATAGATAATCCCTTAAAGAGATTAGACCCTAGCACTGTAGGTTATCCAATAAGGTTCTTTAACCTGTTGCTGACCACCCGCCGCAGTTTTACTGCGGCAAGGTGGCTCGGCTGTGCGAACCAACGTAACTGTACATCGGTCGCGCGCAGGGGTAGGGGGCGCGCGTGCCCTCCGCCCTCGATCAGTCATCAGGTCCAGGCCAATGATTTTTGGTCTGGACCTGGTGATCGGTTCTGACCAATTGCAAAATGTCCTATGCCTGTGTAATGTAAACACAGGCACAATAAATTATGCAATCTCTTCTCCTGGAGCCCTTTTCGGTTCCAGCATGAGAGGAGAGAATATCAGACAGTGAGCACACAAGCACTACTGTCAGTTACCTTGGTGGAGGCCGAAGTGCTGAGAGGGCTTCCCTTGCAGCTCGGTGCGGATCACCCCTGGTGGTGAAACAGGAGATGACACGTCCCAAGGAGCACTGGATGCGGATGGATCCCGGATGGATGGATGGATGGTGATTCAGGACCGCTTCCAGGAGATCTATAGATGCTCAGAGAAAAGAGACAAAGGTTAATGCCAGGCCGAGGGTCATACACAGATAATCAGTCCGAGGAGATGAAGGTACAGAGGGCCGCACAAGAGAGAGAGTCCGTGGGATCCAAGCCAAGGTCGGCACACAGGAGATCCAGCAGAGGTGTCTTTTAGAGTAAGGGGTGGTCAGGCAAGCCGAGGTCAAACGAAGGAGAGATGCAGGTAAGTCAAAGGAGCTACCCGGGATAAACAGGAACAACAGGCAATCGAACAGGTCACGGGTACAGGAGCTGATGATAAACCAGCACTGAAGCACAGCCAGAGAGTGTCTTATATAGGGCCAGGGCTGGGGAGATGGGCGTGGTGACACACCTGCTCTGCATCCAGCATTCTATTGTTGCTGAATGCTGATTCCTTTCCTGACAGTGCCCCCCCCCCGAGGGGCAGCCTCTGGATGCCCTCTGACCATGTTTTTCCGGAAATTTGCTATGAAATTCTCTCAGAAGCTTAGGAGCATGGATATTACCCAATGGTTCCCAGGAATTGTCCTCCGGGGGGGTATCCTTTCCATTTAATTAAGTATTGAGTGCGATTGCCTCTCCGTCGGCAATCTAAAATAGTCTCAATCTCAAATTCAGGCTCCCCTTCCACTGCAACTGGAGGAGGTGGTACCTCTTCTCTCCCCGGGTATGGGCTCGGTATTGCGGGCTTCAGTAGCGAGGCATGAAACACCGGGTGAATTTTGAAAGAACCGGGCAAGACTAATTCAAAGGCCACAGGGTTCACCACTCTCTTGACCTCGAAAGGACCAATGAATCTTGGCCCCAACTTCTTGGATGGGCAAGAAAGTTTTAAATTAGTTGACGAGAGCCAGACCTTATCTCCCACCTTGTGTGCAGGGTTCACCTTCCGTTTGAGGTCAAAGAATTTCTTATAATCCTGTTGGGCTTTCTGAATATTGTCCTGTAGTAACTGAAAATTAGCTTTAATGGCAGCCAGACGATCCAGGACTGCCGGAACCGTGATTTCCTGGTCCAAGTTGGGCAAGAAAGAAGGATGGAAGCCATAATTAGCCCAAAACGGGGTTTGGTTGGTTGCGGAGTGTACAGAATTATTGTAAGCGAATTCTGCGCATGGGAGCAGGGAGACCCAGTTGTCCTGAGAGCTGGTGCAAAAGCATCGGAGGTACTGTTCTAGAGTTTGATTTGTTCTTTCCGTCTGCCCGTTGCTTTGTGGATGGTAGGCAGAGGACAGGGACACTCCAACCGCCAAGGCCTTGCAGAGCTCCTTCCAAAATCTAGAGGTAAATTGAACGCCTCGGTCTGATACTAAGTCCATGTAACCTGACCACCTCTTTGATGAATGCGTTGGCTGTTTCCAAGGCAGAAGGAGTGCCCACCATGGGCAGGAAATGAGCCATTTTTGAAAGTCGATCTACGACTACTAGGATGGTGGTAAACCCTTCTGAGGGCGGTAGTTCAACTATAAAGTCCATAGATAAACCTTTCCAGGGCTGCTCTGGAATCGGTAATGGCCTCAACAGGCCCCATGACTTGACTTTTGCCCCTTTGCTCCGTTGGCACGTAATGCAGGAATTCACATACATTCTGCAGTCCTGGTGCAGTTGAGGCCACCAAAAGCGGCGTTGAATAAGTTCATAGGTTTTTCTCACCCCAAAATGTCCGGCAAGTTTGTGGTCATGAAAGGTTTTGAGGACCATCAATCTCACTTGTGCGGGAACAAAAATTTTTTCCTGGTACCAGAGGAGTCCATCCCGTTTCTTTAGAGACTCTGCTTCAAGTCCTGTACATTGGGTAGAGGCTTGTTGAATTGAGGTTTGTAGGTCAGCGTGGATCAGGAAAAAGTTTTGAGCTGACAAGATGGTATTGGGCTCCGTTGTGCTGGGAGAGTCTGGAAACATCCGGGACAGGGCATCCGCTTTTCCATTCTTCGACCCTGGCCTGTAGGTGATATGGAAATTGAAGCGTGAGAAAAATAAAGCCCACCGGGCTTGCCGAGGTCTTAGGCGTCTAGCGGCCCTGAGATATTCTAGATTTTTGTGATCCGTGAATATCATAATAGGGTGCATTGCACCTTCCAGCAGGTACCTCCATTCTTCTAAGGCACATTTAATGGCCAGGAGTTCCCGGTCCCCCACATCGTAATTCCTCTCTGGGGGTGACATTTTCCGAGAGAAGAACGCTACCGGATGTAGTAAGGCCTTTGGGCCTTGTCGCTGGGACAGGATAGCCCCTGTGGCTACTTCCGAGGCATCCACTTCGAGGATGTAAGGTAAAGCTGGGTCCGGATGTTGGAGAATAGGTGCGGTCACGAACAGGTTCTTTAACTCATCGAAGGCTGACTGAGCCTCCGGTGACCAGCGGAAGCGGATCTGCTGGCGCGTAAGTTGGGTGATGGGTGTAATAATTGTTGAAAACCCCTTCACAAACCTTCTGTAAAAGTTAGCGAAACCCACAAATCGCTGAACTCCTTTTTTGTCTGTGGGGGCTGGCCACTCCAGAATTGCTTTCACCTTCTGCGGATCCATAGATACACCCCCTGTTGAGATAATGAGCCCTAGGAACTGGATGGACTCTCTCTCAAATTCACACTTCTCCAGTTTCACATAGAGCCCATGTTTCCTCAGGGTGGCTAGTACTTTCTTAACGTGGATCCGGTGGAGTTCCAGAGTGGAAGAAAAGACCAGGATGTCATCTAGGTACACAATTAGGAAGTTGTCCAGAAACTCTCGAAAAATGTCATTCACCAAATGTTGAAAAGTGGCCGGGGCGTTACACTGCCCGAAGGGCATGACCATATATTCGAAGTGGCCAAACCGGGTCCTGAATGCTGTTTTCCACTCGTCCCCCTCTCGGATGCGGATAAGGTTGTATGCCCCTCGGAGGTCTAATTTAGTAAAGACCCGGGCAGTCCGAAAGCGCTGAAACAACTCTGGAATCAAAGGGAGAGGATAGCGGTTCTTGATGGTCACCTTGTTGAGCTCCCGGTAATCAACGCAGGGTCTTAATGTGCCATCTTTCTTCTCAACAAAGAAGATTCCAGCACCCGCTGGAGAGGATGAGGGCCTGATGAACCCCTTTTCCAAGTTTTCATTGACATAGGTTCGAAGAGTTTCCAATTCCTTCTCAGACAGGGGAAATATTCTTCCGAAAGGGATCTCTGCCCCTGGGAGAAGTTCAATAGGGCAGTCGTAGGGCCTGTGAGGGGGTAAAACATCAGCCTTTTTCTTGTCAAATACATCCCTAAAGTCCCGATAAGCTTCAGGAAGGTCTTCAAGGGGGTCTGGGACCGGCTGGACGGCTAGACAAGCGGCAGGGGCATTGGGTCCAGGAGGGAAGCAGTGATCCTGGCAGTATTTGGATGAGAAGGAGATCTTCTTCTTTACCCAATCAATTTGGGGATTGTGAGCCTGGAGCCAAGGTAGGCCTAGGATTACCGGGAATAAGGGAGAGGACAAGACATCGAAGCGGATGAACTCTTGATGGCCCGGGGTTGTGATAGTAAGAACCGGATAGGTCTCTTTGGTCACGGGTCCGGAGCTAGGCAAGGACCCGTCGGCCTGAAAGACTTGAAGCCGTTGCTCCTTAACTTGCAGGGGGACTCCTAGTTTCTTAGCTAGAGTGCAGTCCAGGAAACAACTACAAGCTCCGGAGTCAATAATTGCCGTCAGCTGGATCCTCTCTTCGGCTACCTGTAGGGAGACAGGAAGGGTAAGGTGAGCAGGGGACGGCTCAGAGACCTGACAGTTCAGAACAGACCGTGAATAGCACTTACTAGGCCTCACAGGACAGTTGCGGAGAAAATGGCCAGGAGCTCCACAGTATAGGCAGAGGTTCGCCTGGCGGCGACGTTGTCGCTCTTCGGGGGTTAGGGAGGAACGAATTAGCCCAATCTGCATGGGTTCACAATCTGCAGAGGCATTGACAGCTGGTCCAGGAAGAGGAGAGGCAGCAAATGGAACCTTAGGCATGACCCAAGTAGCTCGAGCCCCCTGGAGGCGTTCTGAGCGTCTTTCCCGGAGACGCCTGTCCATCTGGATGGCAAGGGAGATTAAATCTTCCAAGGATGCTGGTGTCTCTACTCGAGCAAGCTCGTCCTTTAGAGCTTCAGAGAGGCCATGTCGGTACTGATACTTCAATGCTGCCTCATTCCAGTCCGTGTCGGTTGCCCACCTACGGAAATCTACAGTGTAGTCCTCGGCCGGGCGTTTGTTCTGTTGTAGGGCATGTAAGGCAGACTCTGCGGTGACCGTGCGCTGGGGATCTTCATATAATTGGGCCATAGCCTCAAAGAAGGAGCTTACGGAATTTAGGATCGGGCTCTTCTGTTCCAGGAGGTTGTGTGCCCAAGTCTGAGGTTCGTCAGCCAATAGGGAAATTATAAACCCTACTTTAATGGATTCAGAGGAGAAGGTCCTGGGCTGGAGAGCCAGATATAACAAACAGGCATTCTTGAAGGCCCTGAACTTCCTTCGCTCCCCACGGAAGCGTTCTGGCGTGGGCACCCGTGGCTCTGGTGGCGGAGCTGAAACTGAATGGGTGGAGCTAGCTTGATCCGTTTGGGACGGAGCCGGTAGCGAGCTAGTGGCAGGCTGAGTAAGGTCCGTCGGGGAGGAGGAGCCGGCTAGGTTAAGTACCCGACCTTCCAGCTGGAAGTAACCATCTTGTACGGCCTGGGTCAGGGCTGAAACCTGTTGGCACAGAGCCTCGAGCGGGGAAGCACCTCTGTCGGCCTCTGACATGGCTGGTTTATGCTGTCAGTTACCTTGGTGGAGGCCGAAGTGCTGAGAGGGCTTCCCTTGCAGCTCGGTGCGGATCACCCCTGGTGGTGAAACAGGAGATGACACGTCCCAAGGAGCACTGGATGCGGATGGATCCCGGATGGATGGATGGATGGTGATTCAGGACCGCTTCCAGGAGATCTATAGATGCTCAGAGAAAAGAGACAAAGGTTAATGCCAGGCCGAGGGTCATACACAGATAATCAGTCCGAGGAGATGAAGGTACAGAGGGCCGCACAAGAGAGAGAGTCCGTGGGATCCAAGCCAAGGTCGGCACACAGGAGATCCAGCAGAGGTGTCTTTTAGAGTAAGGGGTGGTCAGGCAAGCCGAGGTCAAACTAAGGAGAGATGCAGGTAAGTCAAAGGAGCTAGCCGGGATAAACAGGAACAACAGGCAATCGAACAGGTCACGGGTACAGGAGCTGATGATAAACCAGCACTGAAGCACAGCCAGAGAGTGTCTTATATAGGGCCAGGGCTGGGGAGATGGGCGTGGTGACACACCTGCTCTGCATCCAGCATTCTATTGTTGCTGAATGCTGATTCCTTTCCTGACAACTACACTGATACCAGTACACATAGGCACATGTGTCACCCCTGATCACCCACCAGTTAACCCTTTCACTCCCTCTCACAGTATCACTATATACAGTATACAGATAATTTACTCATCACTGTGAGACTTTGCTACGTACAGGACCCCAAAAACCAATCACCGCCTTCAGGCTTTCAAAAGGGCGTAAATTATTGATTTCAATCCTCACTACTTAGTTATCACAGTTTCGGAGGCCATGAAATGCCAAGATAGCACAAACCCCCCCCCCCCAAAAGACCCCTTTTCGGAAAGTAGACACCCCAAGGTATTTGCTAAGAGGCATGGTGAGTATTTTGGGGCTCTCATTTGTTTTGGAAAATGAAGAAAGAAAAGGAAAAAAAAAAATTTTTCTTTCTTCAATTTTCAAAACTTTGTAACAAAAAGTGAGATCTGCAAAATACTCAACATCAACTCTCAGCAAATAGTTTAGGGTAGGGGAGATAACTGTGCTAACCTCTGATGGTGGGGGATTGGTCAGCCCCACTACTATACAAATGATATGTGCTAGTTTGTGCAAATGTGCTATGTGCAAAAAAATTTATATATATAAGTATGGCAACAATATACTTATCTAAATGGGTGTAGGGATAACACCCATAGAGTACATAACGTGCTGAAGATAAAACTATAATAATAATACAAATACTGTGCGTGATATGTACTTGATATCATAAAAGTTATTGTGAGAAATTCAATGTAAAAGTGTACCCATCAATCTGTATTGTTACTAATAACCATAAATTTCATATTGTATATAAAACCTTAATTGCAATACAATACGTATTCCGAGCTTCCCAAGACGTCACATCTCTGACGAAACGCGTCAAGTTGATACACACGCTGCCTCGCTCTGAGCCCGTAGGTGAACGCCAAGACCCCACTTCCGGGTACGGCGAACAGTGCGGACCTTTCAACACAGACCGGTATAGCAGCCGCAAGGCTGGAGAGAGTCTAGAAAGGGCATGAGCGGACGCTTTATTTTATCTTTTTAGTTTGTCCACGTTTTGGAATGACTTTTTAAACCTGAGTGCACATTTTGGAGTGATATTTTAACGATTTGATGTCTGTGTGATGAGATTTTAAAATAAAGGAGTTTTAACCTTCTGCACGATGGGGAGCTCTCTTTCTTTTATATCCTGAGCTACAAGCCACATCCAGAGGACCCCTGCATATCCACAGGAACCTGGAGTATAAGAGACCAAGCGCAGATTGATTCTTGCTGGCGTAGGCCAACAGGAATCCACGGCATCTGGTAAGTGAGCCATCTTGCCATTCAGCACTCGAGGTGAAGTGGAGGGTCACACCACTACTACATCAGTACGATTCTGCACTGAAAGGACTTTTTTGCACTATTGCACTTTCTTCTTTCCAGCACATTATTATGAATTGTACATAAACCAGTGGAGTACAACCTCTGGTTCTTTTTACAAATTTATTTTGCAGGTATTGTATTGCAATTAAGGTTTTATATACAATATGAAATTCATGGTTATTAGTAACAATACAGATTGATGGGTAAACTTTTACATTGAATTTCTCACAATAACTTTTATGATATTAAGTACATATCACGCACAGTATTTGTATTATTATTATAGTTTTATCTTCAGCACGTTATGTACTCTATGGGTGTTATCCCTACACCCATTTAGATAAGTATATTGTTGCCATACTTATATATATATATATATATATATATATACATTTTTTTGCACATAGCACATTTGCACAAACTAGCACATATCATTTATATAGTAGTGGGGCTGACCAATCCCCCACCATCAGAGGTTAGCGCAGTTATCTCCCCTATCCATTTGCATATAACTAGACCCACAGTTATTTGAACTTGCGGCTTACCAATTTAGATACCTATCCCAGAGGCGCGAGTGAATATCTATACAAATAGTTTAGGGTGTCTACTTTCCAAAAAGGGTCATTTGGAGGGGGGGGGGGGGGGGGGGTTGTGCTATCTTGGCATTTCATGGCCTCCGAAACTGTGATAAATAGTGAGGACTAAAATCAACAATTTACGCACTTAGAAAGCCTGAAGGCAGTGATTGGTTTTCGGGGTCCTGTTCGCAGCTAGAGAAAAAGTCTCACACATGGGATATCCACATACTCAGGAGAAGCAGCAGAATGTATTTTGGGGTGTAATTCCACATATACCCCTGACATGTGTGAGCAATATATATTTTCAATGACAACTTTGTGTAAGAAAAAAAAAAAAATATATATATATATATTCAATTGGCTCAACATGCCTCTCAGGAAATTCCTTGGGATGTCTACTTTCCAAAAAGGGGTAATTTGGGGGGGGGGGGGTTGTACTGTCCTGCCATTTTAGCACCTTTAGAAATGAGATAGGCAGTCAGAAAGTAAAAGCTGCGTAAAGTCCAGTATATACACCATAGTTTGTAGACGCTATAACGTTTGCGCAAACCAATAGATATATGCTTATTGAGATTTTTTTTTTTATCAAAGACATGTGGCTAAATACATTTTGGCCTAGTTTATTGGATATTTTTTATAAGAAAAGTAGAAAATGTATTTTTTTTCTCAAAATGCTTGGTCTTTTTTCGTTTATATTGCATTGCATGACTGCTCAATCGCCAGTTAAATTCACCGAGTGCCAAATTGCAAAACATGACCTAGTAATTAAGGGGGTAAAACCTTCCGGTCCTTAAGTGGTTAATAGGCTCTAATGGAAGACAAGACAGACATGTTGTGTGTCCATATTAGGATGAAATGTTTGATTTGAAAGTATTGAAATTTGGAAGACATCCTGTGGTTTAGGTTGGTGCTTTTCTCAGAGAGTTTGAAAAGGTATGATATCCAAATTTGTCAGGAAGTGTTTCATCAGGTAGAGGGAGCTAAAAGCATTTTTTATGATAAACCAAATGAAGGTGCATCTCATAAAATTAGAATATCATCAAAAAGTTAATTTATTTCAGTAATTCAATTCAAAAAGTGATATATATATATTGTAAACATTATATAAATGTTTTACACACAGAGTGATATATTTCAAGCATTTCTTTCTTTTAATTTTGATGATTATGGCTTACAGCTAGTGAAAACCCAGAATTCAGTATCTCAGAAATCTAGAATATTACATAAGACCAATATAAAATTTATTTTTAATACAGAAATTTCGGTTTACTAAAAAGTATGTCCATGTACAGTATAGTATGCACTCAATAACTGGTCAGGGCTCCTTTTGCGTGAATTACTGCATCAATAGGGTGTGGCATTGAGGCGATCAGCCTGTGGCACTGCTGAGGTGTTATGGAAGACCAGGTTGCTGTGATAGCGGCCTTCAGCTCGTCTGCATTGTTGGGTCTGGTGTCTCTCATCTTCCTCTTGACAATATGCCACAGGTTCTCTATGGGGTTTAGGTCAGACGTGATTGCTGGCCAATCAAGCACAGAGATACCATGATCATTAAACCAGGTCTCCATAAAGCTGGTCACCAGAGGGAAGAATGACGTGCTCTAGAATTTCCTGGTAGAGGGCTGCACTGACTTGATAAAACACAGTTGACCAACACCAGCAGGTGACATGGCTCCCCAAATCATCACTGATTGTGGAAACTTTACACTGGACCCTTATGCAACTTGCATTCTGTGCCTCTCCACTCTTCTTCCAGACTCTGGGACCTTGATTTTCAAATGAAATGTATTTCACCCACCCCGTCCCTCCGGGACTCTGCTCTCCAGCTCAAAGACCCAAAGCACATGTGCTCCTGGTATTTATACAGTATCCCAGCATGCACTGAGGCACTTTCCTCTGCTAATCACCAGGGCTGTACTAGATGCTTTTGCACTCATTTGTCAGGCTTCCTCCCACTGTCCAATATGCCTCCCTATTGGACCAGTGTGTAACACGTCAGACAAACTGAGTTGAACCTGATCACATTGAGCAGATCTCACTCACAGATCCTGCTGCTTTACCTGGCAATCCCTCTAGTAAGCAGAAAGGATCCAAAATTATACTCTCCCTCTCTAGCACCTACCTAAGCGGGTGCTACATCTGATTTGTTCAGGAAATTGGAGTTGGATTAGGGAGGAGCTAATTTGTGCAGGGAATAGGAGTTTGTTGGGGAAAAGAGCTGACTCTGTCATGTATAATACATATTGTCATAGAAACCATCATGACTTGGGCTCTTTGAGGGGCCTGGGGGCCAGCCTCCTTTCCACCGACTATGGACCTAGGACTTAGGAGACCCTCCACTTAGGGTTACAAGGAATCTTTTCTCAAAGAGGGTATATCACCTTCCAGGGTACCTTCCTGCCTGTCAATTATACCAGCTATACCCTTCCCATACTATTAGGGCTGGAAGGATTTTTTATGGGAACCCTTGGCATACTGTTCATGGTGGAACTATTATCCTGGAGCGATGTGTCTTGTGCAGGGGGTGAAATGTAATGTTCTTCTGGGACTTGTAATGTGTGCCATACCTGTCTAGGGGGAAGGTTTTTATGCATAAATTCTGTGCTGTTTGTTAATAAAGTCGGTCTTATTTTACTCCAATATTGGTTATGTCTGATGCTTGGGGTAGATTTTCCATCTACAGCCCTAATCCAATATACTAGTTCTGTCTGGTAATTAGGGAGGTTTGGGCTGAAATTGCTGAATTCTGGTTCCAGAGTGGAGGAAGCTGTAGTTTAGTGTAGATACCCAGTCGGGGTGTCAGGCAGTCCATCACACGTGTATATTGCACTTGTTAAAAAGTATAAACTCCTGTTCATTGCTACATTGGGCTAATTATTATTCTAATAGCAGTTATGACAATATTACAAGTCATTCGCCATATTGCTGGTTGTTCCTGGTGACTTGTTTTTAGCTCCCAATCACTGCTAAAAAAGAACAGTTGCTACGGCAAATAATTGTTATGGCCTAGTGAACTAGATTTAGTTGAGTATGTCGTTTCAGTACTCAAGAATTGCATTGTGGTTGAATTTGTTATGTAGTGTGCTGGCAATTACCTGCTATAACCTGTGCCATTTGCATTTTTGTTCACTAAGGGCCAAATTCCATGTAGCAAATAAAGAGGCTGATTTACTAAAACAGGAGAGTGCAAAATCTGGTGCAGCTGTGCAATCAGCTTCCAGTTTGTTTGTTTGTTTTTTGTCAAAGCTTAACCGAACAAGTTGAAGTTAGAAGCTGAATGGCTACCATGCACAGCTGCACCAGATTTTGCACTCTCCAATTTCAGTAAATCAACCACAAAGTGTTTTTGGTCCTTTCATTGTATAAAGGGTTGCACTTAGGCCCCTTACACACGGACTTTCCCATCTGGTCCGCCTGTCAGTTTTTCAGGCGGACCTGATCGGATGCTCCATGCACCCCTATGGAGCAGCAGATGTCAGCGGAGACACATGCTATCCGATCCGATCCTGTCCATGAAATCTGGATGGAAACCATGATTTCCATCCATCTGGAGGATCAGATCGGATAGGATCGGATGAAAATAGACAGGCAGTCCATTTTCATCCGATCTCCCATAGAGGAGAGCGGGGCTCTGACGCAAAGCAAGCGGAGATGGAGCTGTCATCCGCCTGCTCAGCGGGGATCGGCGGATCGATCCCCGCTAAGCAAAACAGAGTTCATCAGGCACAGCGCCCGTGTAACAGGGGCCTAATACAGTTTTTTTATCGGCCAGTGCGAGTACTGATACTTTCAGTCAAGTACTTACTGAGTACCGATACTTTGTGGTGAGGATTTTGTGGCTAAAATCCTGTCCAAAATGCATGCGATTTCCTCCACTGCTCGTGTGTGTGTGTGTGTGTAGAAAGGAAAAGCACCATCTAGTGGGCAGTTTAAAAAAACATTAGAACTCACAGTACATATCTGGCCACATGCAAAATAATCTATACAGATGTCTCTGTCTGCCAATGATAGCAAATCAGGGCTGCTGGAAGTGCTCATAGGGCTGCAGAAGAAGCTCCAGGACCCCATGGGTATAGGGCAGAAATGATGCAAGCTTAGGGATGGACCGTCTCTACATCTCCTTTAGCCCTGTGAGCACCTCCAACGGCCTTGGCAGACCGGGACACCTATGTTGATTATTTTGCATGTGGCCAGATATTTACTGTGAGTTCTAGCATTTTTTAAACTGCCCACTAGATGGTGCTTTAATCCCTTTTTTATATACACACACGTACACACACACAGGAGCGCTGGAGAAATTGCATGCGATTCAGACAGAAATCGCATCACAATTCTGTTCAAATTGCATGTGATTCTTTGCAGTGTGATTTGCACCCAGTCATTTTGTATTGACGCTAATCGCACTGCAAAGTATACATTTCGGTACCAGGAGCATTTGGGCAAGTACCAATACTCGCGCAAATGCTTGGTATCAGCACCAGTACCGGTTTGTAAACCTTGAAGACAGTTGCTCTCAAATGCTCAGGCAACGTTACAGCCATATGCTGGCCTTGCACGTGGAATTGTTTTAGTAATTTTTTTACATTTTTATTCAAATTTCATTAAGAAAACAATAATGGAACTGAACAGCTTACACATGCCACACAGTTTTAATCGCTTCTCAGTTTTAACTTAACAGATCATGACAATTACACTGAAAATCAATCTAAACCATTGGTCCCCAAACTTTCTAAACAAGGGCCAGTTCTCTGACCTTAAGACTTTAGGGGGACCCAACTGTGACCAGTGGGAGTAGAAAATGCCCTGGGATCAGTAATCAGTGGGGGCAAAAAAGGGGCAAAAAAAAAAAAAAAACACCTAGCACCTTTGATGATGATTCATTGGTTTCATTGTCAAAAATAATACCCTATTGTTAATGTCAGTGGTAGAAATTTTGCAACATCATTATTGGTGTCAGAGAAAGGTATCATTCCCTATTGTTTGTGTCAGAGGGAGGAAATGTTCCCCATTGTTGTTTTCAGAGGGAGGAATTGTTGCCCATTCTCAATGTCAGAGTGAGAAAATGTTCTCCATTGTTGTTGTCAGAGGGAGGAATTGCTCCCCATTGTTGATGTCAGAGCGAGGAATTGTTCCCATTCTTGGTGTCAGAGGAAGGAATTGTTCCTCTTTCTTGGTATCAGAGGGAGGAATTGTTCTCCATCGTTGTCAGAGGGAGGAATTGTTCCCCATTGCTGATGTCAGAGGGAGAAACTGTTCCCCATCGTTGTTGTCAGAGGAAGGAATTGTTCCCCATTGTTGGTGTCAGAGGGAGAAACTGTTCCCCATCGTTGTTGTCAGAGGAAGGAATTGTTCTCCATCGTTGTCAGAGGGAGGAATTGTTCCCCATTGTTGATGTCAGAGGGAGGAACTGTTCCCCATCGTTGTTGTCAGAGGGAGGAATTGTTCTTCATCGTTGTCAGAGGGAGGAATTGTTCCCCATTGCTGGTGTCAGAGGGAGGAACTGTTCTTCATCGTTGTCAGAGGGAGGAATTGTTCCCCATTGTTGGTGTCAGAGGGAGGAACTGTTCCCCATCGTTGTCAGAGGGAGGAATTGTTCTCCATCGTTGTCAGAGGGAGGAATTGTTCCCCATTGTTGATGTCAGAGAGAGGAATTGTTCCTCATTGTTGGTGTCAGAGGGAGGAACTGTTCCCCATCGTTGTTAGAGGGAGGAATTGTTCTCCATCGTTGTCAGAGGGAGGAATTGTTCCCCATTGTTGGTGTCAGAGGGAGGAACTGTTCCCCATCGTTGTTAGAGGGAGGAATTGTTCTCCATCATTGTCAGAGGGAGGAATTGTTCTCCATCGTTGTCAGAGGGAGGAATTGTTCTCCATCGTTGTCAGTGGGAAGAATTGTTCTCCATCGTTGTCAGAGGGAGGAATTGTTCCCCATTGTTGATGTCAGAGGGAGGTATTTGACTTCCTTCTTGGTACAGGCCCCAGTATGGGGACTACTGACCTAAACCATCTCAATGACAGGTGAAAGGCACTTCCATCATTCTCCACCACAGTTTCTACTTGCGGAAACACTGAATGGCAGAGTTTGCAGATCTTTCATGTCCATGTTTTTTTAAATCAACAGATAGTAGAAAGCTTCCCAAATTGCCTAAAGCTGGCTATGCACATTAGGGAGTGATTGTACAAATCACCTGTAATGTGAGATCCTACCTCAACATTCTATTCTGCAACTTTGTAGAATACTTACACATGGCATTTGATATTACATATAGATTTTAATAAAGATATAGAAAACCCACTTAATTGTTATATCCGATAACAGGGATACAAATGCATTTGCAGAAATAAAATAAGACTAATCAGATAAATGTAAGGGTTAGTCTTCCATGGAGATTGTGATTGCCAGAAATAATGAGGTATTTATTGCTTTCCTTTGCCCGAATAAATCTAGTAAGGTAGGAGTGATGCTGGGCTGTTACAATTTTATAGGGCTGACTGCACAGCTCTCACCCCGTATCACATGGGAGTGACCTTGGGTGGAAGGCTCATATGTTATTTAGCCTTGACACTGACCCAGGTGATTAATACTTATCACCTACTTTCACAAACTAAGAACTAAATAGTTATTTGCTGACAGATGTAGTCTGCTGTAAATATTGGAAATAAGAAGAAAATTGGATAATGTGAAAGCTGCTGATAGAGAGTCAGACCTCCCTTGAAGCCCACACTGCATGACAGATGCTGATGAGAGAATAATGATGTTTTGAGCCAGTTAACCAAAGCTGTACTAAATTCATCTCTGTCAATTAAAGCCAAATAAAGCAACATGTCAAGGCAATCTCCTTCCAGTAACTGCACTGTATGGCATCATTTATTCATGGAAGATATGTGAATGGAACATTTTAAATGGCTTATGCAGCTCTTCTCTGACATGTAAGTTGAGGTGCTGTTTTTGCATTGCTAAATGGAACACACTAGTGTTTGAGGTTTATAATTCATCAAGCCTAATCAAAAGCCCATTCAAAGTCTAGATAATAGCTCCAGTGGTGTGGGTTTGGAAGCATTGTTTTTGAGAAGTGACTGACTGTTGTAGAAACCCTTTAGAATCCCGTCAGGGAGCAGCACTGACAGTGTTGGTAATTGCCCCCAATTCATGTACCTGTACATGAGTCTTCAGTGTCTATATTGGGGAAAGGGTGTCCACACTGGATACTCTTAAGGGCCATACACACTATAAGATTTTCTGAAGACTTATTCCTTCAGATTTACCTTTTCTATGTAGTGCAAGGGCCTGCCAGATTGCATACAAATTGAAAGTGTTTAGGTTTGACCTCATATTATATGGTTTTGGTAAGTCTAAAGGAAAAAGTCTTCAGAAAATCTTATAGTGTGTATGGCCCATTACTCAGTAAACTCCTGCCCTCCCTCACCAACCACTGGGCCTGTCACAGTTATGAACTAGAGGTGGAAAGAGCTTCAAGGGGAACTAGGACAGTGGTTCTCAATTCCGGTCCTCGGGACCCACTAACAGGCCAGATTTTAAGTATTACCTTGGGGGATGCAGACTAGAATACTGCAATCACTGAGCAGCAAATGAGATCACCTGTGATGTAATTTAGTTATCTTGCAAACCTGGCCTGTTGGTGGGTCCCGAGGACCGGAATTGAGAACCACTGAACTAGGAGACTAGTATCCCCATCAGGTCCACTTTACTAAATATTGACAGCACATCGTGGTAGATGGATCCATAGCCTATTCAGTCCAATAGTGGCTTTGGGTCCACTCACTTCCATCTGCTGTCAATCACAGGCATGGTGGATCTGATGGATAACTAGTCTCAGAGGTTCCCATCTGACTCTGTCCACCCAACAGATGCAGCTGCCATGATACTGAGTTATCAGGCTGGCGGAGTCTGAAGGGGAGCTCTGAGACTAGTTCCCCAACAAGTCTGCTTTGACTGTGTTTGACAGTGGATGGCAGTGGGCGGATTCCAGAGCCACTATTGGACTGATTAGCAGCTATGGAATCCACCCACTGCCATCTGTGTGTATATTTTAGAAGAAAATAAAAGACCAGATTCCCTTTAAAGGTTGTCCACCATATAGTTATATTCAAGTGCTAGATGAACACAAACACGATGAATAACCCTTTATTTTGTTGGAGCATTTAGGGCTCATTATTCCCTTATTTAGTTTATTTTACCATTAAGACTTTTACAAGGGAGTCAACTGTTATCTCTGGATTCTTCATATATTTCACATTGCAATAAATCCACCAGACTGAAGACTACACATACTTTTAAAGTGTAAACCAAGCCAAAACCTTTTTTTCTAGTTTTGGATCAGGCAGGAAAAGTTTGAAACCCATGTGTGGTTTTTGCTGCTATCTGAGGCTCCATTAGAGAACTTTACCCTGACAGAGATACAGTCTCTGTTGCTGCTGAGGAATCCCCTTTACTGATAAAATCTTGTCAACAGAACAGGGATTTAGAGTAAATCCATCGAACAGAACCTTGGGTGACAGTAGAAACATAACAGATATGTTAACCCCCACTCTATAATTAAAGAGAAACTTCAGTCTCCTTACTGCTGGCCCGCCTTCTTTTTCTCCCCCTTTTTCAGGCGATGCAAACTTTGAAGCACTGAAGGAACAGTGCACTGAGCATGTGTATATATAGGGAAGCAAACAGGGAGGTGACCCAGGAAGTAATTGACAGGAACAGGATATAACCCACAGTGGAGCAGGTGAAGCCCATAGGAAACATAGAAGCCCAAACACCACATGTGAAGGGAGGCAAAACAGAAGCACTGCAGCAAGGAGGTAAGAATATACAGACAAAACTATAGGCTAACTTGTGACAATGGGAAATGTAGTTTCAAAACATCTGGGGTGCCAAGGTTCGCAATCACTGCTCTAGAGTATGAGGGGAAAAAAAGAAAGAGATAATTTAGCTCACAACATCATGTGTAATATCACTGCCCTAATTAGGAAGTAATATTCTTCATTACTGAGATGGCACTCTTCCTTATTACGTGTTACACATCACAGGAAAGCAGGAATTCAACCCAGATTACTTCTCTTTAAATCCCTGTGGCAAAAATGGTGGGATCCCATTGGACCCTGCAAGTGATCACAGGTCACTCGGTGGTGGGGAGCAGGTAAGCACTCTGCAGTGGCTAGGTTGAACATGTAAGCAGTGTTTTGGACCACCATACCAGTATAGATAGAGCGTACAAGACAGATTCTAAAACATGTGTACTGCCATCTGATTCGTGTGAAAGCCATCTTTTTGTCTGTATTGTGTTTAGATGATAATGTTGGTTTATATGTTTGTGTTTCCTCTTTTACTTGCACTATGCACAGTTTTCAAGATAATTGCACATCTTGCAGCATCTCCATTTTACACCTTTTATTTGTATAATAAATGGGTCCTTCTTTGATGGATGACTACAGATTAAGATAGCATAAAGTATTAATTTGTAGGTAATTGTCATCTGAAATACCAGCTTTGGCGAGCAGCATTATAATTAGCTATAATCTGTGGATTCTATTTTACTAATATGTCAGATCTATTTATGAATATAGGCCTTGTTTCCCCCCGAGGAGATTCTCCAGCTGTTTTTCTATTTCCATATCTTTGATATTTGTTCATGCAGAACTAGCAGCCGCAGAGCCCTTAACCAGTTCTCTTTCATGTCTGACTAGGAAGATCCTGTTGAGTAGCTCAGAGGAACTTTGGATTTGTTATTACTTGCCTGCAATATGGATGAAAACTAGGGAGCATAGTGAAGAGTTGGAAGCATTGGGTGACACGTAATTAGTACATTGATTTGATGCCTGACATGGTTGAAATTACCAGTTTGCAGTTATTACATGTGAGTGCCCATGGTTTTTGTCTTTATCAAGTTTTTATTAAAGCAGTGTTTTACTATTGGGGACTTTTATGTCCTCACTCCAAATTACTTACCCTTATATGAAATATTTACATCTGAAAATCAACATCTTGGAGGGATTATTGATAATCTAAGCTTTTTGGGATCTGCCAATATGGTGAGTTCCTGCCCAAATTAAGCTTGAGGTAATCCTCACAAGGTAGAGTGTTGTTTTCTTTTTGCCTAGCATTACAGAATGAGGAAGAGTTTATTCCACAATACACAAATGATTTCAACTTTCATTAAGACATTGGAGAGGAGCGAGGAGAGTATGACAGCCAGAAGGCAGTATGTGCAGGGAAGAAGTGAACTGCAAGCAGTATGTGTAGGAGAGAAGGGTAGAGAGAGCTGATCTCTTCACACAGGTAGGAATAAAGATTAAACCCTAGGTCAACAGGCCTGCTAAACATGAAGCGGGTTATTCTGGCAAAGTGGAGGTGGCAGGGATCATATGAGCAGCACTAAAGTCTCTGAGGGTGTTCGGGAGGATACTGGAAATGAAAAAGGAAGTCTATGGAACTGTGGACACTGGAGAATGGGAAGAGACAACAATATTTAAACTGGTAATAAACTGGGACGTTGTCATGGAGTCCAGTATACAGTCCATTTTACAGAGTACAGTGAAGAGAGTGCTGGGGGCGTAGATGATGGGGCAGGGCTTTGTTGCCAGGTGGAGCTGAGATTCCCATTGGACCAGAGTCATTGGATATGAGACTGATTTTTGGTTTGGTGCATTGAATAAATGTAAAGAATTATCGCACAAGCACTGGAGACTGGGTGCTGAGGGGTTAACTCACAAATACTAAGCAAAAAAGGGCAGGACTTTTATTTTTTCAGCGAGAACACATTGGTACACAGTTTTGATGCCTCCAGCACTGAATGTATGTACTGGCAAGGGGTGTGGGTATGGTCTTTTGATGCTAACTGCTTGGGGGTCTATTGTCATTTGGGGGTGTCGTTTTGCTGGGGGAATCTATTGTTGCTGGGGAGGATTCTTGTTGCTGGGAGGTCTTTTGCTGCTGGTCAGAGGGGAAGTGTTGCTTGGGGAGGGGATCTACTGTTTTGAAGGGGAGGTTAATTGTTGCTGGGGGATATATTGTTGCTGGCTGCAGAGGATCTATTTGACTGTCTGACTTGCTATTATTAACAAAATTCCATACAGATTACTTAGCACCACAAAATGATACTTTGTTCTGTATTTTCTAAAAGGGATGGTGCTCTGAGGTGGTTAGAGGCGGAGAAAAGGAATAGTACTCAGAGGCAGTTAGGGGGCCATGACAATAGATGCCCCGGGCGAGAGGGAAGTATCTACACCTATTCTCAGAGAAAAAAAATCCCTGTAGAAGGGTTATTACACGTGTACTGGTGACTGGCTCTGGAGAGCTGAATGCACATGCTCCGGATACTGGCAGCTAACAGATCAATGCACAAAAGACATAAACAGAAGAATAAGTCCATGGTTTATCAGAGAAATGGGTGCTGAGGTGTTATTGCAGCTTAATTGGGACAGGGCACTAAGAGATTATTGCTTATATGCTGAGGACAGGTCACTGAGGGGTTAATGCACACATACTGAGTATGAATGGTTGATGAACATGTTCTAGAAACAGATCACAAACACAGCAGACAGATCACTAAGGGGTTAATGTCTGTAAATTGTGGGACTGAGGGGTTAAAGCTTCTTCTGTAGTGGCTATGGTTACTCTGTAGATTGTGTACTGTTGGGCTAATGCTTATACTCTGCTGGTATCAGATTGGCTAGGGAGCACTGTGTATTGGTTAATGTGTGTGTGTGCTGGGGGCAGAATACATGGGAAAAACCAACGTGTGTTCTAGCAAACACACATACACACAATCATGGACTAAACAATAGGAAGCAATGAGAAGCTGACTTCTGCAGAGGGGGAGTTAGCTTGATTGCTGCTGAACCTCCACATGATGAGTATAGACTTAGTGTGCAATATGAGCGTGTGACTGTAGACCAAGGCTGATGAGGCATTTCACTAGTGGTAAGACCAATGCATGTGTTTTGGAGGGGGGGGGGGGGGATACAGAGAAAATAGCAATTTGTGTGTGTGTTGGAGGTGGGATCTCACTGGGGAAAGCCATTCTGTGATGCCATTCTGTGATGCCACTAAATAAGGACCGGAAAAAGTCTGATTCGCACAGTGGCAAAGTGAAAGTAGAGCAGCATCATCACCTAAAGAATACATATATAATAGTGCTCTATTCATACATTACTGTATTCTTACAGTACATACATAGTATCTGAGAACCATGCAACCCAAACCTAGGCTTATGCTCCTCCAAAACAGTGGGTGGTAAAATAATTAATTGGCTTTTACAGATTCAAAGAAAAGCTTAATAGAGACAAAGTTCAGTGTATGAAACAAAGAAATGGCAAGTACAAAAGCACAAGGACATACCTTGACTCACAACACAAAGCTTTAGACGTTTCTTCCAATGGACAAACTCAGTGCTGCTTGATACAGGACCAGTATATCAATAGAATGGAGGCTCTTAGCATAGGATAAGGCGAGTATGCAACAGAAAAATACCTAATTTTAGCACTATTCCTAGCTGACACTGAAGAATTGCTATCCTGAGAGTAGTCACTGCCTAAAATGTGATTGTCCTCCTCAAGTGTATGTGGGCAAAGTTAAACTTACAGTTCTTTGATATATGCTTTGGAATACAGTTTACTTTACTAGCCATATGGTATAAACAACGTACCAAAAGCGATATCACTTCTGGGCTAGTCAGCTAGAGCAACTGCCGCATGCACCGGTCAGTACATCCGAGGCCAAACGATCAAAATAGTAAACTAATGGTGCTGTGCTGTCTGTGACATCCAAAATATATAGAGAAATGTGATAACTGTGGCAAATATAAGTGTAAGCAAATAGGTAAAATGCAGAAAATCATACACTGGTATACCTATAGAAAAGATGATGATATGTGAAAAGTCATACACAGTGAACCAAATATTAAGTGAAACAACGTAATAGAGAAAAAAGATTGAAGTAATCTCTAGTCATAAAACCTAGTGTACCACAACTGTTATTGCCCATCTAACGTTGTGACAAACATACATATACTATAAAATCAATGGAAGTGTCCTCAGTGCAAAAATACATTTCTGGTTATTCCAGCCGTGTATCTCCCAACACCATATAAAAATAATTGTGGCTGTTGTCTCAGTAATCCAATGTGGTGACACCTCTGTGCGTGCTATTCCCTCACCTTACTGCTGTAAGGTTACAGCATATATAGCACTCTTTAGACAGGATTATAGTGATGAATCGGATGACTGTAGGAGATCTCCTAATACTGCCTCAACTGGTATTACTCTAGGGCTGATGATGTGAGATCCAGTCAGCGGGGGTCCACTGGATGGTCCGGATATCAGCTCAGTATGTATGATATATAAAGAGAGGAAGGCTCCACATAGTGTAACTCTGTATCCGACTTTTTATTTATAAAAAAGGGTTTAAAAACACTCACTTTTTACTAATACATATCTAAGACATATATCAATCAACACTCCCGGTTTCGCCTACCAAGCGCGGTCCCTATTCTCTTTTTCTTTTGTTTTCTCTTTCCTGCTCTGCATCCTCTTTTCTTTATACTCTTCTTCTTGCTCCTCTTGTTTCTTCCATCCTTCTTGGTTGAGGGTTCTCCCCTCCTCTCCCTAAAAAAGGCCTATTATGACCTGACCCTGGTTGATAATCATACTGTGATCCATCTATCCTTCAATCGCCTTGGTAGTCTCCAAGAGGGGCATAATAATTATGCGTTTGGATTGGGCTCCACTCATTATCCGTTCTATATGCCTTCTGAGGGGGGCCTTTCCCTTCTCTGGGTCTGTTGTACTGTCCATATGCTGGACTCCTCTCATACTGAGATACTTATGGTTCCTATGGTGGTCTCCTTGGACCAGGACTCCTTTATAGTTCCTGTAAGATTTGTATGGTGGCCCCCTTGGGTCTTTAGGTCTATTATTGGGTCTATTCCAATTATTATTTGGTTTTCTATTGTTATTCCAGTGATGTGTTTTTTTCCATGCATTTTGGGGGGTTCAATCCCAATGTGGAGGTCTTCTCTACATATTCCGTGCAGTGGGATACCCATAATCCCTAGGTGCTCCATCATTCCTCTGCTGTCCCAAGGTGTCCCCTTGTGTTCTATAGTAATTTGATTTTCTCGGAGGATGGTCTGAATAGACTCTGGTGGTCTGAATAGACTCCCAGGTGTTCTGGGAGTGAACTCTCACTACTTTTCCTGGTGTCGAGTAGTTGAAGATGGGATCATTGAGTCCTATTTGGCTCTGCCATTTGAATACTTGATCCCTTTTGTAATTGTTGGTATCTCTAGTATCCTTTTTGCTTTTCTTTAATTGAACCTCTCTGCGTTTTTAGTTAGGTCTTTATTGAGTTGAACTGTGAGTGTTGTGAATTCTGTAGTTTCTTTATGAGCCTCCAGTTGTTCCTTTAACTCCCCTATTGTCTGATCTACTTTTCTAAATTTTCTCTGTTTCTTTTTCAGGAGAAATGTCACTAGTTATAATCCTTTATCATTGAAGAATTTTAACCATTCATCTATGGAATCTTGGTCTATAAGCCCACCGTTTAGTGGAACTTCCTATCTTAGACGTCTGTGTACTAAATCTTCCCTAATGTACCTTTCAAACATGGTGATTAGTGATGTCGCGAACCTAAAATTCGCCGTTCGCGAACGGCGAACGCGAACATCGGCAAATGTTCGCGAACCGGGCGAACCGCCATAGACTTCAATAGGCAGGCGAATTTTAAAACACACAGGGACTCTTTCTGGCCACAATAGTGATGGAAAAGTTGTTTCAAGGGGACTAACACCTGGACTGTGGCATGCCGGAGGGGGATCCATGGCAAAACTCCCATGGAAAATTACGTAGTTGACGCAGAGTCGGGTTTTGATCCATAAAGGGCATAAATCACCTAACATTCCTAAATTGTTTGGAATAACGTGCTTTAAAACATCCAGTGTGTGAATACGATCAGGTATGATGTTGTATCGGTCAAGTAGTGTAAGGGTTACGCCCGCTTCACAGTGACAGACCAAACTCTGACAGACCAAACTGTAATGTTCCGGTACCTTTGGTACCCTAAAATTACTCTTTTCACAAGTGTATGCGCCCCACCATTCTCTTTTGGAAAGGTGCGCATACACCTTTAAGACTGAAGCTGTCATCACTCAGCGCCGGACTAGATGGCTATTTAAAGCGCCGGTTCTCACTCACATGTGTTCGTTCAAACACCCTTACCTGGATGCTAACTTGAAGCTTTCGTGCTTGCAAAGCATACCTCGCTGACGGAACCTCGCTGCGCTGATCCCTGCATCCCGCTTCCGGATCATCCGCTCCTCCTGAACCAACCTTCGGCTGTATTGCTATTAGTGCTAAGTACCCCGCAGGGGAACCCTCTATAAACTTATACTAAGCTTACACTATTTAGCTCTGCATAGTAAAGACTATTTATCACATCTGCATATCTAGATTGCTAGCTCTTAAGACTACTGCTACTTATTCCTGCACTGGGTTGATCACTCTTGTATGTCCACCTGCTACTCTGTCATCTGATACATGATTGCTAAACCTACCTGCATCCATCTGCTACTGTCTTACCTTCAAGTGTCTGTCACCTACCACCTCCACAACCTGTCTCTTAAATCTTCATCACTGTGTTACTACATACATAAAGTCACTCTAGGAACCAGCTTGTTGAGTGTGTGTATTTACTAGCTGAATTAAGACCTTCCACACATGATGAGTCATTGAGGTTGGGAATGGTATCTCAGCATCTCTCTTACATGACTACTGAAGTGGAATATTTCTGCAGCTGAAAATCCACACCATACATGAAACGCAGGAGCGTTACAGATTGAACGAACCTACAAATGGATTCAGCAGAAATAACCACTCAGGTGACACAATTAAAACAGCAAGTAACTGCGTCAATACACGCACTTGCTGAATTAAAAGAAGACAATCAGGCTCTGTCGCAGCAGGTAATTAGACTGACACAACTTACCTCTGCTCAGTCCCCTGAACC
Source organism: Pelophylax lessonae (assembly GCF_965119305.1). Lineage (NCBI taxonomy): Eukaryota > Metazoa > Chordata > Amphibia > Anura > Ranidae > Pelophylax > Pelophylax lessonae. The sequence continues at coordinate 226,159,736 of NC_138771.1, forward strand.
CAAGATAAATCCCCCTTTGGTATTTACAGGCGATCGCAAAAAATTTCGCGAATTTAAAAACGCATGTGAGTTACTTTTTTTGCTAAAACCTCGTACCTACCTTACTGATCACATTAAGGTTTGTACTATTATTTCTTACCTAACAGGCGATCCTCGAGCCTGGGCAGACTCTCTTTTTGAGAAAAACGACCAGCTTCTCAACTCCTATGCCTTGTTCCTAGCAGAACTCACTAGCCTATATGATGACCCCAATAGGCAGAGTACTGCCGATCTTCAATTAAGATCCTTGAAACAAGGAAGGAGGCCTGTAGAAGACTTTGTCGCGGAATTCAAGAGATGGACCCTTGATTCAGAATGGAATGATGCATCTCTGAAAACCCAATTTAGGCTTGGCCTATCAGAAGCCGTTAAGGACGAGCTCGCCCGAGCGGATCTACCAAAAACCCTGGATGCATTAATACAACTCAGTATTACCATAGATAGAAGACTGCGAGAAAGAAAGGCTGAGAAAATGGGAATGCCATTATCCGTTTCCTCTCGGATTCCAGCCGTTAACACCGTTCCTATGGAGGTAGGAACCATACGCCCACCGCTATCAACTATGGAAAAAGCCAAAAGACGATATGAAAATCTCTGCTTGTACTGTGCATCCCCGGATCACAAGATAAATGTCTGTCCCCTAGTCAACAAAAAGAAGGGTGAGTGTTCACATGTCCTCCTAGGGGGATTGACAACTTCATTCACTAACCCTTACATTTTTGTTTGTTTGACATTACAGTGGGACCAGAACAGGATTACTACTAAGGCCATGATTGACACAGGATCTTGTGGAAATTATATTGATATATGTTTTGCTACTTCAAATAAAATTCCTATTATTTCTAAACTTAAACCTGTCTCAGTAAGTCTTATTACCGGTGTTCCATTATCCTCTGGTCCAATCACCGATCAGACACAAGCACTTCTAGTCACTATTAACGAGTCTCATAGGGAGACTACTACCTTTGATTTAATACCTTCACCCCACTTTCCCATTGTGTTGGGACTTCCCTGGTTACACACACACCAACCAACCATAGATTGGAAGGAACGGTCCTTGGCCTTCCTCTCTTGCTATTGCGAGGGTACGTGTAACCTCCCGTCTTCCGGGAAGATTCTGTCTACGGTGACAGATGAGATTGCACCACTATGTTATCAGGATCTTTCTGAGGTTTTTATTTGAGAAAAATGCTCAAGCATTACCTCCTCATCGAGACTATGATTGTAGCATTGATCTACTCCCAAATAGCAAATTGCCGTTCGGTCATGTTTATCCTCTTTCACAGGATGAACTTTCCCATCTCAAAACCTATTTGGATGAGAATTTGGAAAAAGGTTTTATTAGACCTTCCACTTCTTCCACAGCAGCAGGACTCTTTTTTGTTCGCAATAAGGACTCAAGTCTCAGACCTATCATCGACTACAGGAGATTGAATGCTATCACAATAAAAGATCGCTATCCTCTACCGCTTATCCCTGAGCTCATTGAGCAGGTGCGTGGAGCTACCTATTTTTCAAAATTGGACCTGAAAGGAGCATACAATCTCATTCGAATCCGTGATGGAGACGAGTGGAAGACTGCATTCAGAACCAGATACGGATTGTTCGAATATCTTGTGATGCCATTCGGGCTATGCAACGCCCCTGCAGTTTTCCAACAATTTATAAACGATATTTTTAAAGACTTACTAGATGTCTGTGTTGAGGTATATCTGGACGATATACTTATATATTCACGATCCCTGTCTGAACACATAAGACATGTAAGACTTGTACTATCGAGATTGCTTGCACATAACCTTTATGTGAAACTGAAGAAATGCTTTTTTCATAAAGACGAGGTACTCTTTCTAGGCTACATCATATCCAAAACAGGAATCGAGATGGACATGAGTAAAATATCCTGCATTCAGGATTGGCCTACACCAACCACACGCAAGGCGCTACAGCGATTCCTGGGATTTTCAAATTTCTACAGGAAGTTCATTAAAAACTTTTCTGCTATTGTGAGACCCCTCACACAGCTCACTAGCATAAAAAAACCATTCAAATGGTCAGAAGAAGCCAATAAAGCTTTTCACTTGTTAAAGACAAGGTTTACTTCCGCTCCCATATTACGCCATCCAGACCCATCCCTCCAATACATTCTGGAGGTAGATGCGTCAAACATGGCAGTGGGAGCAATACTCTCCCAACGACCAACCCACACTTCACCACTTCATCCAGTCGCCTTTTTTTCTAAATCCCTAAGCAGTCCCGAGATAAATTACCCCGTGGGTGAAAAGGAACTGCTTGCTATAAAATTGGCTCTGGAGAATTGGCGACATTTACTCGAAGGCACCCAATTACCAATAATTATATACACGGACCATAAAAACCTCCAATATCTTCAGACTAGCAAAACTCTCTCGCACCGACAGGTACGATGGTCACTATTCTTTCTAAGGTTTAACTTCCTAGTGACTTACACACCTGCAGATAAAAACAAAAAGGCGGATGCACTATCACGACTAACTGAAGAAAACTACTTTGAAATCCCTTCCGTTCCTATAATACCTCACAAACGCATTATTGGAGTTGTCCGTTCCTTGAAGGAAGAGGTTTTGCATGGTATAAGTTTGGATTCACCCCCACCACAACTAAATACTGATGCAGAAGGCTTCCTCTACTACAACGACAAACTTTACATACCACCTACCCTACGCACCAAGATCTTGGAATTATCTCATGATGTGCCTATGGCAGGACATATGGGTATGACAAAGACTCTTAATTTGATTTCCCGGCAATTCTGGTGGCCTGACATGAAAACATCTATACAAAAATTCGTCTCTTCATGCAATGTCTGTGCCAGGTCCAAAATTGACACTACGAGACCATCCGGTCTACTATGCAGTCTACCAATACCCCAAACTCCATGGGAAGTTTTGTCCTTGGACTTCATCGTAGAATTGCCTCTTTCCAAAGGATTTAATACCATCTTGGTGTCAGTGGACCGTCTGACAAAGATGGCACATTTCATTGCTATTCGCAGACTACCTTCGTCCAAACAAACGGCAGAACTCCTGATGAAACATGTCTTTAGATTACATGGTATCCCAAAAACTCTTCTGTCTGACCGTGGATCCCAATTTATTTCTAAGTTCTGGCAAGAACTATGTCACATACTACGGATCGAGCGGAAGCTCACTTCTCCTTACCATCCGCAGACCAACGGACAGACTGAAAGAGTCAACCAATGCATCGAGCAGTATTTACGTTGTTACACTTCTTACCAACAAGATGATTGGGTGGATCTTCTCCCTCTGGCAGAATTTGCCTACAACAACGCAACCCACAGTACAACCAAGCAGAGTCCGTTCTACTTGAACTATGGGTTTCATCCCTCTATTCTTCCACCACGCATCCTTCCTTCAAACAACCCAGTAGCCTCAGACTATCTTACCCAAATAAAGGATTCTCTGGGTTTATTAAATACTACCATTGCACACGCTCACAGTCAACAAAAGAAGTACTATGATCTTCGCAGAAGACCTTCTCCACAGTACACTATCGGGGACCTCGTTTGGCTCTCAACAAAAAATTTAAGACTGAAGATCCCTAGCAAAAAGCTTGGACCTCTGTTCTTGGGACCTTTCCCAATCAAAAAACTTATTGGAAAAGCTGCAGTACAGCTTACATTGCCAATAGACCTAAAAATCCATCCCATTTTCCATGTGTCGCTACTGAAGCCCCATGTTCCGGACCAAGGAATAAGGCCTAATATTCCACCTCCGCCTCCTGTACAAGTTGAAGGTGGAGAAGAATACGAGATAAAAGAGATTCTGGATTCTCGTATCTACAGAAGAAGACTTCAGTACTTGGTTAGATGGAAGAACTATGGGCCCCAAGACGACACCTGGCTAAACACCTCTGAAATACATGCCCCTAGATTAATCCGCAATTTTCATGCGAGATACCCAGACAAACCAGCTCCAGAGGCCTTCAGGAGCCGGCCTTAAGGGGGGGGTATTGTAATGTTCCGGTACCTTTGGTACCCTAAAATTACTCTTTTCACAAGTGTATGTGCCCCCCCATTCTCTTTTGGAAAGGTGCGCATACACCTTTAAGACTGAAGCTGTCATCACTCAGCGCCGGACTAGATGGCTATTTAAAGCGCCGGTTCTCACTCACATGTGTTCGTTCAAACACCCTTACCTGGATGCTAACTTGGCTTGAAGCTTTCGTGCTTGCAAAGCATACCTCGCTGACGGAACCTCGCTGCGCTGATCCCTGCATCCCGCTTCCGGATCATCCGCTCCTCCTGAACCAACCTTCGGCTGTATTGCTATTAGTGCTAAGTACCCCGCAGGGGAACCCTCTATAAACTTATACTAAGCTTACACTATTTAGCTCTGCATAGTAAAGACTATTTATCACATCTGCATATCTAGATTGCTAGCTCTTAAGACTACTGCTACTTATTCCTGCACTGGGTTGATCACTCTTGTATGTCCACCTGCTACTCTGTCATCTGCTACCATACATGATTGCTAAACCTACCTGCATCCATCTGCTACTGTCTTACCTTCAAGTGTCTGTCACCTACCACCTCCACAACCTGTCTCTTAAATCTTCATCACTGTGTTACTACATACATAAAGTCACTCTAGGAACCAGCTTGTTGAGTGTGTGTATTTACTAGCTGAATTAAGACCTTCCACACATGATGAGTCATTGAGGTTGGGAATGGTATCTCAGCATCTCTCTTACATGACTACTGAAGTGGAATATTTCTGCAGCTGAAAATCCACACCATACATGAAACGCAGGAGCGTTACACAAACTCAGTCAGTCAGTCCATTTGCACAACCGCAAACTCCCCATTTGCACAAGGTTGGATACCAAGCTAGCCATGTCCCGTTCCTTGTCCTCACTGACATCATTGAAGGTCTCTTTCTCCACCCAGCCACGTACAACATCAAGGGTCCCCGAAAGGTGACAACAAGCCCCCTGGGACGCCTGCTGTGGCTGGTATTCCACCTCCTCAAAGCCACCTTCCTCCTCTGACTTCTCTTCTTCAGACTCCTCTCTCTGCGTTGCCACAGGTCCAGCAATTGACAACGACAAGGCTGCTTCTGGTGGTGATGGGGACCACAACTCTTCCTCTTCATGCTCATCTACAGCCTGATCCAGTACTCTTCGCAGGGCACGCTCCAGAAAAAACGCATATGGGATGAGGTCGATGATGTTGCCTTGGGTTCGACTGACCACCAGGTTTGTCACCTCCGCAAAAGGACGCATGAGCCTACAGCCATTGTTCATGAGCATTCAGTAACGCGGCCACAAAATACCCAGCTCCGCAGAAAGAATGAAAGAAAATGAATGTTTTTTCTATGAAAAATTATCCCGCGGATCGCTTTTGGTCTGTTCACAATGAAGCAACGACCTTATCATCTGGGGTGTGCCAACACACTCCTAGAGGTGATCGCTTCATTGTGATACGCAAGCCCCTTCACCACGACATGGTAACGATCACAAAGGGGAATTGACACATGTATGTGCCTTTTTTTTTGTTTTTTGTTTTTTTGCAGCCACAGTGTAGCACCAGAGGCCAGAAAAATTAGGCATGTACACATGCATGAAAAAGTAGGTATTGTTGCAGCCGCTGAAAAATTGAGGTTTTCAAGGCAGAAAGTGCACTAAAACATTGCGGCTTGAACCGTAGTTGGTGGTGGAGACGTTACGTAAGTCATCCGGCATGCAGAGAATGATTAAATACAGCAGCGTGTGGACCATTTTTAGCCCAAAGCATCTCAGTCATCACCAGGCCTTTTTTAGTCAAATGCATCCCCCACTGTCAGTCCCTTCGGGATCCATGCCTCATTCATCTTAATAAACGTGAGGTAATCAAGACTTTTTTGACCTAGGCGACTTCTCTTCTCAGTGACAATACCTCCTGCTGCGCTGAAGGTCCTTTCTGACAGCACACTTGAAGCGGGGCAGGCCAGAAGTTCAATGGCAAATTGGGATAGCTCAGGCCACAGGTCAAGCCTGCACAGCCAGTAGTCAAGGAGTTCATCGCTCCTCAGAGTGTCGATATCTGCAGTTAAGGCAAGGTAGTCTGCTACCTGTCGGTCGAGTCGTTCTCTGAGGGTGGACCCCGAAGGGCTGTGGCGATGCGTAGGACTAAAAAAGCTCCGCATGTCCTCCATCAACAAGACGTCTGTAAAGCGTCCTGTCCTTGCCGGCGTGGTTGTGGTAGGAGGAGGATTACTTTCACCTCTTCCCCTGTTGGATTCCCGTTGTGCTGTGACTGTGACATCACCCTTATATGCTGTGTAAAGCATACTTTTCAACTTATTTTGTAGCTGCATCCTTTGCGACTGCCGGTAATTGGGTAACATATCAGAGACTTTCTGCTTATACCGGGGGTCTAGTAGCGTGGCCACCCAGTACAGGTCGTTCTCCTTCTGCCTTTTTATACGAGGGTCCCTCAACAGGCATGACAGCATGAAAGACCCCATTTGCACAAGGTTGGATGCCGAGCTACTCATGTCCAATTCCTCGGCCTCACTGATGTCATTGAAGGTGTGTTCTTCCCCCCAGCCACGTACAACACCACGGGTACCAGATAGGTGACAACGAGCACCCTGGGATGCCTGCTGTGGTTGGTGTTCCTCCTCCTCCAAGCCACATTCCTCCTCTGACTCCTCTTCCTCAGACTCCTCTTCCAGTGTTGCCGCAGGTCCAGCAAGCGATGGTAAGGCTGTTTCTGGTGCTGATGGTGACCACAACTCTTCCTCTTCCTCTTCACGCTCATCTACGGCCTGATCCAGCACTCTTCGCAGGGCACGCTCCATGAAGAAAACATATGGGATGATGTCGCTGATGGTGCCTTCGGTGCGACTGACTAGGTTTGTCACCTCCTCAAAAGGACGCATGAGCCTACAGGCATTGCGCATGAGCGTCCAGTAACGTGGCAAAAAAAATACCCAGCTCCGCAGAGGCTGTCCTAGCACCCCGGTCATTCAAATACTCGTTGACCGCTTTTTCTTGTTGGAGCAGGCGGTCGAACATTAGCAGTGTTGAATTCCAACGTGTCGGGCTGTCGCAAATCAAGCGCCTCACTGGCATGTTGTTTCGCCGCTGAATATCTGCAAAGTGCGCCATGGCCGTGTAGGAACGCCTGAAATGGCCACACACCTTCCTGGCCTGCTTGAGGACGTCCTGTAAGCCTGGGTACTTCTGCACAAAGCGTTCAGATTCAACACATGTGCCATGCACGGCACGTGTGTCAACTTGCCCAAATTCAATGCCGCCAGCAAATTGCTTCCGTTGTCACACACCACTTTGCCGATCTCCAGTTGGTGCGGGGTCAGCCACTGATCCACCTGTGCGTTCAGGGCGGACAGTAGTGCTGGTCCGGTGTGACTCTCTGCTTTCAGGCAAGTCAACCCCAAGACAGCGTGACACTGTCGTATCCGGCATGTGGAATAGCCCCTGGGGAGCTGGGGGGGTGCAGTTGGTGTGGAGCAAGACGCAACAGCAGAAGAGGACTCAGCCGAGGAGGTTAGCAAAGAGGATGGAGTAGGAGGAGTAGAGGAGGTGGCAGCAGGCCTGCCTGCAAGTCGTGGCGGTGTCACCAACTCCTCTGCAGCAGAGCCACGCCTTCCATGCTTGGCAGCCGCCAGCAGGTTTACCCAATGCGCAGTGTAAGTGATATACCTGCCCTGACCGTGCTTTGCAGACCAGCTATCAGTGGTCAGATGGACCCTTGCCCCAACACTGTGTGCCAGACGTGACATGATTTCCTTTTCCACAATAGAGTACAGGTTGGGGATTGCCTTTTGTGAAAAATAATTTTGGCCGGGTACCTTCCACTGCGGTGTCCCAATAGCGGGCTAAGAGTTCCGACAAGCCAGCTGTCAGATGCCGGGCAAGGGGGTGACTCTGTGAGATTGGCTTCTTACGCTCAAACATTTCCTTTACAGACACCTGACTGTGGGCAGATGACCAGGAACTGCTGAAGGTGAGAGGCGGAGGGGCGGGTTGTTGATAGGGGGCATGGAGGACAGCAGTGGTTGACGTGGCTGAAGATGCTGGACCAGGAGGAGGATGGTGGCTTTCAGTTTGTGTGCTGCTTTTACTCATGTGTTGATCCCATAGGCGTTTGTGATGTGAGATCATGTGCCTTCGCAAAGCAGTTGTACCTAGGTGGGTGTTGGACTTCCCACGACTCAGTTTCTTTTGGCACAGGTTACAAATGGCATCGCTGATATCAGAGGCAGACACACAAAAAAAATTCCACACTGCTGAGCTTTGCAAGGACGGCATTCTGGTGGTGGCAACAGCTTGCGTTGATTGGCGTGCTGTCTGGCTGACCCCGGGTGCCGAATCTACATGCTGTCTGACTGCGCCACTAGCTCCTTGCGATGACCTCCTCCCCCTGCTTCCAACTCGTCTCCTCCTCCTCTCTGTCTCCCCATCTGAACTTTCCCCCTCTTCTTCTGCTCTTCGAGCAGGCACCCAGGTGACATCCACAGACACATCGTCATCATCAGCCGCTTCACTTGACAACTCAGCAAAGGCAGCAGCAGCAGGTACAACATCATCATCATCATCATCACAATGTATGTCCATGTGTATAATGCTGCCTGACTGAGACATATCCCCGTTATCTACATCCTCTGGCACTAATAGTTGCGCATCACTTATTTCTTCCAACTGATGTGAAAATAACTCCTCTGACGGATCAAGTGAAGCGGCTGTGGTGCTAGTGTTGGTGGTGGTGCCGGCGGGCTGGCGAGTGGTAAATTGAGAGGTGCCCGAAGCTGAGCTGGAGGAAGATGGTGCATTAAGGTTCCGAGCGGAAGCTGTAGACGATTGGGTGTCCTGTGTAAGCCAGTCAACTATGTCCTCAGAATTTTTTGAGTTCAGGGTTTGTGGTGGCCTCTGAACACTGGGCATTATTCTAGGGCCTAAGGAAATCACAGCACCACGACCACGACGGCCCTTGCGGGGTGGCCTGCCTCTGCCTGTCATTTTTTTAAAATGTGTTGTACTATGAGTGCAAGGTGCTGTGCCACCCTATAGGAGTGTTGGGCAGTGGGTACAGTACACTCTGTGGACCTGACAGTCACTGGCAGCCCAGGCAACTGCAATTATAAAAAAATATATATATTTTTAATTTGCAAGCTGCTGTGCCACCGTATATATCAGTGGTGGGTGGGCAGTGGCACAGTACACTCTCTGTGGACCTGACAGTCACTGGCAGCCCAGGCAACTGCAATTATAAAAAAATATATATATTTTTAATTTGCAAGCTGCTGTGCCACCGTATATATCAGTGGTGGGTGGGCACGCAGTGGCACTGCAGTGGGCACAGTACACTCTGTGGACCTGACAGTCACTGGCAGCCCAGGCAACTGCAATAATACAATTTTTTTTTTTTTTTCAATTTGCAACAAGATGCTGTGCCACCGTATATATATCAGTGGTGGGCAGTGCACTGCAGTGGGTACAGTGCACTCTGTGGACCTGACACAGCACTCAAAAAAACACACAAAAAAAAAATATTTTTTAAAATGCAAGGTACTGTGCCTGTGCCACCCGAAATGAGTGTGGTGTGCACACAGTACAGTCTGTGGTGGGTCTGTGGCCTCTCACACACAGCGGGCAGGCAACTGCAGTGTCCAATAGATATATATATATAAAAAGAAAAAACTCAATTACCAGCCCTTAAAAGGGCTTTTGGGGACACTAGATGTATATATATATATATATATATATATATATATATATATATATATATATATATATATGTACAGTGGGTACGGAAAGTATTCAGACCCCCTTAAATTTTTCACTCTTTGTTATATTGCAGCCATTTGCTAAAATCATTTAGGTTCATTCTTCTTCCTCATGAAGGTACACATAGCACCCCATACTGACAGAAAAACACAGAATTGTTGACATTGTTGCAGATTTATTAAAAAAGAAAAACTGAAATATCACATGGTCCTAAGTATTCAGACCCTTTGCTGTGACACTCATATATTTAACTCAGGTGCTTTCCATTTCTTCTGATCATCCTTGAGATGGTTCTACACCTTCATTTGAGTCCAGCTGTGTTTGATTATACTGATTGGACTTGATTAGGAAAGCCACACACCTGTCTATATAAGACCTTCCAGATCACAATGCATGTCAGAGCAAATGAGAATCATGAGGTCAAAGGAACTGCCTGAAGAGATCAGAGACAGAATTGTGGCAAGGCACAGATCTGGCCAAGGTTACAAAAAGATTTCTGCTGCACTTAAGGTTCCTAAGAGCACAGTGGCCTCCCTAATCCTCAAATGGAAGACGTTTGGGACGACCAGAACCCTTCCTAGAGCTGGCCGTCCGGCCAAACTGAGCTATCGGGGGAGAAGAGCCTTGGTGAGAGAGGTAAAGAAGAACCCAAAGATCACTGTGGCTGAGCTCCAGAGATGCAGTCAGGAGATGGGAGAAAGTTGTAGAAAGTCAACCATCACTGCAGCCCTCCACCAGTCGGGGCTTTATGGCAGAGTGGCCCGACGGAAGCCTCTCCTCAGTGTAAGACACATGAAAGCCCGCATGGAGTTTGCTAAAAAACACCTGAAGGACTCTAAGATGGTGAGAAATAAGATTCTCTGGTCTGATGAGACCAAAATAGAACCTTTTGGCCTTAATTCTAAGCGGTATGTGTGGAAAAAACCAGGCACTGCTCATCACCTGTCCAATACAGTCCTAACAGTAAAGCATGGTGGTGGCAGCATGATGCTGTGGGGGTGTTTTTCAGCTGCAGGGACAGGACGACTGGTTGCAATCGAGGGAAAGATGAATGCGGCCAAGTACAGGGATATCCTGGACAAAAACCTTCTCCAGAGTGCTCTGGACCTCAGACTGGGCCGAAGGTTTACCTTTCAACAAGACAATGACCCTAAGCACACAGCTAAAATAACGAAGGAGTGGCTTCACAACAACTCCGTGACTGTTCTTGAATGGCCCAGCCAGAGCCCTGACTTAAACCCAATTGAGCATCTCTGGAGAGACCTAAAAATGGCTGTCCACCAACGTTTACCATCCAACCTGACAGAACTGGAGAGGATCTGCAAGGAGGAATGGCAGAGGATCCCCAAATCCAGGTGTGAAAGACTTGTTGCATCTTTCCCAAAAAGACTCCTGGCTGTATTAGATCAAAAGGGGGCTTCTACTAAATACTGAGTAAAGGGTCTGAATACTTAGGACCATGTGATATTTCAGTTTTTCTTTTTTAATAAATCTGCAACAATGTCAACAATTCTGTGTTTTTCTGTCAGTATGGGGTGCTATGTGTACATTCATGAGGAAGAAGAATGAACCTAAATGATTTTAGCAAATGGCTGCAATATAACAAAGAGTGAAAAATTTAAGGGGGTCTGAATACTTTCCGTACCCACTGTATATATATATATATAAAAAAAGAATTACACAAATACCAGCCCTTAGAAGGGCTTTTTGGGGTGCTGTCAGGATGCTGTCCTTACAGCAGTAGTGGACCAAGAACACTGACTAGCAAGACCAGGAACACTGACTAACAACTGTCCCTAGCTATTAACAGCAGCAGCAGCAGCAGCTCTCCCTGCTCTCACTAACACACTGCTTCAGAATGATCTAAGATGGATGCTGCCCTTGCTTATTTATAGGAGGTGGGAGGGTGTGGGAGGGAGGTATGCTGATTGGCTGGAAATGTGCCTGCTACCTATGAAGTTCAGGGTCAAAGTTTGCCTCAATGATGTATTATAGGGGGCAGACCGAACATCGCATATGTTCGCCCGCAGCGGCGAACGCGAACATGCTAAGTTCGCCGGGAACTGTCCGCCGGCGAACAGTTCGGTACACCTCTAATGGTGATATCCCACCAAAGGCTAACCTTCTTTTCCATGTTGTGGCCTAATTTTCTCATCAGGCTTTCTACATTTGTATAATTGGCTTTATTCTCAGTGTTAAACACTTCTTCCAAATTAAATTTCATCACCATTATTTTACTATTTTGATCTTTTTGGCCTCGGATGTGCTGACTGGTAGAGGACAGTTCCCGGCGAACTTCGCATGTTCGCGTTCGCCTCGGCGGGCGAACATATGCGATGTTCGGTCCGCCTCCTATACATCATCATTGAGGCAAACTTTGACCCTGAACCTCACAGTCAGCAGACACATTCCAGGCCAATCAGCATACCTCCCTCCCACACCCTCCCACCTCCTATAAATAGGCAAGGGCAGCATCCATCTTAGATCATTTCTGAAGCAGTGTGTTAGTGAGAGCAGGGAGAGTTCTGCTGCTGCTGCTGCTGCTGTTAATAGCTAGGGACAGTTGTTAGTCAGTGTTCCCGGTCTTGTTAGTCAGTGTTCTTGGTACACTCCTGCTGTAAGGACAGCACCCCAAAAAGCCCTTCCTAGGGCTGGTATTTGAGTTTTTTTTTTTGGATATATATATATATATATCTATTGTCCCCAAAAGCCCTTTTTAGGGCTGGTATTTGAGTATTTTTATATATATATATATATCTATTGTGCACTGCAGTTGCCTGCCCGCTGTGTGTGAGAGGCCACAGACCCACCACAGACTGTATTGTGTGCACACCACACTCATTTCGGGTGGCACAGGCACAGTACCTTGCATTTTAAAAAATATTTTTTTTTCCTCTGTCATAATTGCAGTGAGTGCTGTGTCAGGTCCACAGAGTGTACTGTACCCACTGCAGTGCCCACCACTGATATATATACGGTGGCACAGCATCTTGTTGCAAATTGAAAAAAAAAATATTTTTATTATTGCAGTTGCCTGGGCTGCCAGTGACTGTCAGGTCCACAGAGTGTACTGTGCCCACTGCAGTGCCACTGCCCACCCACCACTGATATATACGGTGGCAGGCATGACTTTTTTTGGATTAGTGTCTGGGGGGGGGTCTAAAAAGCGTACCTGTGAAGTTTCAGCTCTGTAACATGCCCAGAACCAGAAAAAAAGATCATATAGTTATAAAAAGGAGGGTTCCCACCATCCGTGCTCTACTGAAAAATTATCTTTTTTTTCTGGTTCTAGACATGCTACAGAGCTGAAACTTCACAGGTACACTTTTGGACCCCCAGACACTAAATCACACACAAAAAAAAGTTCTTAAAAATTGTCATTTTTGATAGAGAGCCAATTATTGAAAAAATTAAAAAAAAAAAACAAAAAAAATTTCTTTGGATTTATTGTCTGGGGGTCTAAAAAGTGTACCTGTGAAGTTTCAGCTCTGTAACATGTCCAGAACCAGAAAAAAAATTTGAATTAGGGTTAGGGCTAGGGTTAGGGTTAGGGTCAGGGCTAAGGTTAGGGTTATTTTTAGTGCTTAGGGTTAGAGGGTTAGGGTTAGAGGGTTAGGGGTAGAGTTACTAACTCTAACCCTAAGTATCTCACCGTAACCCTAACCCTATCCCCTAACACTAAACCTAACCCTAACCCTCTAACCATAACCCTAACCCTCTAACCTTAACCCTAACCCTCTAAGCCTAGCCATAAAAATAACCCTAACCCTAAACCTAACCCTAATCCTAACCCTAGCCCTAACCCTAGCCCTAAGCCTAACCCTAGTCCTAACCCTAACCCTAGCCCTAACCCTAATTCTTAATTTTTTCTGGTTCCGGACATGCTACAGAGCTGAAACTTTACAGGTACACTTTTTAGACCCCCCAGACGCTAAATCTAAAGAAATTTTTTATTTTTATTTTTTTTAATTTTTCCAATAATTGGCTCTCTATCAAAAAGGACAATTTTCAATAACTTTTTTTGTGCGATTTAGTGTCTGGGGGTCTAAAAAGTGTACCTGTGAAGTTTCAGCTCTGTAGCATGTCCAGAACCAGAAAAAAAATTAGGGTTAGGGTTAGGGTTAGGGCTAGGGTTAGGGTCAGGGCTAAGGTTAGGGTTATTTTTAGTGCTTAGGGTTAGAGGGTTAGGGTTAGAGGGGTAGGGGTAGGGCTACTAACTCTAACCCTAAGTATCTCACCGTAACCCTAACCCTATCCCCTAACACTAATCATAACCCTCTAACCATAACCCTAACCCTCTAACCTTAACCCTAACCCTCTAAGCCTAGCCATAAAAATAACCCTAACCATAACCCTAGCCCTAACCCTAGCCCTAACCCTAACCCTAGCCCTAACTCGTAATTTTTTTCTGGTTCCGGACATGCTACAGAGCTGAAACTTCACAGGTACACTTTTTAGACCCCCCAGACACTAAATCCAAAGAAATGTTTTATTTTTTTTTATTTTTTTTTTTTTTTTAATTTTTCCAATAATTGGCTCTCTATCAAAAAATGACAATTTTTAAGAACTTTTTTTGTGTGATTCAGTGTCTGGGGGTCTAAAAAGTGTACCTTTCAGCTCTGTAGCATGTCCAGAACCAGAAAAAAAAATAGAATTAGGGTTAGGGCTAGGGTAAGGGTTAGGGCTAGGGTTAGGGTTATTTTTAGTGCTTAGGGTTGGACTGTTAGGGTTAGAGGCGTAGGGGTAGGGTTACTAACTCTAACCCTAAGTATCTCACCGTAACCCTAACTCTATCCCCTAACACTAAACCTAACCCTAACCCTAACCCTTAAAGCCCAGTTCCTGTCCCATTTTGGTCGGTTCTGGTCTGTTTGCGGTTGTTTGCGGTGCGTTAAACGGGGAGTTTGGTCTGTCACTGTGAAGCGGGCGTAACCCTTACACTACCTGATCGATACAACATCATACCTGATCGTATACACACACTGGATGTTTTAAAGCACGTTATTCCAAACAATTTAGGAATGTTAGGTGATTTATTCCCTTTATGGATTAAAACCTGACTCTGCGTCAACTACATAATTTTCCATGGAAGTTTTGCCATGGATCCCCCTCCGGCATGCCACAGTCCAGGTGTTAGTCCCCTTGAAACAACTTTTCCATCACTATTGTGGCCAGAAAGAGTCCCTGTGGGTTTTAAAATTTGCCTGCCTATTGAAGTTTATGGCGGTTCGCCCGGTTCGCGAACATTTGCCGATGTTCGCCGTTCGCGAACATTAAATTTTATGTTCGCGACATCACTACTGACTGGTGCATGCAGCAGTCGCTCTAGCTGACTATCCTAGAAGTGATAGCGCGGGGGTACATTGTTAATACCATATTTGTGTCTATTATCTTATTCACTCTCGCAGCAATCATGGATATCTTTACATTTGTTGAACAAAGGAAAGTTAATTTGGCAGAAGTGTTTAACACTGAGAATAACAGACATCTCAAGTCTCCCGCAAGTCGCGGGAGACTCCCGCTTTCCGCCCTGAGCTCACGGACACCCGCGAGCTCAGGGCAATATCCCGGCTGTGTGTGTGAGTCAAGTGAGTCAGATGACTCATCGATGCAGGCAGAAGAGTCAGTGTGTCAGCTGTCAGCAAGCTGAGCCTGCACAGAGAAATCACGTCGGAGCCGAAATAGATCCGGCTCACAGGCGGAGTGATATGAGTCATGCACTCCGCCTGTGGGAGGAGCTGCAGAGAGCAAGCAGAGGCTTTGCTCTCTACTACAGCCACATCTTATACTCCAGGAGGCATTTTGGCGCGGGACCAATCATCGTGACACCCCACTCTGTGACAGACACAGTGACTGTGACTGAGAGCAGCACCAGAGAGCCAGCACCTGAGACCAGTACCAGCAAATGACCAGCACCAGTGACCAGCACCAGTGACCAGCACCAGTGGCCAGCACCAGTGACCAGCACCAGCACCAGTGACCAGCACCAGCACCAGTGGCCAGCACCAGTGACCAGTACCAGCACCAGTGACCAGTACCAGCACCAGTGACCAGTACCAGCACCAGTGACCAGGCCAGCACCAGTGACCAGTACCAGCACCAGTGACCAGCACCAGTGACCAGGCCAGTACCAGTGACCAGTACCAGCACCAGTACCAGCACCAGTGATCAGTACCAGCACCAGTGACCAGGTCAGTACCAGCACCAGTGACCAGTACCAGCACCAGTGACCAGTACCAGCACCAGTGACCAGGCCAGCACCAGTGACCAATACCAGCACCAGTGACCAGCACCAGTGAACAGCACCAGTACCAGCACCAGTACCAGTGACCAGGACAGTACCAGCACCAGTACCAGCACCAGTGACCAGCACCAGTGACCAGCACCAGTACAAGTGACCAGGCCAGTACCAGTGGCCAGCACCAGTGACCAGGCCAGTACCAGCACCAGTGACCAGCACCAGTACCAGCACCAGTGATCAGTACCAGCACCAGTGACCAGTACCAGCACCAGTGACCAGGCCAGTACCAGCACCAGTGACCAGTACCAGCACCAGTGACCAGCACCAGTGACCAGCACCAGTGACCAGGCCAGTACCAGCACCAGTGACCAGCACCAGTGACCAGCACCAGTACCAGCACCAGTGACCAGTACCAGTGACCAGGCCAGTACCAGCGACCAGTACCAGCACCAGTGACCAGGCCCGTACCAGCACCAGTGTCCAGGCCAGTACCAGTACAAGCACCAGTGACCAGTACCAGCACCAGTGACCAGGCCAGTACCAGCACCAGTGACCAGGCCAGTACCAGCACTAGTGACCAGGCCAGTACCAGCACCAGTGACCAGGCCAGCACCAGTGACCAGTACCAGCACCAGTGACCAGCACCAGTGACCAGTACCAGCACCAGTGACCAGACCAGCACCAGTGACCAGCACCAGTACCAGCACCAGTGACCAGGCCAGTACCAGTGACCAGCACCAGTGGCCAGTACCAGCACCAGTGACCAGTACCAGCACCAGTGACCAGGCCAGTGACCAGTACCAGTGACCAGCACCAGTGACCAGGCCAGTACCAGCACCAGTGATCAGTACCAGCACCAGTGACAAGTACCAGCACCAGTGACCAGGCCAGTACCAGCACCAGTGACCAGTACCAGCACCAGTGACCAGGCCAGTGACCAGTACCAGCACCAGTGACCAGCACCAGTGACCAGGCCAGTACCAGCACCAGTGACCAGCACCAGTACCAGCACCAGTGACCAGTGACCAGCACCAGTGACCAGTACCAGCACCATTGACCAGTGACCAGTACCAGCACCAGTGACCAGCACCAGTACCAGTACCAGCACCAGTGACCAGCACCAGTACCAGCACCAGTGATCAGTACCAGCACCAGTGACCAGTACCAGCACCAGTGACCAGGCCAGCACCAGTGACCAGTACCAGCACCAGTGACCAGCACCAGTAACCAGGCCAGTACCAGCACCAGTGACCAGTACCAGCACCAGTGACCAGTACCAGTGACCAGCACCAGTGACCAGTACCAGCACCAGTGACCAGGCCAGTACCAGCACCAGTGTCCAGGCCAGTACCAGCACCAGTGACCAGTACCAGCACCAGTGACCAGGCCAGTACCAGCACCAGTGTCCAGGCCAGTACCAGTACGAGCACCAGTGACCAGTACCAGCACCAGTGAACAGGCCAGTACCAGCACCAGTGACCAGGCCAGTACCAGAGACCAGTACGAGCACCAGTGACCAGGCCAGTACAAGCACCAGTGACCAGTACCAGTGACCAGTACCAGCACCAGTGTCCAGTACCAGCATCAGTGTCCAGCACCAGTGACCAGGTATACTGATTACATTTCATTTTATTATTCTCTGGTAGTGTTAAATTGGAAAGGGGGGGGGGGGGTGCGGCGCAGGCGTGCGTGGGGGGGGGGGGGGCTCACCTCCCTGAAATGAGTTTTTGCAGGTTGGGATGTCTGGAATAAAGCCAATTATACCAATGTAGAAAGCCTGATGAGAAAATCAGGCCACAACATGGAAAAGAAGGTTAGCCTTTGGTGGGATATCACCACGTTTGAAAGGCACATTAGGGAATATTTAGTACCCAGATGTCTAAGATGGGAAGTTCCACTAAAATGATGGGCTTATAGATCCAGACTCCATAGATGAATGGATAAAATTCTTCAATGATAAAGGATAAGAATTTGTGAAATTTCTCCTGGAAAGGAAACAGAAAAATGAGAAAAGTCGATTTTTGGATGTCACGGACAGCGCAGCACCATTGTGTTACTATTTTACTAGGCATACATTTTCAAACTGTTATTATGCTTAGTGAGTGACTGTCATTTTTTGGAACATTTATTAAAACAAACTTATGAATAATGCATTTTTTCATCAAGAATGTAGATTCATTGTGGCGTTTAGGATCATTTATTTTTAAAATAAGCTTGGGCTGTCAAAGCTGTCAATTGAATTAAGCAGAAAATCTGGATGAACACAATATAGGATACAATGCTGTATTGTGCTTTTTCATGCCGGAACATGCAATACACACAAAACATTCATTTTAGACAGACTGTCAAATTGTTGGCTCTGCTGCTCTTATACAAAATGCAAAACAATATTACTTTTTGTACTGACATTTGCCAAAGTCAAACCTGTCAGGATTGATTTTTCACAGTTTTTTACACATGATCTCAATAATATGAGGACAGAGGAGACACACCTGACATGTATGAATAAGCACAGTCCTACCTTAATAGATGGATATGAAAAAAACAATGTAACCCAAGCAATTTCCTTTTTCAATAAACTTTTATTGAGTTATTGTATACTGTACTAATGCAGAAAAAGTATTATCATACAGCTTAACATGAGGGTATTAAAAATGTAATTTACATTATATAGTAATACACATATTAAGAGTACATAAAACAACATAGATTATTTATATATACATAATATTTATATATTCTCATGCAATATATTTTTAATATATATTTTAATATATTTTATTTAGGCTGGGTGGGGAAGGTGTTATAGTGTGATAAGTACCAAATTATACAGTGGATATAAAAAAAGTAAGGACGGATAACATAATAACACTATCATTTTAAACTATGTTATAAAAAAAGGGGGGGGGTGAGTGCTATGAGAGGCAAAAAGCAAAAAAGAAGATGAAGAAGAAGACATTGAAAAAGAAATGCCGAGGAGGGGGTCCTACACTGTATCACTTATATGGAGGCAACATTACCTATGAAATAATCTAATAATAGTAGAGACCTATCAAAGTTTTATGATTATTATTAAGATAGTATGTCACCCAGGGAGACCAGGTATTTTCAAACTTTTAGATATCATCCTTCAAAAACCATTTTTTCTTGGATCAATTAACAATTTATTTTACTTTTTACTTGAGCCGCTGTTGGGGTAGAAGACCACCACATTTTCGCCAATGTTTGCTTGATAACCCTAAGTAAGTGAAGTTTAAAAGGGCTACTTTAGGTGACCTACTTAAGTGTTTACCCAACAGATTGTATAATATACAATAGATTCCTATCCAAAAGTGTTTAATTTCAAGGCATGAATGTGATAAAGACTGCCGACAGCCTGACAACCATGGAAGCAGTTTAGGAGAGCTCGAACACTTAAAAACATTCTGGCTCCAAGTAAATTACATTCCAACAAAAATAGTTTGCCTCTTGACATAAGATCATATTTTGATCATAGGACCGGAATATTTCAATGCAAAAAAAGAGGGTGTCTCACGTGCCAGTCCATCCCACATGGATTGACTGGCATTAGAGACAATAAAGGGAGATTGTTTAACATCAAACAATTTATTACATGCTCAACGGAGTTTGTGGTCTATGTCCTTAGGTGCCCCTGTGGCCTGCTCTACATAAGGCGCACTATGCGTACATTACGTACACGAGTCGGTGAACACCGCAGACTTATTAAGAAAGGATGTGATAAACATAGCTTTCCCCGGCATTTTTTACACACACACCAAAAGGACGCCGCTGTTTTAGAAGTTATGGCCATAGAATCAATCCCCAAGGGTACATTGACGGACAATCAGCGTTTTTTACTTCTTTGCAAAAGGGAGGTATTTTGGATATATTGTTTTTGCTCTTTGTCACCCAATGGTCTTAATGAGGACTTGGAGGTTCACAACATAGTGTGAATCCTATACCGAGTAATTCTATTCATGTGGTATATTTGGCTGTTTTTTACACAAGTATTCACCTTTATTTATTTCCTTTTTTGTGCCCCACGGCCACATCACCCTGAATGTGCCTGATCTTGTCTGATCTTGGAGGATAAGCATGGTTGGGCCTGGTTAGTACCTGAATGGGAGACTGCCTGGGAATACCAGGTGTTGAGGGCCTTTTTTTTTATTTATTTATTTATTTTTTTGCTTAGGTGCATTAGCAATTAGCACCATAATTCCTTAATGCATTCTGATGTGTGCATGTATCACAATTACACACAACAATACTATCAAGTGATATTGCTGACATCTATTTCTAGTGCTATTTAATTTCTGATGTTTCAACAGTGTGTTCATATTTTATATTCAATACTTTATATAATGCATCCTCCAGTTATTATTATTATTGTCATATTGTTATATGTTTTTAATTGAGAGAATTTGTGCGTATTTTAAACTTTTATGTTACCAAGAAGGGAGATAAGGGCACAAGAGGTTAAAAATGCAATCAAACCTTTTCCTGGTTTGTAATCACAGTCCCGCCCCTTTCCCTGTTGCCATTCCTTTCCATGACTTGATAAAGCGCATAGCGCGAAACATGTAGTCATGGCAACCATATAGCTTGTGGTCCAACCTGGTTCCTGGTACTTCCCCGCAAGTGGCGTCTGTCCGGCTGATGTCACAGCTACGGAACTACAGCAGAGTCCTTCATCCTTACGTCGGCTGGTTTCCGGCTTTGTCCACACACTGCTCAGTAGTCCTGGGAGACTGACCGCCTCGCACTCGAGTTGCTTGCTGCCAGGTGCCCTTGTCCACTCCAGCCCAGGGGGATGTAAGCATTTTATGTACTTTGTTTTTCGGTTATCAATACCAATAAACTGTTAACCCTTTCTATACTGGATGTTCACCTGACTTCCTTATCCATTGCATCCAGGTGTGGTTCATGCGCTGCCTTCCTCATTTACTTTTATCCATATCAGCACCCTTCCTATGCTCGTTGGCTAGCAGCAGAAAAAACGCTGGGGAGCGTCAGAGGCTTATTTCTATCCCTCCACCCTAAAGGCACCCCAGGAGCGCCAGATTTGTGATTATTGCTTTGACTTCTGGACTGGAATTTTTCCTATGGCTGCCCTGGGTGCGAATCTCTTTACTGAGCCATTAGTTGGCTAACAGCAGAACAACCGCTGGGGAGCCTCACAGGCTTGCTTCTATCCCTACACCCTACAAGCCTCCCAGGAGCGCCTGGTTTGTAAATATTGCTTCCACTCAGAACAGGCCTCGCCATGGTCGACCAAAGAAGTTGCACATGCTCAGCGTCATAGGTCAAAGGTTGTCATTGCTGCAGAGGTTGAAGGGGTGGGGGGGTCAGCCTGTCACTGCTCAGACCATACGCCACACACTGCATTAATTTGATCTGCATGGCTTTCATCCCAAAAGGAAGCCTCTTCTAAATGTGATGCACAAGAAAGCCCGCAAACAGTTTTTTGAAGACAAGCAGACTAAGGACATGCATTACTGGAACCATGTCCTGTGGTCTGATGAGACCAAAATAAACGTATTTGTTTCAGATAGTGTCAAGCGTGTGTGGCAGCAACCAGGTGAGGAGTACAAAGACAAGTGTGTCTTGCCTACAGTCAAGCATGGTGGTGGGGGTGTCATGGTCTGGGACTGCATGTGTGCTGCCGGCACTGGGGAGCTACAGTTCATTGAGGGAACCATGAATGCCAACATGTACTGTGACATACTAAAGCAGAGCATGATCCCCTCCCTTCGGAGACTGGGGCACAAGGCAAAATTCCAACATGATAATTTATTTATTTATTTCAGGTTCTTATGACAATGACCCCAAACACACCTCCGAGATGACCACTGCCTTGCTAAAGAAGCTGATGGTAAAGGTGATGGACTGGCCAAGCATGTCTCCAGACCTAAACCCCATTGAGCATCTGTGGGGCACCCTTAAGTGGAAGGTGGAGCAGCGCAAGGTCTCTAACACCGCCAGCTCCGTAATCTTGTCATGGAGGAGTGGAAGAGGACTCCAGTAGCAACCTGTGAAGCTCTGGTAAACTCCATGCCCAAGAGGGTTATGGCAGTGCTAGAAAATAATGGTGGCCACACCAAATTTTACTTTGGGCCCAATTTGGACATTTTTTGCTAGGAGTGTACTTACTTTTGTTGCTAGCAGTTTAGACATTAATGGCTGTGTGTTGAGTTATTTTGAGAGGACAGCAAATTTACACTGTTAGACCCCGTTCACACTGGGGCGAGCCGACTTTGCCGGGCGACCTGTGAAGTCGCGGCGCGCAGCTCGCACTGCGACCTCGGAGCGGCCGGCATGGACTTCATATAATTGAAGTCAATGCAGGTCGCTCCGGGTCGCCCCAAAGAAGCTCCGGACCCTTTTTCTAAGTCGGAGCGACTTGTGTCACTCCTATTAGAACGGGTCCACAGCTTCTCTATGGCAGGCGACCTACGGCGACCTGTCAGGCGACCAGGTCGCCTGACAGGTCGCCCCAGTGTGAACCAGCTCTTATACAAGCTGTACGCTCACTACTTTACATTGTAGCAAAGTGTCATTTCTTCAGTGTTGTCACATAAAAAGGTATAATAAAATATTTACAAAAATGTGGGGGTTGTACTCACTTTTGTGAGATACTGTATTTAAAAGCCTTCACTTCTCAACACAGCATGCTAGGTTTTCTCTATAGCAACCTGGTGAGTTAATAAGTAGACAAAAAAAAAATTTGAAAGACTCCTAGCATACAGTGTTATCACAAAAGCCATTTGGAACAGAACATAAAAACAGCAGGATTTTTGTACTCACCGTAAAATCCTTTTCTTAAAATTTTTTTGGGGAAACAAAAGATTCAGAACCAGATTGGTTACTTTCGTCACCTTCAGGAGAATTGAACATTGGCAACAAAAAATCAGTTGTACATCCAATACAACCCCTCCGACTTTTTAAAGCGGAGTCCAACGTTGAGTCCAAAAATCTTGTTTTAATATTAGTTAGGGGATATACATTTTGAAACAAGTCTATCATCCAAAAGCAGTCCAACTGAGAGGTGTACAACACAGCAAACAAAGCTAAAAAATAAATAAATATCAGTTTAATACTGGGGTAACTTGCAGTTCATATGGATGCCTGAGGGAACTTATGTGCGAAGCTGGCATCATTGGTGCCCAAACATCTACTTCATGTAACTTAGCGAACGGCTAAACAATAGATAAGGTGGACACTGCAAATCTAAAAAGCAGATACCTTATACTGAAAAGCCAAGAGGAACTCACAGTCCTAGTAGAGTGTGCCTTGACAGGAAAAGGTGGAATTTAGTATTTAGCCTATAGGCTTGAAGGATAAGCTGCCTACTCCACCTAACACAGTGGAATGGGAGGCAGGCTGTTATTTGCAGGAATGACAAATAGGAAATCAGTCTTTGGTAAGAGGCCATAGGTGAGGGGTAAACATGAGCAGCTCGCATTACATCTAAACAATGGAGGGACACATTCTTGGGGTGTGAAGACTGGAGGTGTCACGGAAAAAAGGAGGGCAGTGAACTGGTAGTATTGAAATTCCACCGCAAAATGCAGGTAATGTTGATATGCTGGAAAGATCGGGATGTGCAAGTAGAAATCCTTGATGCCCACTGGGGCCAGAAGGATGCCAGGATGAAGGGTGGAAATGAGTGACCTGATAGATTCAATGCATAAATATAGGCATTGGGTGCCTTCAGAACAGTGAACAGGTTAGAGAAGAAACCCTGAAACACTTTGTGTCCCAGAACAATAGTCATGAATCCTTGAGAGAAGAGTTGTGCCAGAGCAGAATGGAGATCTGCTAGTCTCTGCAGGGAAGTCTCTGCAGAGATGTTGAACATTTGTACAACATAAAGCAAGGCAGAGGTGGAGATTGAAAGTCAACCTTCTAATCCCTGAACACTACATGTGTCATTCATAAGGCAGCGATGGTTTTGGAACAGGTGGTAGCAATGCTAACAAGTATCCCCCCAGTTTGATAAGTGGGGGCACTTCATCGCAAAGCATTACATGGAACTCTTCTTATGCTCAGAAGCGGAGTATTTACTCTTCTGAGGGCCTTTGTATTCAAAGGTTTATACAAAAGCATGCTCTTCCCCATAGTGACATCTTTCATTAAATAGTTTTGAGAGGTACCAAAAAAAGCACTTTTCCTTAAAGAACATAAGGCAGGCATTTCTTATAGTGTTCTGCAGACAAGCACTTGAGCCAAAGAGTCCACAGTATATGCACAGATAGGAGACTCATTCTGGATATCAGGTGCATGATATCCATAAGCCCATCAACACAGTAGCTCAGGGCTACAGGTACAAGTTCCAATGGTTGGGGAACAGAGCAACCAGTAAGAATGAGACCTGCATCCCTATACATATCATTGGCCCATACTCAAAGGATCTGGCAGGAGGGCATAATGGCAAAAAACAGTTGCAGGGTAGGACCTGCTAGGGAAAATAAGGCCCTAGAAAGGGCTTCCAGTCTTTTACTCAAATAATTTTTAAACACTAGGATGTCCTTTACTGGGATGCCAAGGATCTTTTTAAGACAAGAAACGGTTGGGTCCAAATGGGAATAGCCCACTTTTTATAGAACTCCTCCTCAATGGGACGCTACTGAAAAAAATGATTTAAAGGAGTAAATAACTTGTCATGGTTAGGTTAGTCACCATACAAAATTGTTTTTTAGTACTGAGTGCACTGGAAGGTTTTGACAGATTGGGGATTTTTTATGTGTGCCTATGTTGATAACCCTAGAGAATTCAGGTGCATATTTCTCTAATTCCAGACAGGTGTTGAAATGGTATTCTTAAGCCTAGGAGTAATGTCAGCTAACTAAGGCTCATTAGGCAAAACTCATCTAAAAAAGACAGGTTATATTCCTTCTCCTTCTCAGCTGAGTGCACAGAGGCAGCTGCAGCTGCAAGCAAACGAGAGACAGACTCTGAGAAAAAACATACTTTTGACTTGTGCCTTATGAGTCAGCTATTATGGAAGTGATTTTGGTCCTATAATCTGACATAGTAGCAGAAAAATTCTTCCTAAATAATAAAGAGGAGAGAGTCACACTTGGTAGTGGAGGTTACGCAGAGCATGTGAACACAATCAGGGCATCCTTATCAAGGCTTTCAGCATCCAATCCAAGGCAAGGGACACTGCCAGCCACCCTAGATCTACCCCTGAGTTGTTCCCTCTGAACAGGGAAAGGTATCTGGCCATCTGTGACTAAGTCACCGTAGGCAACAGTAGGGAGCCTGATGTCTGTTTCCAGGACAGGAGGGTGATGGTGGTGCAGTGCACAGCAGAAGGTGGGAGAGATAGTGAGTGAGTGCGTACACACTAGGAAGGCAGCATGCACATGTACAGGAGCTGCCACAATTGGAGGAGGCTACGTGGAAGAAGACCGCAATTGAAACAATTAAATAAAACATAGACTTAAACCCCATGGTGTTTATGTCCATGGCTTAGCTATGTTTTTTGTGAATGATTATGTAGCAATATTTTCAAGCATTGGGCCTGATATGGTTCTGCCATTGTTACCGGGAACACTTTCAACACATTGAAGTTGAAAACCCAAGTGTGAGAACTGAGACAATGACCATTCCGGCATCTTTGGTTTGTTTTGTTTATTTTATAATGGGGATGGGAGAAGGGAATGAGTGGGATACTCCTCCAGCTCAACTAGGTTTAAATGGGACATTTTGTAGAAAATATGCCTGTTAACGCTGTCCTGGCGCCAGCTGAATGCCGACAAACGCTTCCTGTCGCTTGAAATACAGTTCTGCTGAAAGTGCTGAAACTTCGACTTTAACTCCTTGGTTAACTCAGAAGATCCAGGACTGTAATAATCCTTGACTCTTGACACTCTGTCTAGCTCAAAAGTCCTGTGTATGACTCCCTCCAGCCCTTCACTGACTGAGGTAGCTTCTTGTGCTGCTGCAACTCCTAACAATGCACTGTTGACTCTTCAGGGCCCAACCACTGGCGCCCCCTCTACACTTTCAGGGTCCTTTACTAGGCAACCCCCTTGACACTTCAGGGTCCTTTCACTAGGCAACCCCCTTGGCACTTCAGGGTCCTTTCACTAGGCAACCCCCTTGACACTTCAGGGTCCTTTCACTAGGCAACCCCCTTGACACTTCAGGGTCCTTTCACTAGGCAACCCCCTTGACACTTCAGGGTCCTTTCACTAGGCAACCCCCTTAACACTTCAGGGTCCTTTCACTAGGCAACCCCCTTGACACTTGCAGGTTCCAGGATCCCTGGGACCTTCACCGTAGTTGTCCCCTCTACACTAGGCAGACCCCCAGGGGCAGTTCACAGTACTCATGACCTTGAAAGGCTTTCCTGGAACTGAACCCCTCTTCCTCCACTGGCCCTCGGCACTCCGGATCCTCTCTGCAACTCAGCTCAGCTCTCTCTCCCAGATTCTCAGGCAGCCACCCGAGACACCCGATCCTTCTGACAGGAGGGGAGACAGCCGTACCCTCTCTCCTGGGACTCTGCTTCCTGCCAAAGATGCTGCGTCATGTGTTCCCCTCAAACTTATACTCACTCCCAGAATCCTCTGCGGCAGAATCTGCCTTATTGGGTAGATACAGGTCTGAATGGGCCACTGATTGGGTTTCCTCCACTGCCCAATGAGAATCCTCTCATGGAGCCAGTGGGGAGACTCCCCTCTCAGCAGCCACACCTGGGAGACATGACAGTCCAGCTGAAAATCATGGCCCTGCTGTTAGGCAGCCAAAGCCCATTATGCTTTTACCTAGCACCTACCTTGTAGGGTGCTACATCAACATTTGTGAATGAAGAAAGTAGTTCAAAATATTGTCAATTTACAGGAAAATTATATATTTTTAAATATAAATCTTAAAAAATATCTTGTTGAGTCTACTCAAACAGGTGTTTTTTTTAAAAATTATTATTTAAAGGTTTTTTTTTTATCACTTATAACCACATACATTTTTGTATGGCTAGGTGTGTCTATGTTCAGGTGTACCTATTAAGTGGCCATTGAGTGTGCATTCTGTTGCACTTTGTTGAAGTAGTTCAGATGCATTATGTAAAGGTTTATAGTGACAATAGCAGCTTTACAACTCACAATTGAACTAATTGCCACACAAACAGGCAATCTGTCTAACCTATGATACCCTCACCAGAATAATCTATTGTTGATTCAGAATCATGTATCAGGGACCCATGGCCAAGTTTAATACAGATTGCCAATTTTCATTTTCTGCTATTCAAATTAAAATATTTAGTAATAACATCTCTACATTAAGTTATAAAACATTTTACAGCAACATATGGTTTTGCTATGAATATTTAGAAGTAGTCACATTCAACTGGACTTGTCCTGTGATGTTGAAAAAAATGTTGTAGCTTACCAAGCCATTTCTTCAAGGTTGCCTGATGTTTGGTTCCAGCAGAGTTTGCATCAGTGCAAGCCTTATTTTGGCAGTCACTGACCTGTAGAATGACTCTCCACATCCGTGTATAGTTTTGATGGTAAAATAAAAGCCACAGATACAGCCATCTTTTCTGGTCCCTGAGAAGGTGGTTACAGAGATAACATAACCAATGAAATGATCAGAGGAGTGGGCTAAGAAGGAGTGTCAGATTTTTTTTTATCATAGCTTAGCAGACACTCCCTCCATGACATTTCTTTTCTAGCTGTATCCATAATTCCTCATTTTACAGTTCTGCAACCATCATATTATTGCATATAATGAAATTACTATTTGAAAAAGACCAAACATGATAACCCTCAGATATAAATATATTTTTAGGAATGTTTAATGTTACCAATTTGCCTGCTGCATGTTATAAAGTAGCCACCTGTGATATAAAATTGATCATTATTTGCCTATACATTTGTGTAGACACATGTAATGACTATAATTTTTCCAGGTCAGGATTTATGGAATATGACTGAATTTTGAGAGCTGGCAGTTAACAGAATTCAGACAGGAAACTGCCTACTAAATGATTTAACCCTAGCATTAATGCCTGTTAAGGATTTTTAATGACATAACAATTTTATGATGTACCTAATTAAAAGTCTCTGCTTAATGCTGTTTTACGACAGCATATCAATGCTCTAGCTTGCTAGAACTCTGCCATGTACTTTTATGTTACTTCTAGAAGTGTGAATGGCTCATTTACAACAGCCCTTAGCAGGCTTGCTTGTGAGATATCCTGGTAATGGATTTATTGACACTAGGTTGATCTGGATTTATGATGCTTCTGCAATTTTACAATCTTCTGCCAGGGAAGTTTAATGGCATTTATGACATCAATACAAAATTGACATTAAAAAAAACAAAAAAAACGTGCATTTCAATAGGTCAATGTAAAATATAAAGTCAATAAAAATGTAGGGTAGTGTAATAATAACGTTTGTCACAGGAAAGGGAGAATATTATGGTAATATATAGTAGAGGTAAAAGTATTTATCTGGTGAAAGTATTAGGAAATTATTTTTTTATAGCCTGGTTGTGTCTAAACCCACAATACTGTAGCTGCTGACTTTTAATATTAGGTCACTTACCTGTCCTGCAATCCAGCATTGTCGGCACCGCAGCCATGTTTCCATCGGCTGTGGGGTGCTGCCGCCGCCATTGCCAGTAAGGGAACCCGGCTTCACGGCCAGGTCCCTACTGCGCATGCGCAAACCGCGATACTCTTTCTTACTGACTTGGCAGCAGGGGAAGGAGGAGGAGGGGGCTGAACCTCTGACGTACCTCGCTGCAGCGAGGTCCGAAGGAAGTGGGGACAGGAGGGGGGTGGGGAGACAGATAAGCGGAAGTTCCACTTTTGGGTGGAACTCTGCTTTAAAAAAACATGATCAAGGGTATATGTATCAAATTGGAGCCTTTTTTCTTGGTAAAAGGTGGTGTGGTGGTGTTATGAGCATAAAATGAAGGATTATTAGGTCAAGTCCATTGGTATTTAGTTCCTTAGGGTGGAATGCTTTTAAAGTGAAAATCCAAAAAATACTTTCTTCCTCAGAGTTCTTGGAATCTGTTGGAGATATAATTATTATCATTAGGGGTGACCTTGACTACAAGTCATTAACTGTAAAATACTACAATACTTAATTATTTGTTTATAGGTACAAAGCTAATCTAACATTTTCCAGCAGATCTTTATTTCATAAATGTGCTAAACTGAAAACAGATTTAACTTGCCGTTCTGGGAATGACATGTCTATACTGAACATTGCTTTGATTACTGGTTTCTAAATATACTTTTTCATACATTGCACATCCCACTCTTAAGCCAGCTATTGTAATAATTTCATTTTTAGAACTAGCCTCATGGGGTTTCGCAGCAATTGAACTGTTTTCCTATGCAACATGGAGATTGTCATCTGACCTGCTTTCATTAATCCTTTAAATTCATGCACAATGTTTTGTCCCAGCTCTTTAAAAACCCAATTGTCAAATGTCTAAAATTGTGTCTTACTGGGTTTCTCTTTTAAAGTGCCTCCCTAGTTTCAGTTGCTGTGGAAACTAGCTCCTTAGCATCTATGCACTATACTTCAATTAGGAGGTGTGGTGGTTTATAAAATCCTAGAATCTGACATTTTTTTCCTCATGATTTTTTTCTGTGTTATCTGTCCACAAGGTTGCAGCTTCCTTTACCAAAGATTTGAAGACTGTTGCCTACCTAGTTTTATGTGTACAGGTAGTTTAGGAATAAAGCCAGCCATCAATTATGTAGCAGTTAAATAGGTGTTACATATATTATTCTCTCCGTTGTCTCTATTCCTTGTTTTTATACTTATCATTATAGGGTTAACATTTAGCGCTGAAACTATTGAAGTCTATGGGAGGTGAAAGCATGGAAAGAGATTTTTCCCATTTTCAAGAATAATGGAGCGCTAATATGAAAAGGTGAACTAAGAATGTTCATATGATATGTGCATGAATGTCAAAAAATAACTGGAAACAAAGTCCCTAAAAATGAATGTAGGTCAAAGAAATATCAAACATGAATGGGTGAACACAGTGAGTCCCATATGAAAATAGAGTTCATATGTAAAAATATCTAGTCAATTCTGTCCATGAAGTGGAAACAATCTGTATTAGGGCTCTTTCACACGGCGGCTCCAATTTCTTCTTCCGCTGCGGCACTTTTTTTTTTTTGACGGACACGGATGACACTTGTGTCATCCGCTCCGTATGTCCGCATATCATCCCATCCGTTTGCGGATGATATACGGACATAATGTATGTCTATGGGGATTACGGATGTCAGCGGATGACACCGCTGACATCCGATTTTGCATCCTTTCCGTTTTTTTCAACGGAAGAAAAATTGGGTTCTGTTCCGTTCCAAAAAACGAACAGAACTGAAAGGACGAAAATCGGATGTCAGCGGATGGTCATCCGCTGACATCCGCAATCCCATTGACAAGCATTATGTCCGTATATCACCCGCAAACGGATGGGGTAATATACGGACATACGGAGCGGCCGTGTGAAAGAGCCCTTAATCAGACAGAATAGATCTGTGGCAGCATATAAGTCAAAGACTTGATACACAAAGATTTCCGTTGGGAGTATAAAGTCCAAACACATGTGTAGAAGATTTAGGAAGATATTAAGATCTTGTCCCCCGTTGTAGTGGTATATTTATATATACTTACCAGAACAAGTGGACTTACACTATCTTACGGTAAGCAAGTCAATTAAGCCAGTGGAAAATGATGCAAGATATCCCTGAAGTGGGTATCACCAGACTTTGTTCCATAGATGTATAGTCTCAGGAGAAGAAGGAGAAGGAGTCCCTCATTCGACAAAAGTTTTTGTAGGCAACCAAAAAAAAAAAGGAAAATATATATAGTGTGATACCGCTAACAACAATGTATTTCAGTAGGCATGCACATATGTCAACCAAACACCCAGCAAGTGTGTAGGGAATTTATTCTCTGGGACTATAAGTCACCTAAATTCCCAGCAGAAAAGAAAATAGTGTTCAAAACAACCCGTCACCAGGTAAAATAATTAAAGTGTGCGTTTACCAGAAGTAGTAAACATCAATGCAATACAGCATATAGGTAAAAAAGACCAGACAGAAATAATCCTCCTGAAACGATACTAGCATCTAACAACAGATCTTTAACATCTCCGACCCGTCACCATTGGGAGAATGCCAATAATGTATGCGCTTACCAGATAATATGAGCCCAAAGTACCCTATAGCACATGGGCTGAAATAAACTTAACAGGCACCCTCCACTTGCAGGAAATGTGAGATCCGTGAGAGAGATGATCCAAAAAATATGTAGTGTTCCGTCACAAAATAGGATAAGGAATAAACACGCTTACCAAATAATGTGGACCTGTTTTGCCATATAACAGACAGGTCATCAAAGCATAGCAGGTAAAATCTTGGATTCCTCTGATTTGATGTTCACAGGGAATGTTCATAAAAACTCACGAACAAGGATGGATGTGGAATGGTAAGTCCCTCATTCAGTAACCATGTAAGTAAGCCAAATAGAAGTACATAGGGTAGAACTGCTATAATGCGTTTTATTAAAAAGCAGACATGTATTTACAGACATCCACAAGTAAACACCGTAATGATAGTCAAGGCGGGCCAATTATGATGTAAATCTGACGCGTTTTGTTGTAAAAAAAATTATCAAAGGATATAGCAGAGTTTCAGTGGTTCCAGTAGTGCAGTTGTTTACAAGGAATGGGTGAAATTGGTGTTTTGCCAAAATGTAGGCAGTGGGACATGCAGATGGGTCAGTTCAGGTGGCAGGCAGATACTTGGTCAGCAAGCAGGTCAGGGTCAGTACAGGCAGCAGGCAGAGGCAACACTGCACTTGTGTGGTGGTAATCAAGAACACTGTTGCTGGCTGCATTATCTTCTGGTGATACTGTACTGATGTGGTGGCAGTCAGGGTCACTGTTGATAGCTATACTGGCTCTGGTGACATTGTCACTGGTATAGCTAGCATGGTTTCTGACTTACACTGGTCTGGTAACACCGGGACTGGTATGGTGGTGATCAGAAACCCGTTTGCTTGCTTACTCAGGCCTGGCAAAGCTAGGACTGGTTTGGCAGCAATCGGGAACACTGTTGATTTCTTACACTGATCTGGTGACACTGGGGACTACTGTGGCAACAATCAGGAATACTGTTGTTGGCTTACATTGGTCTGGTGACACTGGAACTTGTGTGGTGGCCATCAGGAACACTGTTGCTAACATACACTGGTCTGGTGACCCTGAGTGCTGTGGCAGTGATAAGGGACACTGTTGCTGGTATACAATGGTCTGGGGAGACTAGAACTGGTGTTACAGTGATCGGTAAAACTGTTGCTAGCTTCACTCGTATGGTGTAGCAGTGATCGGGACTTTTTCTAGCTGCACTGGATTTGGTGTGGTGGTGATCAGAGACACTGTGACTGGCTGTACTATTAGGACTAGTTCACACATGAGGTTTGGGGCTAGTAAAACCTCTCAGTTGAGCTGCGAAATTACCACCCCCAACGGTGAGCCCCTTAGCTGCAGAAGCAGTGCCGCCATGGCAGGAATTTTACTCCCTGTCATTTTTGATGGGTATAGTGCCTGGCGGTCACGACCCATTCAAGTGATTTGAGCCAATTGTAAAAGGTCCAAGGGGTTAAATCAGGCAGTGATAAGACGATACAAGGCCTCCTCACCACCTGTCAAATGCTCTCTGAAGAGTGATCTGTGCTCAGCTGAGTGAGCACTGCACATGTGATTGAGGCCTTATGGTGACACTGGGAGTGGTGTGATGGTAATCAGGGACAATGTGACTGGTTGCACTGGTTCAAAGATATTGTAGTGCTGTGGTGGTGTTTAGAGACAATTTACTGGTACGTTCTCCCAAATTCAGAAAGCCACTACCCAGCTGTTTATATGTAGTGGCAAAGCGAGATGTACTAGTGTCCTGTTCAAGGGTTACCTTGTATTAGTACAATATTACTTATCACATGTATGGTCCCGCTCCAACTTCTCACGGCTAAAATTTATCCACAAGGTCTCACCTCCTCCCATCAAGGTTTCACCAACTCCAAATGTGGCACACACAGGGGGAAGTTATACCACAGCAGAAGTAAATTGCTGAATAACCAAACTTGAACCAGGAATAACAATAAGATACCTGCCCACAAGCTTGTCATATCATATAAATAATAGCTCTCAGAAAAGCATTGAAATATCATTTTAAGATAACTATGCCTGTTTAAAAAGTGATCCATGTCAGAGGCGTAACTAGAACCTTCAGGGCCCCGATGCAAGAAACCATGAAGGGCCCCCCAGACCCCTGGCCGGGGCCCTTCCCTTCAAGCCCGGGGCTCTTCCCACTAATCCTGGGGCTCTTTACTCTCATTGCATGGCCTTTTATTATGGTCCCGCATCAGGATCCTTTCACAAGTTCTGCAGTGGGCCCCCTTCCTTCAATCTTGGGGCCTCCCCATAGTGGTGAAATGCCAGGGCCCGGTCGCAAGTGTGACCTTTGAGATCCTAGAAGTTCACCCACTGGTTTGCTACCGGGCCCCCTTGAGCATGGGGCCCGGTAGCGATTGCAACCCCTGCAACCCCTGTAGTTACGCCCCTGATCCATGTCACTTCTTAATTATTTGACAGATCACCATTAATTCTGCTGCAATCTAGTTCATACGCTTGCTACAAATGTGCATAAACAGTCAAACATTTACAGTTTGATTGCAGACATTTGCAAAACAAAAGGTTTTTCAGCACTCACAAAGGGTACAATGGGAACTGCAAATATTTTGCACACATTCACATGATGCAAAATTTGAACTGTGCAACTGTGTTTGTAAAAGTCCCTCAGTTTCTTTTAGATATATAGTAATAACACTGCAGATACTTGTCATGAAACATATTTATAGCTGTGCTAATTTTAAAAATATTCCTATTATTACAACCATTTATGACTGCCTACATACTTTCTAAAGTGCACATAGCATTCACATTTGGTTCACAGAAAGAAAGAATTTAATGGCAATGTATAAATGTGTGCTGCCCCTTAGTTCCACTGCATAATATGAGCAGCATGAGCTTTTTTATATTGCTTCAAAAATCACATATATATATGAAAAGCTACTGTAGGCGTTAGGTTTGACAGCCTCCTTCCCAGAATGCAATGCAGACACTCACATCCTATTTCAATATATTCCTGTCTCATTTTCTGTATGAGTAAACTACATGATTATTATCAGCTGCAGCGTCTTTCATTAATTTCATATTTAGGTTCAAAGTAATTAATAAATGCCACAAATATGACAGTTCGTTTAGATGGCATTTTAATCTAACCTAATCTTATTTTTAATCAGCAAATAAACCCTCTAATTTTGTATCAAAATATTTTCAGCCTAAGAAATAGTTCTCCCGATTATAAGCAAACTAAAAAACAAAGGGCACAGTAGCATAAATGTAGTTATTGTGCACTGCGTGATAGCGTACTTATCTCCAACTGTGTTAGGTTCTTTGTGGAGAGAAATGCTATATTGATCATTTAATATTTGTCTGTGCTGCCACAGCTAGAACAGTGGTTTGACTTTTCTGTGTGACTTTGAGTCGTGCTTGGAGTGGAAACTACTTTGCATATCTACACAGAAATACCATTTTACTTTATAAGTTGTTAACCTTGTAAAGTTCTATAAAGATTTGGGGCATACATTTCCCTTACCCCACCATTCCCATAATAAAGTACAAAATTACACTGAAGTACTTTCCAGTGTAGTATCTTGGTATGTATGATATTGACAGGTAAGGCTGTCAATAACGCACACTAAAACATGACTTAAAGGGCAACTCCACTTTCGTGGGGGAAAAAAAATAGCAAATAAAGAAAAAATAATATTGCGTATACAATTGCGATGCAAGTCATATTGTAATTGAGTGTTATTAAAAATTACATTTCCTTTTCAATCTGCAGCTCTATAATTTTCTGAAAAAGCAATCCAATATGGCTACCTGGAGATTTTCTGTACACAGAATGTGTACTGACTAGGGATAGACTGATATGTTTTTTTCAGGGCCGATACCGATACCGATATTTTGGTCACAACGTATCGGTTTAAAGTTTTGAAAAATAAAGACAATTTTTGACACAAATCTGGTACTGAACATGTTAATTTTTGTTTATTGCTTAATGGCTGGCTTGCTAGCACCCTGTGGTGGGTGGGTGGCTGGCTGGCTGGCACCCTGTGGTGGGTGGCTGACTGTCTGGCACCCTGTGGTGGGTGGCTGGCTTACTGGCACCCTGTGGTGGATGGCTGGCACCCTGTGGTGGGTGGCTGGCTGGCTGGCACCCTGTGGTGGATTGCTGGCTGGCATCCTGTGGTAGGTGGCTGGCTGGCTGGCTGGCATCCTGTGGTGGGTGGCTGGCTGGCACCCTGTGGTAGGTGGGTGGCTGGCACAGGGGCTGTGTGTGGCTGGCTGGTACAGGGCCTGTGGGTGGCTGGCTGTCTGGCACACTGTATGTGGGTGGCTGGCTGTCCGGCACCCTGTGGTGGGTGGCTGGCTGTCTGGCACCCTGTGGTGGGTGGCTGGCTGGCACAGGGGCTGTGGGTGGCTAGCTGGTACAGGGCCTGTGGGTGGGTGGGTGGCTGGCTGGCTGGTACAGTGCCTGTGGCTGGCAGGTACAGGGCCTGTGGGTGGCTGGATGGTACAGGGCCTGTGGGTGGCTGGCTGGCTCACTGGTACAGTGCCTGTGGCTGGCTGGTACAGGGCCTGTGGATATGGGTGGCTGGCTGGCACCAGGCTGCTGTGGGTGTATGGCTGTGATACACTCCCGCGAGACTAGTCCCGACTCCAGACGAGGTTGTCCAAGGCAAGGGTGGCAGCCTAAGAAGGCAGAATGACGTCACAAAAATATCGGCAATATTGGGCAGTTCCAAAGCCAATACCGATATATCGGGGGAAAGTGCATATCGGCCCCCGATATATCGGCCTTGCTGATAATTGGTCTATCCCTAGTGCTGACCACACCCCAGAAACATAATTTCCTGCTTAGGTGAGTGGCTCACTGATTTTCCCAGAAGTCTGCTCTAAGATACAAGATACAAGTCAGATTTCTGGCATCCTCTGCAACCAAAATGCGATTTTTGGTGAGATACTCCCAATAGGATCTAAAGGGATGTAGGCTCAGCATATTTCATCATTATTGCTCTGCAGCTGCACAGCTGGTTGATAATGATGACACCACTCCCAGTAGACCTACTCAGCACAGGGGCACAGAGGAACAAACATGAATTTCTTCAGAATAACAAAAGTATGAATCTGCAGCAAATGTTGTTATAATCCTTATAATGTACATAGATCACCTAGAGAGGAATGTTTTTTTTCTCAGACAAAAGTGGAGTTACACTTTAATAAGCATCTGTGGTCAGGTCATGGACATTGAGGTAGTAGCATATCCCATCCCAACATGCTAGAACTAAGCTTTCATACAAGCCAGCTAATAAAAACATTCCCAGTAAACTTTTTGTTAAAATTCTTATTCCAGCACTTGCAGTTTACAGGTTTTAAGGCTGCTGGCTCGTGCTCTTTCAGTGCTGCTTCCCTGGATTATGGTCTTCACAGGAAATAGTTGTAGCACCCTCCTAGTTTAGAGAAGGCTGCTAGGCAAACTTAGTTTAGCTTCTCTGTAAGCAATGTAGTAAGGATTGATTACTTAGGTCTGATCAGTGTTTTACAGACTGCTGTTCTGGTACTTCTCCCTGTCTTCTAGAGGCATCTAGAAGCATTGTGGGAGGGAAGCAGAACAGACAGCCTAAATACTTATGGAACTCCAGCCAATCTCTAGGGGGGGTGCCCAGAAGGTGGAGGGAGAGCCCATAAATAATAGGGGGCCTGAGCAACAGGTGCAGTGTTCCTGGGTCCAGTTCAGCAGGAAGAGACTCCTGTGCAGAAGTCTGCGAGAAAGCCAGCCAAAAGACATTGAGGTCCCAGCTATGCTTAGCTAGGGAGTGTCAGGAAAGGCTTCGCCATAGTACAGATGCTGATTCCAGGCGCACACATCCGCGCATGCGCCAGCCAAGAATGAGCCGAACAGATGTGGGCAAACATGGACACGTGCGTGAGCAAATACAAACGCGCATTCGTGAGGGCGCATCTGTCGCCAAGGCTGGCACTAAACAGCCTATTGAAACAGAGCTTCAGCACGGGCTAATTACTGTTTGGTCTACAGCATTCTGTGTATGTTCCTGCATTCCTGATTCCTGTGTTTGACCTCTGATCTTGACATGGTTGTCTTCTGACTATTCCTTCGTTGCTGTCTGCCATATTTGTCTGATCGGTCCCTCTGCTACCAACCTGGCTCATCTTACCCTGCTTCCAGCTTTTCCAGCCTGCTACAGCACCTTAAGTCCAGCTCAGTATCTTCTGGCAACTGCTTCCTGCTGTGCATCCACAGTCTGTCATCAGTCAAGCCAAGCCAGTCTGCTTGCTTCCAGCTACCCTGCTGGCACATCTGCCTGCTGTCTCGTCTGCCTGCTGTCAGCTACTCCTGGCTTCCTTCCCTACTACTACCTGCACAAACTACTGGACTAATCATAGGCGCTCTTACCCTGCCATGCTCCAGCGGCTACTGTCTCACCATCAGTGGCCCTTGAGCCGGAGCCGCATGAGATGGCATTGCATTCCTCTGCACGTCAGGCTCCCTAATCAGGTACATGACAGGGAGCCTGTTTGCAAGACCAAGGATCTAGTTGGGTCAGGAGAAAGCTCATGGGAGAGACCCGGGAGGAAGTTGTGGGAGAGCGCCCAAGCTGTCCAGAGGGTGTGTGAGGCTACATCTCCCTCACTGGGAAGATTCTGGTGGATATCAGCAGGAGGCAAACGTTGACCCTGTGGCTAAGTGAGTAAAAAACCCCAGTGCTGCGAAATGTGACAGTGTGTAGTGTTAAACTCTGAAAGGAGTACAGGTCACAGTCAGCCTAGAGATCCAGTGGGACATTTCTTTTATTCAAGGTTAGCCTCAAGTGTGTGCAAGGCAGCCAGCAACTTTTACAGTGCAGCCAAATATGGGGGGTCCTCAAGTTGTACAGTTTCACAGTATTGGGGGGAGTATAGGGAGACACGACTCTAATCCTTCATGCAAGGGCTGCTCCATAGGAAGAGACAGGAGCCATTCTGAAACAGGAAACCTGGGACAGCTGTCATGGCACCATGTCACGGTGTGTGGTCAGGCTTGGAGGCCAGTAGTTATATCAGTGTAAAGGTTCACATAGTAACCAGCAAGATCTAAGCAGGATCTTAACACAAGCATGTCCCCCTGGCAGGTGATGTAGACTTACCCGAGGGTTTAAGCACAAACTGGCCTTCACCAGATCTCCTGATGGGAGATTAAATGGGTTTTGCAGCATGCTAGTACCAGGTTGCAGTTCTCAGGATTGCCCCACCAGGAGGTGAGCAAGGTGGGGTCGTGTAACAAATGTAGCAAATTGGAATCAAGTAAAAGCGTAGTCAGTCAAGGTTCGTAAAAAATGGTTGTGAAAGGAGCACAAGGAGTAAGATACTGGCTGAAGCAGAGCACAATAATATGGCAAACAGGAATAGAAAGTCCATGGGAGGAGCAAAGAGTTCAAGGTTCAACAGAAACAAGATATAAAGTCAGATTGTCCAAGGGATCAGGCAAGGAGCTGTCCGGCATCTCAGGTGGCACAGTAAGCAGCGCCAGATGCAACACAGGTCCAATCTGGATTCTGACACACCACCTTAAACAGGAGTCTAGGCAATGATTAAAAGAAGAGATTGCATAGTCACTACGTGGTTAAATCAGCTGCTGAAAGTACTTTAAAAAAAATGAAGATTTAATATCACTTTAACTTCAGATTAGAAGGCTGCTGAGTCATTGTTGGTGAAGGAGCAAGTTAAAGTGAGCTTTTTCCAGATATTTGTAATATTGTTGTTATGAACAAAGCCTTGCATGCCA
This sequence comes from Pelophylax lessonae, assembly GCF_965119305.1. NCBI lineage: Eukaryota > Metazoa > Chordata > Amphibia > Anura > Ranidae > Pelophylax > Pelophylax lessonae. Next base: position 226,198,768 of record NC_138771.1, read on the forward strand.
TCTGACAATGGCATGGCTGGGAATGTTTCAGAGGCTAAAACTTACATACTTTATATATTACTGGAAGATGATATTGGTGGGCAAAAGAACAGAAAGAAGACTAAAGTCCCATTAGAGAGGCATGTTTGTGTATGTTTTTTTCTCGCTCCTTTTGGTCAGCACCCAGGGTTCCAGAGGCAAGGGATTTTCATTCAGGCTTGGATTAGTGACATCTCTTGACATGGACAAAGAGATAATACACATAGAGAAAGTTCCCTTGAAACAGATGGTCTCCAAGCTATTTTTTAGGGGCCCCCAGTGAAACCTTAGGTTGCCAGAGAACTGGATACCATAGAGCAGTGTTAACATATAAAGGCATTAAAGCATCTGCGATATAGCTTAATTTGCAAGGTTTACTATATGGACCATTTACAACGTATGAATTCATACAAAGTGATAATATTTCAACTAAAGAGATATTAAAGTCTAATTTTGGGGTTTTTTTAACCACTTGCTTACTGGGCACTTATACCCCCTTCCTGACCAGACCAATTTTCAGCTTTCACGGCTGTCGCACTTTGAATGACAATTGCGCGTTTATGCAACACTGTACCAAAACGTTTATCATATTTTTTACACAAATAGAGCTTTCTTTTGGTGGTATATATTCACTACTGGGTTTTTTAATTTTTTGCTAAAGAAACATAAAAAGACCGAAAATTGTGAAAAAAAATGCCATAGTTTGTTATAAAATTTTGCAAACAGGTAATTTTTCTCCTTCACTGATGTGTGCTGATGAGGCTGCACTGATGGGCACTGATAGGCTGCACTGATGGGCACTAATAAGGTGGCACTGATGGGTACTAATAGGTGGCACTGATGAGGCATCCACTGGTGGGCAGTGATGAGGAGGCACTGATGAGGCTGCACTGATAGGTGGCACTGATGGGCATTGATTAGCAGCACTGATGGGCACTGCTAGGTGGCATTGATGGGTACTGATAGGGGGCACTAGTTGGCACTGATTAGCAGAACTGGTGGGCACTTGTTGGGACTGATGTCCCTGTAACAGAAGTCAGTTACCGGATTTCTGCTTTTCTCCTCACGCTGATCGTGAGGAGAAAAAATGCCAATAGCTGGCTTCTATTTACTTCCATGATCAGCTGTCCTTGGCTGGCAGCTGATCACATAGTAGAGGGCCTGCTGTGATTGGCCCTTTACCCTGTTCCATGAGTCCGAAGGAAACGGTGATCACAGAGCGCGTCACCTGCGCACCGCAAAGGGCACACGAGCAGCGCAATCACGGGTGGACGTGTATTGATGCCTTCCTGGAAGCCCTGGAAGCCTGGGCTGTAGCCGTCTTTCTGCTATAGCGTGGGTGGAAAGTGGTTAAATAACAAACATGTTATACTTACCTGCTCTGTGCAATGTTTTTGCACAGAGCAGCCCAGATCTTCCTCTTCTCGGGTCCCACGCCGGCACTACTGGCTCCTCCCTCCTTTTGGGTGCCCCCACAGCAAGCAGCTTGCTCTGGTTGCACCCAAGTAGGCAAGCTCCTGACCCGCAGCTCTGTGTGTCCATTCGCACACAGAGCTGTGGCTCGACCCCACCCCCTCCGTCTCCTGTTTGGCTTACTGGCTGTGATTGGCTTCCACTTCAGCCAATGTATTCCACTACAGCCAAAAAACAATCAGGAGGGTGAGTCCCCTAATAGGCAAGGCTCTCATGGACATCACTCGATCGAGAGGGGGCTTAGGTAAATATTAGCGGTGACTGGGAGGGCTACTGCACACAAAAGTTTTTTTTAACCGTCATGCCCAGAATACATAAAGGTAAAAAGCCTTGTGCCTTTACAACCACTTTAATTCCCTTTTATCAAGGATGAATACATTCAGTTCAGTCAATATTTTTTTTATAACTGAGCCTCTGTGTCCCTTTTTAATTTAGTTAACCTTCTCTGCACTCTTTCCAGGAACACACAGGGATCTGATTATGAAATCTTCTCCTTATCAAATTCAATAATCTCTCAAATTATACTGGAATCCACTATTGGTGCCTTGCCAGTTTTTTTACTGTTGTATTGGACTTCTGTTCATCTTAAAGTGGTTCTACTAAGGTAGATTTTTCTACCTTATTGCATTCTGTGCAAAAAGGTAAAACACTGTGTCCCCAACTGCCCCCCCCCCCCAACACTTACCTGACTCCTGTATTTATCCTGTGCTGTGTCAATCTGCAGGTCTTCTCTCCCCCTCTCCCTGGTCTCACAGGAGGCCTTTGGCTCCTGCTGCTAAAAGTGAAATCCAGTGAGTGGGGGTGTGGGGGGTGGGGCCAGCCGCGCTGCTTGATTCTATGGACACACACAGCTGGGCTCAGGAGCAAGTGGCTTTAGGGGTAGACACAATTGAGGAGGAGCGGACAGAACCTGCATGTTTTTAATGTATGTATGCATATATATGCATATATTGGTGTGTGTGTGTGTGTGTGTGTGAGTGTGTTGTAATATATGTAAATTTCTTGTTAGATCTCGTTTCAAGTTGGTTACTATTTCTCACAAAAAAATAGTGGAATTCCATGGATCTTTATGGGACCACTTAAAATCCCAGTTTCAACAAAAATGTGGTAGTGCTGATAAGGTTGAAACCGAAATTAAAATGTTTGTCTTTGGTTTGAAAAAAAAAATAATAATTGTAGAGAAAATTAATACATTTCTGGCATTAGAAGTATTTGGAAAAATATGTAGAGGAACAATATCATTTTTTTGGCCTTAGGGTTCAAATGTATTAAGAACATCAGTGGGGAATTCAAGACACAGTGGTAAACAAATTTGAAAATATATTCCCAAAACATGATGACAATATTAATTAGGGAATACAAAAAAAAAGCTAAAAGCCTAGATGAGGAAATACAGTCTGTTTATCCACAGGAAGTAGACCTGATCTCTCATGAAATGTTCCTAAAAAAAAAGATACATCTGCAATGTCCCATCTTCCTTCTCCGTTCACATGTTAGCGTATGGATCGCGGGCGGGATCTGGAGATTATTGCAAATCGCGGGACGCCTGTGCGTTGCCCGTTGATTTGCAATAGCCCCCCAAACGCTGAGCGATGTTGCCGCGATTTCCGCCTGCCGAATCGCGGTAACATCGCGCAAAAAAAAATCGCGGGACGCATTACGCCCAAAAAAGTACAAGAGCTTCTTTGGAGCGTATTGCGTCCCGCGATATTTTTTGCGCGATGTTACCGCGATTCGGCAGGCAGAAATCGCGGCAACATCGCTCAGTGTTTGGGGGGCTATTGCAAATCAACGGGCAACGCACAGGCATCCCGCGATTTGCAATAATCTCCGGATCGCGGGCGGAATCGCGGCGGTTCTGCCCGCGATCCATACGCTAATGTGAACGGAGCCTGGTTTTTCAGAAAAGCAACATATGCACGGCCACAGTTAGACATTGGAAGGACACAAATGTAATGAAGAGGATGAGCATTGTACACAGATGTAAGACAAAAAAAAGATGTCCAATAGTAGATAGACAGTTTAGTAATCACATTCGAGGGGATAATAAATGTAACCATTGAGAATATTAAAGGTACTTAAGGTGGTGGGGATCACTGAAAGTATTATCCTGTCTAATATTAGTATGACAGGGGCAATAGCCACACTCCTTTGTTTTTTAGGCACCAAGAATATAGACAGCACCGCTCAAAGGGGGAATAAGAATGAAGCATTTTGTTATCAGAATGAAAGCAGGAAAGAAATTACAAATAATTCTCTTATCAACTTTATCTAATGTAGAAAATAAACTGTTGGCTTTGGGGCTAATTTTTTGATAATATCAAAAATGTGATTAATTCAAGGCCTTCAAGGATTTGAACCTGTTTGCCAAAAACCTTACTCTCAAAGTTATGTACCAGAGAGAGAATGTAAAAGAATTCCCAGTTGGTAGGACAATACAGGATTGGAACTTGTTTCCAAGACATGAGTATAAAGTGTTAAAATATTTTGTTGAATTACTGTAAAAAAATGTTCATAAGGATATTGGTGAGCCTATCAAGCATGCTTAGATCGATAATGATGGTAGTAATGAGATTCTACTTTGTAAAGACTTTGATAAAAATTTAAAGAGTTTTCCACCACTACAGACTATTCCCAGTATTCTTGCCCATTTCAAAGCTAGCAACAACAAAAATTTAAAAAATGATCTTATTTCAAAGCAGGGTCTATACTTAGGAGCATCCTCAGGCAATAACTAATTTAGGTAATAACAGCAAAACCCTCAGAAAAGGGAGGCAATAACTGTTATTAACAACAGTAAATATGTGTCCATAGAATATCTTATAGAACACAAAGTGGAGTAAAAAAATACTGCGTGTTGCTGTGGAGATTTTTTTTTTTAAATCACTGGTAGAGCTTATGGCAAAAACATATTTAAACCAAAAAGAATTCTCACTTTTCAAAGTGGCATTCCCCTGGATTCCCACATATACACACTATCAAAAACACTTAAAAACTTGGATTGTCCTCCCAGAGGGCCTACTGTCCCCAGGGTTGGTAGTCCAACAGAATGGGAGAAGATTGTAGATGCGCATTTGTCAGGAAAGGCGTAAGGTGCTCAGGCGCATAAGTACTGTATATGCAAGTGCAATATTACTGTTAGCCAAACTCATGCTCGTGCACATGCACAAATTCCTGTTAGCACAATTGCGCACATGCCGACACTAGAGAGGTGCCAAGTGGGCTATTTAAACAGCACTGATGCACTAGGACCATGCCTTATGGTCTACAACATTTCCTGCATATTTGCTACCCCTTCCTGTATCTGATCTCCTGTTGTTAACCTGATCTGTCTAGACCATGCTAGAACTCTGCCTATACTGACCCCTGGCTTGCCTTGGATCATGTCTGCCTGCTCCCTTTGCCTACCTGCCTTACTATTACCAACTCTGGCCTGGACTTTAATTATTCTCCTGTTTGCTGTTTTGCTTCTGACCTGCCTGCCAGTTACGGACCCGGCTTGCCTGTGCTCAGCCATCCTTCAGCCTGCCAAGTACCTACAGTCTGTCTGCCAGTGACCTGCTAGCCTGTCATATCTGTCGCTAAGCCCATTTTTGGAAATGCACAGAGGACTCTTCCACCTCTGTTACTGTGAGAACTGTCAGGCAATTGTGCCACTCCAAGCTCTCGTGCCTCCTGTTACCTTACCAGGAGTACTGAGCCAGAGGTGTAAGAGGCTCCTACCTCTCCACATCAGGCTCCATCACCAGGTACTGACTACATCTTAGATAACATATGACCAAATATATGAATAAAATGACCAAATGACCAATGACCAAAATATGATAAAATATATTATACATCTTCTGTAAACGGTTGAGGGTCTACATATACAGTGGGTATAAAACATAATCAACCCCCCCCCCCTTAAAATAATCACATTTTGTTGCTTTGCAGCCTGAAATGAAGGCAGTCACAGTTTATGTTTTATCCAGCTGTGTTTACTAGTGCAAATTATAACATCCAAATGAAATATATAACCCCAACAAAATAAAAACCAATGAATAAATAAATAAAAAAACAGACTCACTCAGTTTGAAAAAGGATCACCCCCTCCTTATGTCAGTATTTTATTTGACCTCCTTTTGCTTTAATTACAGCCTTTAGTCTGTTGGGAATTGTCTCTACTAACTTTGCACATCTAGACTTTGCAATGTTTACCCACTCTTCTTTGCAGAACTGCTCAAGTTCAGTTAGATTTATGGTGACCATTTTTGGATTGCAATCTTCAAGTCATTCCATAAATTTTCAATGGGGTTTAAGCCTGGGCTCTGGCTAAGCAATGCAAGGACATTCACACTTTTCTCCTTCATTTTTGCTGTGTGCTTTGGGTCATTGTCATGTTGGAAGATAAACCTTCTTCCCATTGACAACTTTCTGGCAAAGGGCAGCAGATTTTCCTCAAGAATTTGATTGTATTTTTCCCCATCCATTTTTGCTTCTATCCTGACAAGTGCTCCACTCCCTGCTGCAGAGAAACACCCCCATAACAGGATATTACCACCTCCATGCTTTACTGTAGGAATGGTGTTATTTGGAGGGCATGTGTTTTGGATTTCCACCAGACATATTATTTGCTGTTGCGGCCAAGTAAATCAATTTTAGTCTCATCTGACCATAACATATTTTTCCATGTGATCTCAGAATCTTCAAGGTGTGTTTATGGTGGTCAGATGAGACTAAAATTAATTATTTGGCCTCAACAACAAATGATAAGTCTGGCTGAAATCCAATACAGCTAACCATTCAAATAACATCATTCCTACAGTAAAGCACGGAGGTGGTAATATTCTGTTATGGGGGTGTTTCTCTGCAGCAGGGACTGGAGCACTTGTCAGGATAAAAGAAAATGGATGGGGCAAAATACCATCATATTATTGAGGAAAATCTGCTGCCTTCTGTCAGAATGTTGTTAATAGGAAGAAGGTTTACCTTCCTATATGCCAGTGACCCAAAACACACAGCAAAAATGACCCCACAGTCAAGGAGAAAAAGGTGAATGTCTTTGCAGTCCACAAACGGTCCCCATCAAATTTAACTGAACTTGAGGAGTTCTACAAAGAAGAGTATTAAAAGTAGGTGTAGCGCTAAGCAGGTGACATATACAGTCCTTATACAATCCACATGGAAAGACGAGTGCAGAAATCAGTGTCCAACAGAACTTGACGACCGTGCTTAATTCAGGGACCAGCACCAGCACCCAAGTGTCAGAGCCTCTCACCCTCATTACAAAGGCCAATCAAATGCAGGAACATATAACGCCAGGAGTGCTCACAAACAATCCCCCTCGCGGTCCTCGATCGATAGCCAGATAGTACCAATATCAGACCTCAGATCATATAAAAGAGGGAGAGACTCCTCATGGTGCAGTATGTATAACAAACAGTTTATTAAAAGATGGTAGGCAACTTACATTAAGCAAGCAGGCTCTCATACATTAAGGCAGCTGGTTGTATAACCAGCAAAATGGCCACCGCATCCTCTGATGGTGTAGAGCGCCACGCGTCACATGCTCCTGCCTACGCGTTTCGTCATCATCTGGCGTCGTCAGGGTGGGCAAATATTGCAAAGTCTAGATGTGCAAAGTTAGTAGAGACGTATCCCAACAGACTAAAGGCTGTAATTAAAGCAAAGGGTGGTCCAGCAAAATACTGACATAAGGGGGGTGATCCTTTTTCAAACTCTGTGATTCTATTTTTGATTTTTTTTTCTGACATGTTGGTGTTCTATCATTCACTTGGATGTTATAAGTTGCACTAGTAAATATTGCTGCATAAAACAAAAATGGTGTCTGTCTTAATTTCAGGCTGCAAAGCAACAAAATTTGATTATTTTAAAGGGGGCGATTCTTTAATATACCCACTGTACATGACAATGCATGTTTTTTTTTCCATTTATATTGAGGCTCTTTACAGCAGCATACCACGTTCAAAAGGTCTTAAGGTAGTGAAAATGTTCTTGCAGCTGAGAGGGTGAGACCACTGGCAATATATTACCTTTGTACTGGACTTTATTTTTAAACATAATATCTTTACATTTGATGATATACTGTATTTACATTTGATAGCTCTTACTACCTCCAAGTACAAAAAAACAAGCGGAGCGCCTCTAAGTGCAATACGTTTAATGGAAGTAAAACATACAACAGGTGGTAACTCACTAGATGTGGATGAAGTAAGGGCACAAAAACAAACGTCCTGGGGTCAGGCTGTCCATGTAGCTACTGCCGAGAGAAAGGATGTTGAGAGGATCTGATCCGGTAGATGAAGCAGCGGGGAGATGCCGGCTCTGTCTTCCCCGGGACCGGACTCTCAAGGCAGGCGGGGACTCAGCTTCAGCCGTAGGACGTAAGCACGGTCAGGGGTGCACACGACGCGTTTCAGAGCGTGCGCCACGCACGCTCTGAAACGCGTCGTGTGCACCCCTGACCGTGCTTACGTCCTACGGCTGAAGCTGAGTCCCCGCCTGCCTTGAGAGTCCGGTCCCGGGGAAGACAGAGCCGGCATCTCCCCGCTGCTTCATCTACCGGATCAGATCCTCTCAACATCCTTTCTCTCGGCAGTAGCTACATGGACAGCCTGACCCCAGGACGTTTGTTTTTGTGCCCTTACTTCATCCACATCTAGTGAGTTACCACCTGTTGTATGTTTTACTTCCATTAAACGTATTGCACTTAGAGGCGCTCCGCTTGTTTTTTTGCTTCATCCTTTTGACAGATTGACTTCCTGTGCAGCAGAGCTGGCCCTTCGTGCAGACCTTCATCTCATTTCCTCATTACATGGACTTCACCCCAGCCTATTGCTATATAGGTATCTGTGTTATATATTGTTTTCTGTTTTTATTCATTTCATGATTTTGCTTGCACACTAGCTGTTTCCCAGTGCTTCAGAGCGCCAGCTTCCTTGTTTATTTTTACCTCCAAGTACAAGGCATAGCGATATGCACATTTTATGCTCCATTCTCTTGCAGTCTGTACCTGGGAGGGTGTTGAATTGGCATATTTTTTCAGATGATGCCTTGTCAAAAAATGTGTGCATATATTGTCAAGGTACAGGTACATTGATGACATGTTTATCATTTGGGATAGCGTTCAGGAGTTGCTGGATAGCTTTATCACATGTTTAAAATTACAATTGTTTTAATTTACATTTTACCATGTCATGCAATCAAAGTAAAATCTAATTTCTGGATGTTTACATTTGAAAGAGGATGGCAGTTTAGCTTTTAGTAGTTTAACAAGTGATGTTTCAACATAAACAGATCAGAGACAGGAATACTCTGGAGATTGTATTCAGATGGGCAACTTTCATGAAGGATAAATTGGTTAAAGTGGTTGTAAAGGCAGAAGGTTTTTTATCTTAATGCATTCTATGCATTAAGTTAAAAAACCTTCTGTGTGCAGAAGCCCCCCTTAGCCCCCCTAATACTTACCTGATCCCCCATCTCGATCCAGCTATGTTGCATGAGAGATTCGGCTGTCCGGGACTCTCTCTCTCTTAATTGCCTGAGACACACAGCAAGCGCCATTCGCTGCTGTCAATCAAAGTCAGTGAGCCAATGAGAAGAGAGATGGGGTGGGGCCAAGCCACGTCTCTATGTCTGACTGGACACACAGAGCAGTGGCTTGGCTCGGTTGCCCCATAGCAAGCTGCTTTCTGTGGAGGCACTCAGCATGAGGGAGGGGCCGGAACTGCCTTCGAGGGACCCAAGAAGAGGAAGATGTAGGCTGCTCTGTGCAAAACCACTGCACAGAGCAGGTAAGTATAACATGTTTGTTATTTTTGCACAAAAAAATCAAGACTTTAGCATCACGTTAAAAGTCATTATAAAGGGTATAAAAAGGTAATCCCTGTATCAGCAATATCAACCTATAGGTGGGGCTCTTGTAGCTAATTTAAAAATATTAATGACCAGGATGGCCAAATGAAAAATGAATTGCTCCATGACAGTATGTCAACTGTAAAACAATTTTATATGAGGAAGACCCTGTGCCTTGATTTGCTGCTTTTGCAGCTGGAGAGAGCCTGCCCCTAGCAACAGAGTCAGAGAAAGAAGGTGTTTAGCTGCTTGGGACAAGAAGGTTTCTGATTGGTCTCTGGGGTTTTTAGCGCTTCCCATCCACTGAAAGCAGAGCAGGGACCTGTATGGCGTGTAGGCAGAGAGTTCCTGGATTTGGAGGGGGAGCGAGCAGCCAGCATGCAGGGAGTCCAGGGAGAGGACTCAGGATTTCCAGATACCCACAAGTGGCTGGCAGCTTGTGTAAAGGGGTTTGAGGCTCCCACTGCAGAGAACTGCATACCATACCACGTGTTGCTGGCTGAAAGACTGCTGTAGGGTTCTGAACTGAGAGCTGCCTGTACAGAGAATTTGCTTCCCAGAGCTCAATGCTTTCATGGTCAGGAGCTGCTGTTGTTACTGTTCTTTTTAATGCTGGAAGATTGCTGAGCCTGAGAGATGTGTGCTCCTGCATACTGTTCAGTTAAAAGTTTGTTCTATACCACATTCAGATTGAACCCTTACACCTTTGGCCCCCTGTTAGGTGGTAGCTGGGCATCATATATAGAAGAAGTATTTCTACTGCTTCTATATGCATTATGTAAGCATCCCACTGTCAATGATTCCTAAGGAAGCACCCACTGGATCCCTAGCAATTACCGCTGTCACCAGCACATTGCTTTCATGGCTAGGAACCCCCAGGCATGTAAGAAAAGTGGCAGCGGATAGCAGTGACATCACTGACCATATATGGTCACTGGTCATATTCAATGACATTTCCCAAACATGGCAATGTCCATATTCGGTCAATGATGTCACTACTGTCCCTATCTCTTTCCTTATTTAGGTAAAGGCAACTCTGGATTTGGCCATGTGAGCCAGGTCCGTCAGGTCTTTAATTTCAATTAGTTGTCAGGCAATGGGCATCATGATTGGTAATGGATTTATATAAAGTACTTGGGTGTCTTAATTTCTGGGGTTCATTTTTTGGGGGGAATAAGCAGGGGTACTGTATAGCCCTTACTTGTTCACATAGGGGAAGCCAGTACCTAGGGGCTTCTTTATTTTAAAAGGAAGCTTCAAGATTTCGATAAGCCCCCAGCCTGCAGACCCCCCCAACCACCGGCCAGAGTTGTGGGGAAGAGGCCCTTGCCCTCATCAAAACACGGAGAAGGCATTTTCTAGGAGGTCCCCAAGGGGGGGTCACCATATAATAATTGTGCATATATTAAGAGGAGGACCCTCCCCACCCCCCCACACACACCTGTACTCAATCAGTGTCCACCATCAATTGGATATAGGAGGAGTCCCCTGTAGTGCATTTGCACATCCTTCCCAGCAAGGAGTATTATCTCCAAGGGTTAGAATGGCTGGATTCATCTCTTTTTCATGGATAGTGTAGGACCCAATGATAATGGGGTATTTTGACGCAGTAGTGGGCTTGAGCACGATATGGCCATATGGTGGGACCAAACCCCCATTTTTATTTATGGATTGTCTTCAGATTTGGTAGTTATTTCTTTTGCATTTGCGCACTATTCTTTTTTAATATACATGTCTTTTGGTTCATAGCTGCAGCAGCTTTAGAAATACATGGGTATGCTCCCCCAAAAAATTTTTGCCTGTTTATTAAGAGGAGGACATACCTTTACAATTTTGGATTATTCACCTTCAACAGTGTCTTCAAGAAGCAGACATTTGATCTAAGAACCATATACTGTAAAACGATGTCTTCACACCTTTCTCTCATAGTCAGCAACATAAAAAATTTCAGTGTGTCTTGCTATAATATTTTGACTCTTTTGAAATCTTTATTCATATCTGTGGTCTGCTAGGTGAAGACTTGGAGGTTTTGTAAACTGTGATGATACAGTATTCAATATTCTGATGTAAATTATTGTAATTTCTGACTTTTTTGTAATAAAACCTATTTTTGTTATGAATTATTTTAATTGTGATACTTTGTTAGATCTATACTGAGTATCTCTTAAAGTTACATTCTTTTTATTTAAATGTTACTATTATAAATTGCAAAACAGACCTTATAGCTCCGTTTTGCAAATATACAAAATTAAGCAAAAGAGTTTTGCCTTAAGAAATACATGTTGCTGTCCTTTCTACAACCTCTTCTGGTTTTGTTGATGCGCATTCTCTTCCTTATTCTGAAGATTGACAGCACAGAACATGAAAGCAGTTTTCTGTTATTCCTTTGTGGTTTTCATCATGTCTTGTAGAGGGTGCAGGGCGCAGTGTTGAGGCAGATAAAAGTAAACCTTTGACAACACATAATACAAAGCGAAGGTTAACAGGATATTTTAACTTCAATGAACATAGAAGGTTATAAAAGATTGTACAAGTTTCCTTAAAGTAAAACTTTTGATGTTTTTCCTGTGCTTCTGGAATTTGAAAAGTTATCCATCTGCACATAACAGCGTTTAAAGTGCATCCAATACTTTTATTGATTTAACTATTGGACATATAACTAAGGATAACATTGCATTAGTTGTCACTGCAACTAACCGCAGTAATGCCCTTTGCAATCACACAATTCCCCTTAGCTAATGTTGACTATGCTGCTGACATTTTACAATGATTCAGATAATCTTGGCCCTAACATCTTGGCGAAGGACAGATTGCAGTACAAGACCTACGAAGGTGCTTTTAGCATTGACAACACAAATATGCATTTGAAGGGCTTAGCTTACTGTTTCAAATCAATCACTCTCATCATTGATTTAAATTCCAATTAACTGGTCAATAGCAAATAAAAATGATCAAAAACAATCAATAACAGTTTGAGTGAATCAGAATATCAAAAACATTAGTTCAATGATTGGGTTGTTAAGTGTATGGCCAGCATTAAAGGATTATTGGGCAAACAACAACCGAGATGTCTATGAAATACTGGAGGTCTAAGCAATTGCATTTGACGGAGATGTATTTTTTTGCCCAATAGCGAGTTTTCATCAAGGTCATTGACCCCTTTATTTATTAATGTGAATTTATTAATGTGTCTTGGGGGGGGGGGGGTTGGGAGGGGGTTTTTTGGCAATTTTATCATTTGCTAACATCCAACCAGCATCTTGTCTGATTACCCTATACTTTATTACTTAGTTCAAACTAATGTTTGGTAGAAAATGGCTGTTTAATTGACCATTTCTGGGGTATGGCCCCAATACTGACACATGTTTTCACATGACCCTATGTCAACTGCTGTGCGGTGCCAAATATTTTGAATGACAACCCAATGTACATGCATCAGGACACCACGGCACACATGCATTTTAGCACACCACAATGCACAGATGCAAATGTCATGTGGCCATTTATCAAATAGTTACACAGTTGCATAGTAGGTGAGGTTGAATAAAGACAATAGTCCATCCAGTTCAACCTGTGAAGGTGTGTGTGGCCTTAATCACCTCCCATACCCCTTGAATGTTTTGGATGTACATCCAAGAGTCTTTTAAAAGTAGTCATATTCCCCGCCGTAATTACCATTTGTGGTCTAGTAGCCCTTACTGTAAAGAACCCACTGCGTAGCCTGATGTTAAAACGCTTCTCCTCTAATCGCATTGTATGGCCTCGTGTCCTCATGCATTCCTCGTGACTGAATAGTTTTTTTCTATGTTGATATCACCGTTGAGGTATTTATTAATTGCTATCATGTCCCCTCTTAGACGTCTCCTCTCCAGGGAGTATAAATCAAGCGCTTGTTAGCGCTCTTCATAATTAAGGTCCTCCAATCCCCTAATCAGTTTAGTTGCCCTTCTCTGGACTCTTTCCAGATCCAACACATGCCTTTTGAGGACTGGCGACCAAAACTGGACACAATACTCCAGAGGCGGTCGGACCAGTGTTTTAAAAAGTGGTAAGATTATAGTTTTGGCTCTGGAAAACATCCCCTTCTTTATGCATGCTAATATTCTGCTGGCTTTGGCAGCTGCAGCTTGACATTGCATGCTATTGCTAAGTCTATCTTCTACTAAGACCCCCAGATCTTTCTCCATTTTTGATTCCCCCAGAGGTTCCCCGCCTAAAGTGTATTGTGGTTTTATGTTTTTTATCCCCAAATGCAATACCTTACATTTCTGTAAGGTATTTGTGTTGAGGTAGCAACATACAGTGGGTATAGAAAATAATTATCTCCTTTCAAATAATCACATTTTGTTGCTTTGCAGCCTGAAATGAAGGCAGACACAGTTTCTGTTTTATCCAGCTGTGTTTACAAGTGCAACTTATAACATCCAAGTGAAAGATATAACAGCAATATGTCAGAAAAAATTAAAACAATTGAAAAACAGAATCACTGAGTTGGAAAAAGGATCGCAACTCTTTTGTCAGTTAAAATTTGATGGTGACCGTCTGTGGACTGCAGTCTTCAAGTCATTCCAGAGATTTCCAATGGCATTTAGGTCTGGGCTCTGATTAAACCATGCACATGAGGCCAAAAAATTCAATTTTAGTCTCATCTGACCATAACACCTTTTTCTATACCCACTTCTATGCAAATCAGGCTGCTACATGCATATACTGTAAATGCAACCCGTGTGTCTGAAATCCTCAGCAGCCAACTGCAACAAATTTCAAAGAACAGTTTTTTTTATTGAAGGTGAGACATATTTTCACTCTAAACAGATGCATAATTAAGAAGTAGTCAGGGAAAACTATCTCACTGCTCCTGTTTAGTAATGTCTTGCTGTGCAACAAAATTGATGTTTCCCCATCTATGTTTTGGTGCACTGCATTGCAAAAAAGTGTGTTAAGCTGGTCATTCATACAAAAATTCTCATTGGTACATTTGATGACTTGACAAATGTCGTTCAAAAGTACTTAAAAAAAGTTTGCTTTTAACATTCATTTTTGGAGTGAGTGGACTTTCCGGAACAAAAACCACATTCGCTGTTAGAAATTTGTTTGTTCAAGATTCAAAATTTCTCTTGCTCTTTCAAACTTTCTCATCACTGCAGTTGAAAACAAACGTTGATTGGTCCCCAGTAATAATAAGAAAAGTGAACTAATTTTCTTAAAATTAAAGCTTTCAAATGAAATCCTAGTAGTGTATGGCCAAGTTTAATAACTTGCATTGTGGTGTTTTCACAGACCAGTTAAAATGAACAGGCTGCCCTAATAACACACATTAATGCATAATAAATAATCCAATTTTATTTGAATGTAGTCAGATCTTTTAATCAGATTGCTAGCTGGCTAGTATAGAATATTGCAGTTTGCATGTTACCTTTTGGTATTGTCTTTCTAAATGGAGCTAAATGTTCCCGTTCCTCTTTATGTGCATAAAAGCATAAAAATGCAAGGATATTTAACAATTCAATTTAAATCCCTCACCATACTGCTTTGAATGTATAATAGACACATTGCTGAGTATGTAATATCAGAGAATTAGTTCAGCTCGTATGACCCGTCACTGACATTTCCTTGAGATAAGGCTAGTTCTGAAAAGGAATATTCTCAGTTTTAAGGCAGACTTCTGCTATTAGCATACTGTATGGAGAAGATCAGTGGAATATATTGTACTGTGATGTCTTTATCTACAACAGCTAATTCAAATCATTTCCATTGCTACATTTGATGTTTTGAGAGACTTAATATCTAGAGGCAGCGTAAAAATGAAAGACAGAAATAATCTTATGTATTACTTATTCAATGGTGCCTTTCATACTGAGCATTTACCTGTGTTTAGGTATGGTCAGTTTAGCTCCGTTTACATAAAATAGAATTATCTACATCCAGGATGCAATTAGACACTCTAATTGCAGCTAAACGCTGGAGTACCACTGTGAATGAGGCCAAAAAGTCAGACAAAGGGTCTGCCAACTTCCCATTCATATCAAACCCACAGATTTAATCCCTTTTCCTAAAAAGTAGTTTGTTATATTGTTATGTAAATATATTCTTGGCTAATTGTACAATCCGCAAAAAATGGCAATAAAATATAGGTTGTTGCTTAACCCCTCCTGAGCGTACATATACAGGTGTAACTCATAAATTAGAATATTGTCAAAAAATTAATTTATTTCAGTAATTCAATTAAAAAAGTGAAACTCACATATTTTATATACAGCATCTGAGTTATTTTGAGGGGACAGCAAATTTACACTGTTATACAAGCTGTACACTCACTACTTTACATTGTAGCAAAGTGTCATTTCATCAGTGTTGTCACATGAAAAGATATAATAAAATATTTACAAAAATGTGATGGGTGTACTCACTTTTGTGAGATACTGTAGATGCGTTACACACAGAGTGATATATTTCAAGCATTTTTTTTCTTTTAATTTTGATGATTATGACTTACAGCTAGGGAAAACCCAAAATTCAGTATCTCAGAAAATTAAAATATTACATAAGACCAACAAAAAAAGGATTTTTTAATACAGAAATATTTTGCTTACTGAAAAGTATGTCCATGTACAGTAACGTATGCATGCAATACTTGTTTGGGGCTCCTTTTGCATGAATTACTGCATTAATGCGGCATGGCATGGAGGCAATCAGCCTGTGGCACTGCTGAGGTGTTATGGAAGCCCAGGTTCCTTTGATAGTGGCCTTCAACTCGTCTGCATTGTTGGGTCTACAGATGACATGGCTCCCCAAATTATCATGGACTGTGGAAAATTTTGGATTTCATTTGAAAATCAAGGTTCCAGAGTCTGGAGGATGAGTGGAGAGGCACAGAGTCCAAGTTGCATGAGGTCCAGTGTGAAGTTTCCACAGTCATTGATGATTGGTCTTTAAGCTTGCACATCATGAAAGGGAGAGGGGGGAGCAATTTGGCATCTTTGCCCCAGACACTAGATGACCTTTTCCTAGTACTGCAGATTTGCAAAATTGGGTTCAGGCATCAAGGTGCTTGTTTATGAAATCGAGATGAGCAGCAATCCTGATGATCGCAGCTCATCTCAGATCATTATTGGTTTATGAAACAGAGATGATCGAGGGAGAACATGTTCTCTGCTGATCATCTCTGCACACCGAGAGTCTGTCCAAAATAGAAAAACAGAAGAAACTTGGGACTTTTTAGGTAGCCACTCATAACCCCCGGTAGAAATAAACTCAAGTGTTTATATAAAAAAAAATATTATTTTATTGAATCATGATTCAAAAGGTAAAAAAAAACATAAACATATACAATATCTCCTCATATAGCATAGGAAAAGCAGGCTCTCCCTTGAGAATAGGGAAGTAGCCTATGGGGATACCCGTACTGTAACAAATGTAACATGTGGTGGAAAAAAGGGTAGAATACCTTCTCTGGGTTTTCACGAGTATCTCCAGGAATGGCAGGATCACTACACGTTTTGCTAGTAGCTTCTTCAGGGGATCCTGTCAATGCCAAATTTTTATATGGAAGGAAACAGAGATGGGGCACCTGGAGCTGCAAGATGGAATGGTAACGAATGGGGGCATGATTACCTTATTAATCATGTTTTAATAAAATAATATTTTTTTTATATAAACACTTGAGTTTATTTCTACCGGGGGTTATGAGTGGCTACCTAAAAAGTCCCAAGTTTCTTCTGTTTTTCTATTTTGTATCTATTGTAAAGGGATTTTGGATTACACGGAGAATCTGTCATTGACTGACACAGAAATGGTCAGTTTATGAAGCTGTGATCTCATCACTTCACTGGCGATCTGTGCCAGAATCCACACTCCCAGATTCACCAGCCCAGAGGTGGAGAATTGGGGAGAGAAGACAGAATGACAGGAGAACTGAGGGGGAAGAAGGAAGATTATTGACTTTCTTCTTCCTCAATCAGACCCCCCAAGACAGTAAACATGTCCCCCTGCCTTATGTATGTATATATATATATATATATATATATATATATATATACAGTATCTCACAAAAGTGAGTACACCCCTCACAATTTTGTAAATATTTTATTATATCTTTTTTATGTGGCAACACTAAAGAAATTACACTTTGTTACAATGTGAAGTAGTGAGTGCACAGCTTGTATAGCAGTGTAAATTTGCTGTCCCCTCAAAATAACTCCACACACAGCCATTAATGTCTAAACCACTGAGTACACCCCTAAGTGAAAATGTCCTATTTGGGCCCAGAGTGTCAATATTTTGTGTGGCCACCATTATTTTTCAGCACTGCCTTAACCCTCTTGGGCATGAAGTTCACCAGAGCTTCACAGGTTGCCACTGGAGTCCTCTTCCACTCCTCCATGATGACATCACGTAGCTGGAGGATGTTAGAGACCTTGCGCTCCTCCAACTTCTGTTTGAGGATGCTCCACAGATGCTCAATAGGGTTTAGGTCTGGAGACATGCTTGGCCAGTCCATCACATTTACCCTCAGCTTCTTTCGCAAGGCAGTGGTCATCTTGGAGGTGTGTTTGGGGTCCTTATCATGTTGGAATACTGCCCTGTGGCCCAGGGAGCGGATCATGCTATGCTTCAGTATGTCACAGTACATGTTGGCATTCACAGTTCCCTCAATGAACTTTAGCTCCCCAGTGCTGGCAGCACTCATGCAGCCCCAGACCATGACACTCCCACCACCATGCTTGACTATAGGCAAGACACCCGTGTCTTTGTACTCCTCACCTGGTTACCGCCACACACGCTTGACACCATCCAAACCAAATACGTTTATCTTGGTCTCTTTAGACCACAGGACATGGTTCCAGTAATCCATGTCCTTAGTCTTCAAACTATTTGCGGGCTTTCTTGTGCATCATCTTTAGAAGAGGCTTTATTCTGGGATGACAGCCATGCAGACCAATTTGATGCAGTGTGCGGCGTATGGTCTAAGCAATGACAGGCTGACCCCCCACCCCTTTAACCTCTGCAGCAATGTTGGCAGTACTCATACGTCTATTTCCCAAAGACAACCTCTGGTTATGACGCTGAGTACGTGCACTCAGCTTCTTTGGTCGACTATGGCGAAGCCTGTTCTGAGTGGAACCTGTCCTGTTAAACCGCTGTATGGTCTTGGCCACCATGCTGCAGCTCAGTTTCAGGGTCTTGGCAATCTTCTTATAGCCTAGGCCATCTTTATGTAGAGCAACAATTCTTTTTTTCAGATCCTCAGAGAATTCTTTTCCATGAGGTGCCATGTTGAACTTCCAGTGATCAGTATGAGAGTGTGAGAGCGATAACACCAAATTTAGCACACCTGCTCCCCATTTACACCTGAGACCTTGTAACACTAACGAGTCACATGACACCGGGGAGCGAAAATAGCTAACTGGGCTCAATTTGGACATTTTCACTAAGGGGTGTACTCACTTTTGTTGCCAGCGGTTTAGACATTAATGGCTGTGTGTTGAGTTATTTTGAGGGGTCAGCAAATTTACACTGTTATACAAGCTGTACACTCACTACTTTACATTGTAGCAAATCGTTATTTCTTCAGTGTTGTCACATGAAAATACAATATTTACAAAAATGTGAGGGGTGTACTGACTTTTGTGAGATACTGTGTGTATATAAATATATATAAAAATGTGTGTGTGTGTGTGTGTGTGTGTGTGTATATATATATATATATAGCAATATTTCCAGGCATTGGGCCTGATATGGTTCTACCATCGTTACCGGTAACACTTCCAACACATTTAAGTTGAAAACCCAAGTGTGAGAACTGAAACAATGACCATCTATGGTTTGTTTTGTTTATTTTGTAATGGGGATGGGAGAAGGGAATGAGTGGGATACTCCTCTGGCTCAACTAGGTTCAACTGGGACACTGTACAGAAAAATGCCTGTTGGCGCTGTCTCGACACCAGCTGAATGCCGGCCAACGCTCCCTGGCGCTTGAAGATACTGTTCTGCTGAACTGTGCTGAAACTTCGACTTTAATACTCAGATTAACTCCAGGACTGTAAGACATTTGACACCTGACACTCTGTTTAGCACAAAAGTCTGGTGAACAGCTCCCTCCTGGCCCTTCACTGACTGAGGTAGCTCTTTGTAACTGCTTGTGCTGCTGCAAATCTTAACACTGTACACTTCACACTGTACACCTAACTCTTCAGGGCCCAACCGCTGGCACCCCCTTTACACTTCAGCGTCCTCTTGCTAGGCACCCCCTTGACACTAGCTGGCTCCTGGATCCCTGGGACTTTCACCGGAGCCGTCCCCTCTACACTTCAGGCAGACCCTCAGGGGCAATTCACAGTACTCACGAACTTGGCATGCTTTCCTGGAACTGAACCCCTCTATCTCCACTGGTCCTCGGCACATTGGATCCTCTCTGCAGCTCAGTTCAGCTCTCTCTCTGTACTCTCAGGCAGCCACCTGAGACACCGTTTCTTGTGACAGGAGGAGAGACAGCCGTACCCTCCCTCCTGGGACTCCCGCCAAAGATGCTGCATCATGTGTTCCCCTCAAACTTATACCCACTCCCAGAATCCTCTGCGGCAGAGAATCTGCCTTCTGGGGTAAATACAGGCCTGAATGAGCCACTGATTGGGTTTCCTCCATTGTCCAATGAGAATCCTCTCATGGAGCCAGTGGGGAGACTCCCCTCTCAGCAGTCACACCTGGGAGACATGACAGCCCTGCTGAAAATCATGGCCCTGCTGTTATGCTTTTACCTAGCACCTACCTTGTATATATATATATATATATATATATATAAAAACATGTGTGTGTGTGTGTATAAATATATATATGTATATATATTTATATATCTATTTATATCTATATACATATATATATATGCATAGATATATAATGTGTGATATATATAGATAGATAGATAGATAGATAGATAGATAGATAGATAGATAGATAGATAGATAGATAGATAGATAGATAGATAGATAGATAGATAGATAGATAGATAATGTGTGTGTGTATATATATTTTGTGTAGGGGGACTAATTTATTACCATTAGGTAGGGGTCTCTTCTGAGAATGCATATGTATTCAGCAGTCATAATTTACTGCTGCTTAATAAACGGGCACCAGAGTGTTTCAGTGATTTTCTCGTACTGTAATCTCGCTATGTCTCACCAGATTACAGGCAACCTATTCACTTTGACATGGATATCGGCCGCTTTCAGAGGAAAATCTTCTCCTCTTTTTCTCCCTGTGAGAACTGCCAGAGTAGATCATTTTCCTCTGAGAACTGCCGAGAAGTGAACTAAGAGAAAAATTCTCAGTTCCAGAAACGTACACCTAAGATTTGTTTTGCTTTCACCATAAAGGGGTTAATGAGAACACTGACAGGTGAAAACTCTGTTGTCTGTCATCTTTCTCCACCTGCTTCTTCATCTGAAGGTTTTGCAACTTATTTTAATGAGAATATTGACGTTAGATGCAGCTGCACTTCACCCTGAATGCTCAGACCCTTCTGTAAAAGGTTTTATTTCTTTAGCTAAACAAGGGCTTTTTTCCTCATTTTCAGTTTCCACCTGATCTCTCTATGCTAATATTTCCCATCTCACGCCTCACATTTCATTTCTGCCATAAGGGGACTGGGTCAGGATGACTGTTAACAGTCACAGCTGAGGCTCCTCTCCATCACTGGAGGATTCTATTGTTTAGCTCACAGAAATTGTACTAGATGTCAGGTAGAGCACACCTCTGCAGTATTATGCACAGTAAATGCCTTTACTAGAACATGGCTTTGGTGCTGGTTAATGGTGGCCTCAGTAAATAAAAGCCATTCTGACAAGTTCCCTAAAAAAAAACTTTTAGTGTCTACCTTTCTATTGGCATTGTAATACTATGCAGTTATAACCATCAAAAAAAAACAGCTTTTGACACTGCTCATTCCTTGTTGCTCCACCAGATTCTCTCCTCTCTGGGTGTCCACAATCTTGCACTTTCTTGGTTTTCCTGTTAGCCTAATGAATGGACATTTCTTCTTCATAACTCTTGTTGGCTGGTGTACCATATTGCCTCTCCTCTTTGACTAGTTTTAGTTGGCTTAGTAGCACATTTGGAGTCCATTCCTTATAGGCAGATGGTACCAGGGTTGTTAGCAGTGTTGCCAACCAACAGTATTTTTACTGGCAGCCAGTAAAAAACAGGCACTTTTCTCCTGCCAGTAAATGGCAGCGGCGCTGGCGGGGGGGGGGGGCTGCAGGTCTGGTGGAGGCAGTGCCTGAGCGTGTCACGTGATGTCATGGTGCAAGAGAGCCAAGCAGAGTGGCCAGAGCCTCGTGTGTGGGACTCCAGGATGGGAGCAAGGCAAGCCAGGAGTGGGACTTTTGGTGCTATTTGGGCTGGAGTAGACTGAAGGGACCACCTGGCATAGAGAGAAACTGTCACTGTGAATCAGGACGGGACGTGTCGTATCGGTGAGGTTGTTGCAGAGTGCGATCAATGGGTGCAGCGGATTCCATTCAGATCAGACATTGTGGAGTAAACAGGAACTGGCTATTTTATTGGAACATAACACAGAAAGCAAAGGATATCACCTTCTCATGGTGAGGAAAACACAGACAGGAAGAGATAACCAACAAGTTCAGTACAGTGTACAGGATATTACAACACATCATAGAAATGCATGGCATATCACTGAGCATTAGCGACATCTAGTGTCCTATTTGTGAACTGCAGTTAATCTATAATAGGCTAAGCTTTAAAGTTGTTGTATCTCCAACACCCCTTCTCAACAGCTAAGGCTAGTCTATTAAACCTATCTTCTTCGTAAGCCTCGAGTGTCTTTCAGCGGTCAGAGGCTTTGTAAAGATATCTGCTGTCATATCCTCGGTTGGGCAATAAAGTAACTCAAGAAGACCTTCCTCTTGAAGATCCCTAAGAAAGTGGAACTTCACATCAATGTGCTTGGTTCTTGAATTAACTCCTTCCATGCGCGCAAGTGCAAGACATCCTTGATTGTCCTCATAGATTTCTGTTGGTCCCAACTGTGGTAGACCCAAATCTGTTAATAGCTGTCTCAGCCATATAACTTCTTGACTTGCCTGCGCTGCAGCAACGTATTCTGCTTCAGTAGACGACAGTGAAACAGAGAGTTGCTTTTTACTAGTCCAACTGATGGCACCTCCTGACAGAAAAAATAAGTAGCCACTGGTAGATTTCCTGTCGCTGGTGTCTCCTGCCCAGTCAGCATCCACATATCCTGTTAAGGTGCTTTCATCACTTGCTGGTAACTTTAACTTGTAGTGCGAAGTCCCTTTAAGATAGCGAATGATTCGCTTTACAGCATTCCAGTCCTTTTGACTTGGCATTGAAACCTTTCTGCATAGGATTCCAACAGTTGCTGCAATGTCTGGCTTTGTAGCAGTGGTAAGATACAGCAATTTCCCTATTGCCTTCCTGTATTGAGTATTAGTAGGTAATGGGTTATCTTGGCAATTCATCTCCTTTAGGTAGTTGGTTTCCATAGGAGACTTTACTGGTTTGGCGTCTTCCAATCCAAATGTTTCAATTATTTCTTGTATTTTGTGTCTTTGGTTCAGAAGAAAGCTGCCATCTTCCTCTCTCTCGATCTGGATGCCGAGGTAATTCTTTATGTTGCCAAGATCTTTGGTGTTGAAGTTCTGATTTAGTTTTTCTAGGATTTCTGCTTCATCCCCTTCTTGCTCAAAGCAAATCAGGATATCATCCACATAAATAAGCATATAGACCCATCTGTCTGCCAATTTCTTTGTGTATAAGCAGGAGTCTGCTTTACTCCTCAGAAAGTTTTGATGTGTAAGCACTTCATTTATTTTTATATTCCACGCTCTGGCTGCTTGCTTTAGTCCATATATACTCCTGAGAAGTTTGCATACTAGGTCTGGCCTTTGTTCATCTTTGAACCCTGCGGCTGTTCCATGTAAATATCTTCTGTTAGTTCGCCATGTAGAAACACGGTTTTCACATCAAAATGTTTCACTTGCATTTTCCTTGTGATGGCTACTGTCAGTAAAGTATTGTAGTGTGCTTGACTACTGGTGCAAATGTCTTGTCATAGTCCTCTCCGTATTTTTGAGAATAGCCCTTGGCTACTAGCCTTGCTTTGTATCGCTCAATTGTGCCATCTGCATTGTATTTCACTTTAAAAGTCCATTTACAGCCTATGGCTTTCCTTCCAGGAGGTAGTGCTGTAAGTGTCCATGTTTTAGTGTCATGCATGGATTTTATCTCTTCATCAGCAGCCTTTATCCATTTACTTGCTTCTTGTTCTGAAAGCTGAGATATTTCTTCCCAGGTTCATTGATACTGGAAGTACTTGCTTTGTATGAGAGACGTACAGGTGGTTTACCTTTGTTTTCTCTTGTTGAACATCTCAGTTTTGTGTCTGAGCCTTCTTGTGTCTGCTCTTCAGTACTGGTAGAGTCTGCACTCACTTCAACTGTTTGTTCAGAAGTTACAGAGATGGGCTGGTCAATGTCAGTTTTCTCTTCTATTCTTGCTTCTACTGTTGTCATTACATTGTCTCTTAAATCTTCAACAAAAGTTATGCTGTTGCTAATGGTAACCTTGTCTGTTTTGGGATTAAGGATTCTGTAACCTTTGACATTGTCACTGTATCCAACGAAGATACCTTCAAATGCTCTGTTTTGGAGTTTGGTGCGTTTTTCTTCAGGTATGTAGATGAATGCTTTGCATCCAAAAACTCTTAGGTGTTTTACATTTGGCTTCTCATTGTGCCATAGTTCATATGGAGTTTTCTCTATTGTTCTGGAAAGAAGTCTGTTCTGCAAATAAGTAGCTGTCATAGCTTCTTCACCCCAGTATACATCTGATCATTTCAGTCAGCGTTCTGTTCTTTCTTTCAGCTACTCCATTTTATTCTGGTGTACATGGGACTGTCTTTTGATGTTCTATTCCATTCTGTTTTAAGTACTCTTGTATCTTATATCCTGTGAATTCACCTCCATTGTCACTCCGAAGTATGAGAGGCTTCCTCTGAAACTTGTTACTGGTCTTTATTATATAGTCTTGTAATTTGTCAAAAACTTCACTCTTGTGTTGCATTAGGTAGGTGACTGTGTATCTTGAATAGTCATCTATGAAAGTCACTTTGTACCTTTTGCCTCCAGGTGTAGGTGGGTTTAGGGGACCACACACGTCACTGTGAACTAAGTCAAATGGTCTTGAAGCTCTCTTCTGACTGACTTTGGGAAGTGTTGCTCTTTTAGCTTTGGATTTAATGCAACATTCACACTTAACAGTAACTGGACAAGGGGATATTGTTAGATCCCTTGTCAGATTCCTCCTCTGTAGTTCCTGTATGCATTCTCGGTGTCTGTGACCTAGACGTCTGTGCCATATATGTATACAGTCATTGTGCTTGTGTGTACATAGTCTCACCTTTTCCTTTACTGTGTCGAGGTGATATAGATGATCATCCAGCTTGGCACTTGCTACTGTCTGGTTGCCGTTTAGGATTGAACACTTGTCACCTTGGAATGTTACAGTGAGTCCTCTGGCTGTTAGACGCTTCACAGATAAGAGTCCTCCTTCTAGATTAGGAACATAAAGCACATCTTTCACTGGTATGGCTAGATTGTGTCCCACATCGTCAGGGCATACAAGGGTTCCATGCCCATATCCTTCTGCATGTATTTTGCTTCCATCTGCAAGATAAATAGTTTCTTTGTTGTTCAGATCGAGTTCTGTGAAAAAACTTCTATCACTCGTCATGTGACTGGTTGCCCCCGAATCGATGCACCAGCCTTGACATTTATTGTTGCCTGTCGCTTTAAATGTGACATTCCAGTTTCCTTCCCATGGATCATTGATTGTGGCTTTCACTTTTTGTTTAGCATAAGATGGACGCTGTCTTCTTTGCTCTGCTTTCCATATAGTACAGTCTTTCTTTATGTGTCCCTGTTTGTGACATCTGAAACACACCCTGGTCTCTTTCCTGTGTAACCTTGCGTCTGTAGCTTTAAGAGCGGTTCTGGTGTCGGTTTCTGTGGAGTCATGCACTAATTCCTTTCTTCTCTGATACTCATCTATGAGCCTGGTTTTTACAAATGCTAGCGTCAGATCTGTCTCAGGTCGTGTCTCCAGTGCATTGATCAGTGCAGTATATGTATCGGGCAAACTGCATAACAACATGGCTGCAGCGTGGCTGTCTGTTATATTCTCCCCGATTGATCTGAGTTGCGCAATCACTTCCAGCATTGCGTTTATGTGCTCCTGCATGTCCTGTTCTCTGCTAAGTCTCATTCTGTAAAGTTTCCGCAGTAGAAACAGCTTGCTGTTTAAACTGGATCTTTCATGCAGTCTATTTAGCACATCGCACATGCCTTTCGCTGTGTCCTCATGGTGTATATGTATGAGCTGATCATCCTCCAATAGTAATCTTATGGTGGCCCGTGCCTGTCTGTTTTTCTTGTCCCAGTCCTGATTATTGTCCTGTGGCCTCTCTGTAGTGGTAACCTCCCACAAGTCATCTCTAGATAATAGCATTTCCACTTTAAACTTCCATAGCTGATAATTGTCATTGTTCAGCTTGGCCACTGAGAGTTTAAGTTCTGAGTTTCCGGACATTTATCCCTTCTTTATATATAAACAGTCTTACTTGTCTATAGGAGTTGTCACTGGAAACCTTCCTTATGTCGATCTTTATCCGGATCCTGGGCCCATAACCTGTTGCAGAGTGCGATCACTGGGTGCAGCGGAGGCCATTCAGACCAGACATTGTGGAGTAAACAGGAACTGGCTTCTTTATTGGAACATAACACAGAAAGCAAAGGATATCACCTTCTCATGGTGAGGAAAACACAGACAGGAAGAGATAACCAACAAGTTCAGTACAGTGTACAGGATATTACAACACATCATAGAAATGCATGGCATATCACTGAGCATTAGTGACATCTAGTGTCCTATTTGTGAACTGCAGTTAATCTATAATAGGCTAAGCTTTAAAGTTGTTGTATCTCCAACAGAGGTGTCATAATCATCATTACTGCTGTCAGTGTCATTAGAGTCAATTTCATATGTGTGTGCCGGACTCATTCTTATTTCTTGCCCTTCTGAGCCCTGTCCCTGAGATGCTTACTTACTAACTATATAGCAAATAAAAACAAGAAATATGTTTGTTGCCTTAAAATCTACCTTAAATCACATTGCTAATTGTATATTGTACTTGTTTGTAACCTAAATACTGAAATTTGCACTTAAAACTGTAATTTAGAAATTTTTGCAAATGCCAGAAAAAACTTGGCTGTGCCATGAAATTTTGGGTGTCAATAAGTTTCAATCTGGTAGGTTGGCAACACTGAGTGTTGGTGGACACACACCCAAGTCTTATTCAGAATCCCCCAGGTCCAATCTTTCTTGAATTTTCGTTGTACAAAATACAAAAAGGAGATCACTTTGAATTTAATACATTGGATTTTGTAATACTTTAGTGGGTTTTCATGACTTTACTATGATTTGTTTTATCTTAGCTTATAGTAAATCCAAACCCAATCACTAAAATCTCATACAACCTTTACCATGTTAATGAAATTTCAAAAGCCCTTCTAAATCTAATAATATCTACAGCTTTTATTAAAGCGGAGTTCCAGCCTAACACACTCACCTGTCCAACAGTCCAGCGATGCGGCCACCCGAAGCCTTGCTCTTCTCCCTCTCTGCTCTCCGGCGTCGGCATCACTGGTGTGGGCACCCAGCTGTGACAGTTTGCTTCACAGCCGGGTACGCACTGCGCATGCGCGAGTTGAGCTACGCGTCGTGATTGGTGCTCCGAGCGGAAGTGGGAGCGGGTACCTGTCAAAACTAGGTACCTTCTCCCCCCCCCCCCCAAAAAATGACATGCTAAATGTGGCATGTCAGGGGGTTAGCACTACCTAAAGCGGAAGTTCCACTTTTGCGTGGAACTCCGCTTTAATAGAATACCTAGTAACCTTTAATAAAGGTCCTTTATCTGGCACTTCCTGTTATGGGGTGACAGCTGTCTCCCAGTTGTTTTCCTGCGTTGTCACCCTGGTAGATGGGAACATACTGGTGTAAAATCCTGTATCTACACAATATTGTTGCACTGCACCTTTAAATAAATACGAATGTGAAAATAATCTTAGAAATGAAAATAATCTCAAATGCATGCATGAAATATCACTAATACCACATTTGAAAACAAAATCAAAAAGAGTCCATAAATACCAAGCTTTATACAATTCCATAAACTCCATCCAGATAATCCTTGTTTAAAATTGGACCAGTGAATCCTGCAACCAAGTCACGCTCAGCCTCTTACCAGATCAAAAGACCCCAAACTATATCATGTAAATAACTTCAGAAGGAATGCATTATTCCTTTTTTTAAGCAAAGATGATATATTTGATTTTAAATTTAATTTATGTCATATATAAAGCCCAACTCCAGGAAGAGTGAAAATCCCCTGTTGCAGTAGGGCTGCACCCACACTGGCAGAGGGGGGAGAGAAGTGGCGCAAACAGACAGTGGAGTGACTGCAAAAATATACTGTGGACAGGTGGTGGAATGTAATCCAATCGCTGGACACTTGGATGGCTGCAGGCTTGTAGAGGGTGAAGCGACCCTGTATGGTTTCAGGAGAGAGAGAGAGAGAGCCAAGCGCCGATCTGAGTGTAGCACAGCAGTAATTTTAATGACACACAATAAAATCGTTACTCACAAGAGGTCCATAAAAACAGGCATTGGTAAAATCCAAGAGGGGAAGGTCTCTGGGGTCACATCCGAGGTGGAACATCCAGTCAGGCGGTGCCGCTGTGATGAGGGAGGACAGCCGATGGCCTCATGTCGGAGGCGGGAGACGTGCAGGTCCACTGTGGTGGTGGAGCAGCGTGGGACCGCTGGTCGGATGGTTGTGACGTCACTTCCCGGAGACAGCAGGGAATCAAACGGCGACGCGTTGCGGAGCTCCGCTCCTTCTTCAGGCCGTGCAGGGGCCATTTTGGATGTGGTATTTATGCCCATAGTCCGGGACAAGAACTACAGTGGCTCAGGAGGGACAAGATTGGGGAAGGGCGAACCAGCAATGGGATTGTTATCTATATAGAGAGTGGTGGAGGCTAGAGAAGGGAGGAGGGAACTGTGTGGGGAGGGGGAAGGGGGGGGGGGGAGGGGGGGAAAAGAAAGGGAAATAGAAGAAAGGAAAAGGGGGAGGGAAGAATGTGCTGACTTGACTTGATGTTTTGGTATTGGGGCCAATAACCGTGTAACACTACAGGATGAGTGTACATGGTATGGAGAGTAGTGTGCATGAAGGGACTGGATTATATTTTAGGACAGGAACGGTCCATGCGTTGAGAGCGCACATATGTGGATGTATACAGTAGGGACAATTGATATGAAAAAGAAGAAGTAATAAATGAATAAATAAATAATTAAAAAAATAAATATATATATATATATATATATGTGGAGGGTGTAATCAGGGAATGTTTGGACTGGTGCAACATGATTGGATTGATTATGTGACATGTATGAACCTACGCTTGAGGGCAAGAATGGGGGGGGGGGGGAGAAAATGGGAAGGGGGGAGAAAATGTGTGCGTGCGTGAATGCGTATTACTGCACGCATGTTCGCAAGCGTGTGTATATGCGGGATAGCACATATACACAAACACACGACAGCACACCCACACACGCACACCTATGGAAAGTTGGTGTGCCAATGTGTGGGCGGGCGTCGTGTGGGGCATCCATGTGGTGAGGTCATACTATGAATCGAATGATGGTAGAGAGACTATGTGTTGTTAATCTTTCCCACATAGTCTCTCTACCATCATTCGATTCATAGTATGACCTCACCACATGAATGCCCCACACGACGCCCGCCCACACATTGGCACACCAACTTTCCATAGGTGTGTGTGTGTGGGTGTGCTGTCGTGTGTTTGTGTATATGTGCTATCCCGCATATACACACGCTTGCGAACATGCGTGCAGTAATACGCATTCACGCACGCACACATTTTCTCCCCCCTTCCCATTTTCTCCCCCCCCCCCCATTCTTGCCCTCAAGCGTAGGTTCATACATGTCACATAATCAATCCAATCATGTTTCACCAGTCTAAACATTCCCTGATTACACCCTCCACATATATATATATATATATATATTTATTTTTTTAATTATTTATTTATTCATTTATTACTTCTTCTTTTTCATATCAATTGTCCCTACTGTATACATCCACATATGTGCGCTCTCAACGCATGGACCGTTCCTGTCCTAAAATATAATCCAGTCCCTTCATGCACACTACTCTCCATACCATGTACACTCATCCTGTAGTGTTACACGGTTATTGGCCCCAATACCAAAACATCAAGTCAAGTCAGCACATTCTTCCCTCCCCCTTTTCCTTTCTTCTATTTCCCTTTCTTTTCCCCCCCTTCCCCCCCCCTTCCCCCTCCCCACACAGTTCCCTCCTCCCTTCTCTAGCCTCCACCACTCTCTATATAGATAACAATCCCATTGCTGGTTCGCCCTTCCCCAATCTTGTCCCTCCTGAGCCACTGTAGTTCTTGTCCCGGACTATGGGCATAAATACCACATCCAAAATGGCCCCTGCACGGCCTGAAGAAGGAGCGGAGCTCTGCAACGCGTCGCCGTTTGATTCCCTGCTGTCTCCGGGAAGTGACGTCACAACCATCCGACCAGCGGTCCCACGCTGCTCCACCACCACAGAGGACCTGCACGTCTCCCGCCTCCGACATGAGGCCATCGGCTGTCCTCCCTCATCACAGCGGCACCGCCTGACTGGATGTTCCACCTCGGATGTGACCCCAGAGACCTTCCCCTCTTGGATTTTACCAATGCCTGTTTTTATGGACCTCTTGTGAGTAACGATTTTATTGTGTGTCATTAAAATTACTGCTGTGCTACACTCAGATAGGCGCTTGGCTCTCTCTCTCTCTCTCCTGCACCCACACTGCAAGGATTAAAGTAAAATTCCAGGATAAAGCTAAAAAATATAAAAAATGCTACTCCCCCCTCCTAACACCTATACTAATCAACCTGTATAAGAAAGACTGCCTTCTATGGGGACATTTATGTGAGCTCACTCCCAAGCGAGCGGCCCCACCCCCCCCTGGACCACACCAGGCCACATGCCCTCAACATGGGGGGGTGTTGGTGCTTTGGGGCAGGGGGGGCTCTGCACCCCCCCACCCCAAAGCACCTTGCCCCCATGTTGATAAGTACAAGGGCCTCATCCCCACAACCCTGGCCGGTGGTTGTGGGGGTCTGCGGGCAGGGGGCTCATCGGAATCTGGAAGCCCCTTTAACAAGGGGGGCCCCCCAGATCCCGGACCCCCTCCCTATGTGAATGGGGCCTGAAGGGCCTGGTTTGGAACCTGGGAGGACCCCCACGCTGTTTTTTTCCCATTTTGGCGTGGAGTTCCCCCTCAAGATTCTCACAGCGCAAGTCGTACCGCAAGTCGGATCATCCTGATCCGACTTGCGGTGCGACTTCCATTCAAATCAATAGGCTCCCATAGGGAACCATTGATTTTGAATGGAAGAAAAAAAAACGTATAACGTGGCTTAACGCACGTTAAGCAACGTTATAGCAACGTTATTCAGCCTTTAGCAGCGTCAGACGTTTTTACAGCTGTAACGCTGGTCCTCAGAACGCGCAGGCCGTGGGTTCTTGTTGCAGCTTAAAAACGCCTAGGCCACTTACAGCTCAAAAACGTCTATGTGTGCATGAGGACATAGAATAACACGGAGGTGCGTTTTTAGGCTGCAAAAAGAAAACGCCTGACGCTATTTACAATGGCGTTAAAAACGCCCCGTGTGCATGAGGCCTTAGTCTGTGTGAAAGTTATAGAGTCTACAAGCTATGGTGCCAATCATTGAAAATTGATCACACCTGATGTACCGACGGCCTATCTCATTTCTTGAGGCCCTGAAATGTCAGGACAGTAGAAATACCCCCCAAATGACCCCTTTTTGGAAAGTAGACATTTCAGGGTATTTAGTAAGAGGCATGGTGAGTTTTTTGAAGTTGTAATTTTTTCCCACAATTCTTGGGAAAATGAAGAAATAATTTTTTTTTTTTTTTACACAAAATTGTCATAATTACAAGTTATTTCTCACACACAGTATATGCATACTTGCAATTACACCCCACTAAATTCTGCCACTCCTCCTGAGTATGGCGATACCTCATGTGTGAGACTTTTACACAGCCTGGCCACATACAGAGGCCCAACATGCAAGGAGCACCGTCAGGTGTTCTAGGAACATAAATTACACATATAATTTCCTAACGACCTATCACACTTTTGAAGGCCCTGGAGCATCAGGACAATGGAATTACCCACAAAATGACACCATTTTGGAAAGCAAACACCCCAATGTATATTCTATGAGGCATAATTAGTCTTTTGAACATGTCATTTTTTTCCACAAGATTTTGGAAAATGTGGAAAGAAAATGAAAACGCATTTTTTTTTACACAAAGTTGTCAATTTATAGGATATTTCTAGCATATAGCATGTACATAGCAAAAATGACACCCCAAAATACATTCTACTACTCCTCCTGAGTATAGCGATACCACAAATGTGGGACTTTGTCACAGCATAGCCACATACAGAGACCCAACATGCAAGGAGCACCGTCAGGTGTTCTAGGAGCATAAATTACACATATAATTTCATTACAACCTATCACACTTTTGAAGGCCCTGGAACCCCAGGACAATGGAAACCCCCACAAAATGACCCCATTTTGGAAAGCAAACACCCCAACACATAATCTAGGAGGCATGGGCTGCAGATAGGTACTCAGGTACTCTGATGGGCTGCAGACAGGTACTCAGGTACACTGATTGGCTTCAGAAAGGTACTCGGGTACTCTGATGAGCTTCAGAAAGGTACTCGCAGTAGCGGGTAGAGCGGGCCACCGTCATATGACGTCGGACCGGATCGGTAAAGCCTTCCTGCCGCTGTCATTTTTCAATGAGGCGGTATGGAAGTGGTTAAAGATGAGTGAGTGTCCTAGGAATCTGCCAGAATGTTGATCCATATCTGCCAGAACGTTGACCCATAACCATCCTATAGAAGGAAAAGGAACATCCATTTGGCACTATCCATTTGAGGATCCCTCCATATCCATAAGCCCCTGCATCATTGGAGAATATCTTGAGGTCCCCTATGGTGATTTACTACACCAAAAATGCTAATTTTGCACTATTTGCACCTTCATCATTATTATTTATAGTGCCTACTTGCACATGTATTGTGTCTCATCTGTTAATTCAGTACTAGCTTATTACAGCCTTTTTGCTGTTTATATAATATTAATATTTTTTTGTGTCTGTAGCAATATTAGCACTTTTATCATCAGTATTTATTCACTGATCACTTTATTGATCTATTTATCAGCACTTTAGCATTCTTCATGTATATTTGCACATTTTCACTGTTTTTATTATAATAAGAAGGATTGATTTACGAATATTCTTTTTGTTATATTAATTCATATCTACATTTCTATTTTCCTCATAATTTATGATAATTTGTCCACTGAACATTTTATTGTGTCATTAGCACTTCAGCACTTATTGTGTGATTTTGCACATTTTGCATTGCTATTTTATTGTTTTTTTTATGAAGGATTATTATTATCCCCATTATTTATGATTGTTAATTCTACCATACCACTATTTATTTGATTTTTATGATTATTATCTGTGATTTATTCTTCATATTCTACATACTACATTGATTTTATCTCCACGTTTTTTTCGGTGGTCAACCATTCCTAGAAATTAAGCGCTGATTTCCCTTCTTCTTGTATCTCCTTGAGTATGTTGTGACACTACTGAATCAGCTGCTGATTTCGGTGTTCCACCAATACTCCATCATTTCACCTTTTTTTCTTCACATTTACCTCATTAGTAGTGCATTGGTTCCCCTCCTCTTTTTTCAGGCTCTCAGTGGCTTGCTGAGAGGCTGAGCCGGGTGCTGGTCTAGGCATGTGAGTGGATCCCAACTCCACTGTCACGATCTTACTTTGGCTGCACTTCTCCTTTAACCACTTGCCAACTGCCGCACGACTATTTACTGCGGCAGTCAGCCCCTCACAGGCAAAGCGACGTAGGGCTACATCGCTAGCCTGTGAGGCTCTAGGGAGCGAGCGCACGTCGCTCGGTCACAGACCCCCCACGCGTGTGCCCGGCGGACCCGATGTCCGCCGGGCACTCGCGATCGTCCGTTACACCGGGAGAAAGGCAGGCGGCTAATATAAACAAAGCCGCCTGTCATTCTTCCCTGTGTAAGAATGGAGATCATACGGTTCTACTATGTAGGACCGTTGATCTCTGTTCTTACACATCAAGCCACATCCAATCACAGTTAGAATCACGCCCCTAGGGACACACTTAACCCCTCCCTCTCATAAAAAGTTAACCCCTTCACTGCCATTGTCATTTTTACAGTAACAGTGCATATGTATAGCACTGATTACTGTAGTAATGTCACTGGTAACCCCAAAAGTGACAAAAATCATTCCCTTAGTTAGTAAACGCAATAACTTTTGCGCAAACCAATCAAAATACGCTTTTTGCGATTTTTTTTAACCAAACATATGTAGCATAAAACAAATTAGCCTAAAATGTTAAAAAAATTTGATTTTTAAATTTTTTTGGGGGAATTTCATATAAAAAAATGTGAAAAATAATGTTATTTTTGCAATTTTTTTTGTTTATAGCGCATGATCAAAAATCGCACAGGTGATCAAATACCCCCAAAAGAAAGCTCTGTTTGTGGGAAAAAAAGGACGTAAAATTTGTTTAGGTACAGCATCGCACGACCACGCAATTGTCCGTTAAAGCGGTTGTATCCCGCTTTTTGACACTTTTACCTACAGGTAAGCCTATAATAAGGCTTACCTGTAGGTACAAATAATATCTCCTAAACCGGCACGGTTTAGGAGATATTTACAGTGCATGCAGCCGCTCGCGCGAGCGGCGCATGCGCTCTGAAGGCCCGGGGGGACCTTCAATTAACTTGCCGGGAGCTTGCCGGAAAAATCACTCCCGCGCGCATGCGCGGGAGTGACGTCATCGCGGCTCCGGCCAATCAGCGCGCTGGAGCCGTCTCTTTCGGCCAATCAGCGCGCCGGAGCCGCCAAACCCGGAAGAGACGACGAGGGATCATGGCAGCGCCCGCATCGATGTCCGGGGGTCCGTGTCGGGGCTTCGTTTTAAGGTAAGTTAAACATAATGGGCTAGTATGCGATGCATACTAGCTCATTATGCCTTTGTCTTGCAGGTTTTTTTTTTTTTTTAAATAGGGTTTACAACCGCTTTAAAGTCTCGCAGTACCGAATCGCAAAATAGGCCCTGGTCAGGAAGGGGGTAAAATCTTCCGGGGCTTAAGTGGTTAATGGTCTGCAAAGATACAAAATGCCCATGTCTGCTAAATGAAATAGCAAAGCTAAACTCCCAGTACTGACATTCTGTAATGTTTATTGTGAAATGAGATGAAGAATGGAATCAACAGAGCCTGTGTTTTGCGTTGCTGTTTCCATTAGGATTTCACTGAAGGGCAGTACAGAGAGTGCTGCTTCTCTATTTAGTTTGAATTCTTACTAGCTGATAATGGCCTGTGCCTGCTCCTCACAGCTGCAGTGGCATGCCCGAAGGTTTTTGCCGTTTTCATTGGTAGTTACATTGTAGGGACCTGTTCTTCTAAATGAGGTTAATGAGAAGCAGCTGGCCTTGATGTCAGTCAAATCCAGATTATGCCCCCCCCCCCCCCCTGTACTGTCTGTTAGTGACAACTGTCTCCTGTTGACAAATTGCTTTCATCCTGAAAAGGAACCCATAGACTGACATAAGACAGTGCTTGCCAGAAATATTACTGGTCCCACATAATCAATTTTGTATAATCATTCCATAAACTGAGAATTATATTATAACAATGCTGATAGGTGCAGGAAATGCACATGCACAAATTTTGTAATATTTTAAGTTATCGCAAGATGGAAAAACAAAAGAAGGTCATTTTATGTAAAAAAGAAACTTAATAGATTTTTTTCTAGCAATGTCTATGGGGTAGCATTCAGCTAGTCTGCAGCAAAGCAACATCAGACTATATTATGGTCAAAATAAAGAGCATTTTAAATATAGAGTATTCTAATGAGTATTAATATTTGTTTCCAGTCTGCAATGTACTCTTGGTTATGTAAAGTTTCAAAACATTTACCGCTGCTCAACCCTGGATATCCTTAGTTTGCTTTGCAGGTGGATGGTGCTCACGGTTAGCTCCTGATTGCCGTATACCATTGTTTAAATTTCATAGGGGAGCACTCATCCTTGGGTTCTCGAACTCTCTTTATTGGTCATGATAAAAGTTACATGTACATCCTGACGCTAACACATAACTTTTATCCCAACGCTAGTGATAGCGTTGGGATGTATATGTAACGTTTATCGTGACCAATAAAGAGATTTTTAAAATCCCAAGGATTTGTGCTGCTCTATGAAATTGAAACTCTTAGTTATTTGCATGCCATTGATCTCTGGTGTCTGCTAAAATGAACACTGCACATCTATTTACAAACCCAGTGTCTGCTGGTCATCACAATACATATCTCACATATTTTAAGCCTGCCAAACCCCAGATCTTGGATGGCTTGTAAAATTCTGCATGTAGCTAACTGGTTTGATTTCATCAGCCTCATGTATGAAGGTTCAAGACTTCTGACTTGGACTTTCACTACACAGACCTGCTACAAAGGCACAAGAATGAGATGTATTGAGACTTTATTCATTTCAGCACCTCCGTTGTCTAACATTTCACAAATGTGCTGCCTATTTTATGTTTTGCACCCTACAACACTATACACTGCCTTCTTACTGTAGTTGTATTATGGCTGGAGTGGACAGCTAAACCGCCAGTTTGCATATGAGCAGAAGGAAAAGTGGGCGAAAGAATTAGCGCCCGCAGACATGGGGAAGGGGGATGCGGCTAACAATTTAGTTTTAAAAGAAAAATAATAATAGGAACAGTTAAATGTGATGTTAGGAATTTGGGATGCTGCCCCTTTAAGAAATCAGCGCAGTTCGGGCCGGAAAGTGCTATCCGCGTGCCGTTCTGGAACTTTCAGTCACCCTCTATGTAAGGGGGTCCGCACTGGGGGTCTCACACATTCCCTGACTGGAGGCTGCCTGACGAGCTCCCTATACTGCGGCATTCTATCCCCTCAGGTTCCCTCATGAAGACCCTGGTTCGCAGGATACTAGAAAGAGCGGCTGAAGAAGGGGGAGAGGAATGGCTGCTGAAGTGCCTGGAAGGAGAATTCCCAGTACCTGTAGAGGACCTGAGTGAGGGTGAGTGCCTACCTGCTGAAGCCATGGTGCGGTGTCCACTGAAGGGGTGGGTTTAGTCCCGCCTGAAGCCGAGAGCCAGGTAGCGCAGCAGCTGTCCCAGGAATCGAGGAGGAAGCAAGTGAGGCAGACACAAGGAGCCGGCCTCCTGAGCGGTCGGCGCGTCACTCACAGCACAGCCGCACATTGGAAGAAGAGCCGGCAGAAGAATGTGAGAAGCCGAGGCAGAGCCGAAGATGCCCGAAGAGGAGGCGAGTTTCTTCTCCATCACCGCCACCTAGTGGTGAAAGGCGGGAACGCTCCCAGCCACTCAATAGAAGAGCAGGGAAACCTGCACAAGTACAGAATGGTATGTCACCAAAACTTAATTTAAAATTATGAATGAACCTGTTCAACCTGAGGTCCAAAGTACAGCACCATTACAGGGCTCCACACTGCCGACTAATCTGGCTGAGTTACAACAGGGTAATATTTTAATTAATTTAATTGATTCTTTATCAAAAATTGCAAATTCTTTGAATGTTACTAACAATTCTATTTCTAGTGGTGTTCCTTTACAATCTCCTTCCCCTGTCAGTGTGTGGTCCCCAATTAACACTCAAACAGCTGCGGGGGTAAGTAATGCCTCTCCTGTCATGCCTAGTGTACTGAATGTGGAAGGGTCTCATAGAACCAGTTCTATTCCTGAGACCTGTTTAAAAGAGGTCTTACCATGTGACGTTTCGCCTTTGGGCTATCATCTCGCACAATCGGTGAAAGAGAAAATTTGGAGAGGCGAATTCATTGATTTGTTGTCCTTATTACCATCTTCAAAAGAATTTCTTTTTAAAAGTGAAAAAAAACCGGATGAAGTGGGAGATGATAATTGCAGGCGTCCTATTTATAGGTCTTTCCATAATTGGCTGCAGGCATACTGCATTTTTTCAGCAGTGATGGGTGAAAAATGCCCGGAAAAATGCAGCGGCCTCTTTCAACACCTTGAGCGTATTTTAGAGGCTTACAAAAGCTTTGGAGGTCTAGGATGGTTCCAATAAGACGAGTCGTTTCGTCAGAAGTTAGCGGTTTATCCTAATTTAGGATGGGGAATGAAGGATGTGGGCCTATGGCTTAATCTGATCTTCCCTCAAAAATATACTCCTAACAAACAACCTGTAGCTACTAGTAGTAGCAATGTGGCTTATCGTAAGGGAGTATGTTACGCTTTTAACGAAACGCAGTGTAAATGGGCAGCAGCTTGTAAATATAAGCATGAGTGCTCGTTTTGTGCTGGCACTCATCCAGCAGCAAAATGTTTTAAAAGAGCCAATCAACAGACTCAGCCAACAAGGGGTATTTTTTCAAAAAGCCTGCACGCCAGTGAGGCTGGAAAGAATGTTCCATTGGTTGGAGTTGCCAGTTTTTCAAGGAACGGGTTGTAAGATTGAAAATAAACTATTCTCTTTAGATCAGCATATACATATAGCCAGAGAGAAGATCTTTAAGGAAGTAGAAGCAGGTAGAGTAGCTGGCCCCTTTTTATCCCCACCTTTTGTTAATTTTCGTATTTCTCAGTTGGGCTTGGTTCCCAAAAAAGAACCTAACACTTTTCGTGTTATTCATCATTTGTCATTTCCACACAGGGATTCTTTGAAAGACGAAATAGACCCTTCGTTGTCATCGGTATCTTACGCAACTTTTGACGATGCAATCTGTCTCATTAGAAGTTTCGGCCCAGGAGCCCTACTGGCGAAAGCGGATATCCAATCCGCTTTCAGATTGCTACAGATTTCTCCTGATTCATTTAATTCCCTAGGTCTTTATTTGGAAGGCTTTTATTTTTTCGATCCTTGCTTACCTATGGGTTGTTCCCTGTCGTGTTCTTATGTCGAGACTTTCGCTACCTTTTTACAGTGGGTCATGACACACGAATCAGGTTATAGGGGCATTCTACACTATTTGGATGACTTTCTTTTCGTTGGTCCTTGGGATTCTAACCTTTGTTCTTTAGTTTTAGACTTATTTTTCTTAGTTTGTAAATATTTAGGTATCCCGCTGGCTGAAGACAAGACAGTCTTTCCTTGCACTTCCATTGTTTTTCTAGGCATTTTTATCAATACCGTTTTGAATGAATTCCAGCTGCCAATTGAAAAAATAGTTAAGATACAGGCTTTGATCAGCAGTTTTTTGAGAAGGAAAAAAGTTCTCTTAAAGGAGCTTCAATCCTTGCTGGGCTTATTGTCTTTTGCATCACGGATCATGCCTATGGGCAGAGTTTTTTCAAGACGTTTAGCCTTGGCCATGTGTAACGTTCATGCGTTTTTGTTAATGGATGGATTTTCAGCTGCAGAATTATCACACTCAGTAGCCTTGTAGAGATACTGTTGAATAAATCTATCCAACTCTCAGGACTTCATCACGGTGTACAGCCTGTTATGCAATATACATATACTCAATCAGATGTTTTAGTGGAGGGATAGAACATATGAGAATGTATAGATGAGAGACAGGTTGTATGGTAATTACTAGGAGTAATATTAGGAGAGTTGCAGGTGATGGTAAAGCAGATAGGTTCTGTTGTCTAGTATAGTGCAGATGGTAAGAGGACACAGATGGAGTATACTTAGACAGAGTAACCTAGTGCAAGGATAGTTGAAGGTAGTCCCAAGAGCTAACAGTCTATGCAGATGGTATGGAATAGATAGATAGATAGTCCTGGTAATTGCAGTAGATGACAGTAAGAGATTGGTTAGTAAGGAATCCCCTGTGGGGTACTTATCACTTAGATAGGTTAGTAGTAACAATGTCCATAGATAGAGAGGTGATCCCGTAGCGAGATACGGATCAGTGGCGAGGTTCCGGCGTCAGTTCAGCAAAGGAAATGTCAGCAGCTCCGACTTCACAGGAGAAGGTGCGGTGAACATGTGGTTTGAACGAGCAATGAGTGAGAGAAAGCCGGCGATTGAAATAGCCGCTCATAGCGGCGCTCGGCAATGATGTCATCCGGTCTTAAAGGTATATGCGTCTCTTGTTACACAAGATGGGACGCAATTAGCAAAGGAGAAATATGGAACAAGGGTACCAGAGGTATCAGAACATTACAGTACCCCCCCCGTAAGGCCGGCTCCGGAAGGCCTCTAGAACTGGTTTTTCTAGATATTTCGAGTGGAAATTGCGAATCAGTCTAGGGGCATGTATATCGGAGGTATCCAGCCAGGTGTCATCTTGGGGCCCATAGTTCTTCCGTCATACAAGATACTGGAGTCTTCTTCTATTGAAACGGGAATCCAAAATTTCTTTTATCTCAAATTCTTCTCCACCTTCCACTTGTACAGGAGGTGGAGGTGAGATAGTAGGCCTTATTCCTTGGTTAGGAACATGGGGCTTAAGTAGAGACACATGGAAGATAGGATGTATCTTGAGGTCTGCTGGTAATGTGAGTTGTACTGCAGCTTTTCCAATAAGCTTCTCTATTGGGAAAGGTCCCAGAAATAGAGGTCCAAGTTTTTTACTAGGGATTTTTAATCTCAGATTTTTTGTAGAAAGCCAAACAAGATCCCCAATGGCATATTGGGGAGAGGGTTTCATACGGAGGTCGTAGTACCTCTTTTGTTGGCTATGAGCATGTGATATGGTATTATTGAGTAATCCCAGAGAATCCTTTATCTGGGCAAGATAATCAGATGCCACTGGATTACTTGATGGCAAGATACGTGGTGGAAGGAGTGTGGGATGAAACCCGTAATTTAGGTAAAATGGACTTTGTTTAGTAGTGCTATGAGTCGCGTTGTTATAGGCGAATTCCGCCAGCGGGAGGAGATCTGCCCAATCGTCCTGTAGATACGAAGTATAGCAACGCAGATACTGTTCAATGCACTGGTTAACTCTCTCTGTCTGTCCGTTGGTCTGAGGGTGGTATGGAGAAGTAAGTTTACGCTCTATTCGTAGTATCTGACATAGAGCTAGCCAAAACTTTGAGATGAATTGTGAACCACGGTCAGACAGCAGTGTTTTTGGAATACCATGTAACTTAAAGACATGTTTCACAAGTAATTCCGCTGTTTGTTTGGACGAAGGTAGTCTTCGGATAGGAGTAAAATGTGCCATCTTGGTCAGATGGTCCACTGATACCAAGATGGTGTTGAATCCTTTGGAAGGTGGTAATTCCACTATGAAGTCTAAGGATACCACTTCCCACGGAACCTGGGGTATCGGTAAACTACAAAGTAACCCCGATGGTTTCGTGTTGTCGATTTTAGACCTTGCACAGATATCACAAGATGAAACGAACTTTTTTACGGTTGTCTTCATGTCTGGCCACCAAAACTGCCTAGTAAGTAGATTTAAAGTTTTAGTCATACCCATATGTCCTGCCATAGGTACATCATGCTAAAATTCCAAGATCTTGGTTCGCATAGTAGGGGGTATGTATAATTTATCGTTGTAATAGAGGAAGCCTTCTGCGTCAGTAGTTAGTTGTGGTGGAGGTGAGTCCAGTCCTATGCTGTGAAAAATCTCTTCCTTCAGGGAGCGAATGACACCGATAATACGTTCAAGTGGTATTATAGGAACTGAGGGAACCTCGGTAGAATCCTTCTCGGCTAGTCGTGAAAGTGCATCCACTTTTTTATTTTTGTCTGCGGGCGTATAAGTCACTAAAAAATTAAACCTCAGAAAGAATAACGACCACCGAACCTGCCGGTGGGAAAGCGTTCTATTAGTCTGAAGGTATTGAAGGTTTTTGTGATCAGTATATATCAGGATTGGCAATTGAGTGCCCTCAAGTAGATGTCGCCAATTCTCTAATGCCAGTTTTATGGCTAATAACTCCTTCTCTCCTACTGGGTAGTTCACCTCGGGGCTGCTTAATGACTTTGAGAAGAAAGCAACTGGGTGAAGAGGTGAGGTGTTTGTTGGTCGTTGTGAGAGAACTGCTGCTACTGCCATATTTGACGCATCTACCTCCAAGATGTATTGAAGGGATGGGTCTGGATGGCATAGTATGGGGGCAGTAGTGAAGCTTGATTTCAGCAGACAGAATGCTCCATCTGCTTCTTTTGACCAATTAAATGGTTTCTTCGTGCTTGTGAGTTGTGTGAGAGGCTTCACAATCGCAGAGAAGTTCTTAATGAATTTCCTATAGTAGTTAGAGAATCCTAGGAACCTTTGCAATGCTTTGCGAGTGGTTGGCACAGGCCAATCTAGAATGCAGGATATTTTGCTCATGTCCATCTTGATTCCATTTTTTGATATAATATATCCTAGGAATAGTACTTCCTCTTTATGAAACAAACATTTTTTTGATTTAACATATAAGTTATGTGCAAGTAGTCTTGACAACACAAGTCTCACATGTTTTATGTGCTCAGGTAAGGAATGAGAATAGATAAGTATATCGTCCAAATATACTACAACACAAACGTCAAGCAAGTCTCTGAATATCTCATTTATAAACCGTTGGAAGGCTGCGGGAGCATTACATAGCCCAAATGGCATTACAAGGTACTCAAACAGTCCGTATCTGGTTCTGAATGCCGTCTTCCATTCATCCCCTTTACGGATTCGAATTAAATTGTATGCCCTTTTTAGGTCCAATTTTGAAAAGAGAGAAGCTCCACGCACCTGTTCGATAAGTTCAGGAATAAGAGGTAAAGGATAACGATCCTTTATTGTAATGGCATTTAATTGTCTGAAATCAATGATAGGCCTAAGGCTAGAATCCTTATTGCGGACAAAGAAGAGTCCAGCAGCAGTGGAGGAAGTAGAAGGTCGGATGAATCCTTTTGCCAAGTTCTCATCCAGATACTCCTTAAGATGAGAGAGTTCATCCTGTGAGAGAGGATAAACATGTCCGAAGGGCAACTTGCTATTAGGGAGTAGATCGATACAACAATCATAGTCCCTATGAGGAGGTAGCATTTGAGCGTTTTTTTCAAGGAAAACCTCCGATAAGTCCTGATAACACTTGGGTATAATGTCATCCGGCACTACAGACAGGATCCTATCATATGTGGGGAGATTACACGTTGTTTCACAATAGTGAGAAGAGAACGCTAGCGTTCTTGTTTTCCAATCGATGATTGGTTGATGTATGTGTAACCAGGGAAGTCCCAAAATGATTGGGAAATGTGGTGATGTTAACACATCAAAGGTGGGGGTCTCCACATGAGACTCGTCAGCAGTTACAAGGAGTGCCTGTGTCTGACTGGTGATAGGACCAGAGGATAGGGGGGTACCGTTAATAAAACTAACGGAGACAGGTTTGGATTTTGAAACAATAGGTATTTTATTAAGGGAGACAAAACAAATGTCAATGTAGTTTCCACAAGATCCTGTGTCGATCATAGCCTTGGTGGTGATCCTAGTTTGGTCCCACTGCAATGTTAAATGAACAAAAAGATAAGGATTAGAAAAGGAAGTTGTGAGTCTGCCTAGTAAGACATTTGAACACTCACCCTCTTTTCTGCGGACAAGGGGACAGCCGCTTATCAAATGATTCGGGGATGCGCAGTACATGCAGAGATGTTCGGTCTTCCTTCTGGCACGTTCAGAAAGGGTCAGAGGTGGGCGTATCATTCCTACCTCCATAGGAGTAGGGTCAGCAGGCAACATCCGAGAAGGACTGGAAAATGGTGAGCCCAGCTTCTCAGCCTTTCTTTCTTGTAGTCGTCTGTCAATATTGATACTGGTCTGTAGCAGTCCCTCCAGAGTGCCAGGTAAATCCGCTCGGGCGAGCTCGTCTTTAACGGCCTCAGATAGGCCGAGTCTAAACTGCGTTCTCAAAGATGTGTCGTTCCACCCTGAATCAGGCGACCATCTTTTAAAATTTGCCACGAAATCTTCAACGGGTCTCCTTCCTTGTTTCAAGGCCCGTAACTGGGTATCAGCGGTACTCTGCTTATTGGGGTCTTCCTATAAACTAGCGAGTTGTGCTAGGAATAGAGGGTAAGAATTAAGGAGTGGATCATCCTTTTCAAAGAGAGCGTCTGCCCAGGCCCGGGGTTCACCCGTTAAATAGGAGATGATGGTACAAACTTTAATTTGGTCAGTGGTGTAGGTTAGAGGTTTTAACAAAAAAAGTAAACGACATGCGTTTTTAAATTCACGAAATTTGCTCCGATCACCAGAAAACACTAGAGGAGGGTTTATCTTAGGCTCACGGGGCTGAGTAGCAGAAAGCTGTGTGAGACGGCCAACCTGCTGTCTCAAGGTCTGATTTTCGTTTTGTACCTCTGTAAGCGCAAGGATCAATGCATCTACTTGCTGTTTTAATTGTAGTACATGAGTGGGTAATTCTGCTGAATCCATCTTTTTTTTAAGGCTTGTTCAATCTGTAACGTTCATGCGTTTTTGTTAATGGATGGATTTTCAGCTGCAGAATTATCACACTCAGTAGCCTTGTAGAGATACTGTTGAATAAATCTATCCAACTCTCAGGACTTCATCACGGTGTACAGCCTGTTATGCAATATACATATACTCAATCAGATGTTTTAGCGGAGGGATAGAACATATGAGAATGTATAGATGAGAGACAGGTTGTATGGTAATTACTAGGAGTAATATTAGGAGAGTTGCAGGTGATGGTGAAGCAGATAGGTTCTGTTGTCTAGTATAGTGCAGATGGTAAGAGGACACAGATGGAGTATACTTAGACAGAGTAACCTAGTGCAAGGATAGTTGAAGGTAGTCCCAAGAGCTAACAGTCTATGCAGATGGTATGGAATAGATAGATAGATAGTCCTGGTAATTGCAGTAGATGACAGTAGGAGATTGGTTAGTAAGGAATCCCCTGTGGGGTACTTATCACTTAGATAGGTTAGTAGTAACAATGTCCATAGATAGAGAGGTGATCCCGTAGCGAGATACGGATCAGTGGCGAGGTTCCGGCGTCAGTTCAGCAAAGGAAATGTCAGCAGCTCCGACTTCACAGGAGAAGGTGCGGTGAACATGTGGTTTGAACGAGCGATG
This sequence comes from Pelophylax lessonae, assembly GCF_965119305.1. Lineage (NCBI taxonomy): Eukaryota > Metazoa > Chordata > Amphibia > Anura > Ranidae > Pelophylax > Pelophylax lessonae. Next base: position 226,243,476 of record NC_138771.1, read on the forward strand.
AGTGAGAGAAAGCCGGCGATTGAAATAGCCGCTCATAGCGGCGCTCGGCAATGATGTCATCCGGTCTTAAAGGTATATGCGTCTCTTGTTACACAAGATGGGACGCAATTAGCAAAGGAGAAATATGGAACAAGGGTACCAGAGGTACCAGAACATTACACCATGTCGGGTTTGAAGTCTCCTCATTCTCATATTAGGATGAATTCGGATTTAAAAGAAGATTTATTAGTGTGGTATCATTTTTTAGCAGATTACAACTGACGTTCCTTTTTTCAAAGCGACTGGATATCGTCAGCTGACTTAGAGCTTTTTACGGATTCGGCAGGAGCTTTTGGTTTCGGTGCAGTATGGGATTCCCACTGGTGTTGTGGTTCTTGGCCAGCATCATGGGTTGAGAAAAAATTAACAAAAAACATAGTTTTATTGGAATTATTCCCAATTTTGGTCGCTTTGGAACTTTGGGGTTCCAGCTTCAGGGACAGAAGGATCTTAGTGCATTCGGATAATAAAGGTTTTCTTTATGCAGCGAATTGTTTGTCTTCGAAATCTATATGTGTAATACGCCTTTTGCGCTACATGGTCCTTCTGTGCCTGAGGCTTAATATTTGTCTGAAAGTGAAGCATATCCCTGGTACATCAAATTGTATTGCTGACTCTTTATCTCGTTTCCAGATCAGTCGATTCAGAGAACTTCTCCCGAAAGCAGATTTGAAGGGATCTCTTTGTCCAGACCACTTATGGAACCTGATTTAGAGCCGTTTTTTTCTGCAATAAAATTGTCAGTGGCCCCGCAGACATGGGCTGATTACTCAGCTGCATGGCATAAATGGGTTCTGTTCTATCAAGGGCTGGGTTTACCCCCAACGCCACCTTCTGAACAAGTTGTGTTGGCATTTATGGGATCTTTAATGAGAGCTCAGTTGTCCTATAATCACATTAATAAAATGTTAGCAGGGATTTCATTTTTTTAAAAAATTAATAACGGTCATAGTTGTAATAGCTTTTTCTCAGTAAGACAGGCTCTGAAAGGTTATAGGAAGCTTACTTTTTCTAAGGACACTCAGAGACCGATTTCATTTGAGTTGTTAAGGAAACTCTGTCTGGCTACACGAGTGGTCTGTTTTTCAGATTTTGAGTCTAGTCTTTTTTCTATAGCATTCGTTATATGTTTTTTGGGGGCATTACGGATATCTGAACTGGTAGCCAGTAGTAGAACAAGTGATACGGGCCTTTTTTTTAATGAAGTCATTTTGGATTCTAATAAGGTGTCTATCTTTATTAGGTGTTCAAAAACTGATCAATTGGGGAAAGGGCATTGGTTACATCTGGCTGCTTGCGGGGATCCTGTTATATGCCCATGCATAGTGGTTTCTAGATATTTAGCCATTAGGCCTAGTTGTCAAAGAAAATTTTTAGTTCATCAAGACATGCGTCCATTGACAAAATTTCAATTTTCAGCGGTCTTAAACTGTTGTTTGAATCATTTAGGCCTTAGTCATCTAAACATCACTACCCATTCATTCAGGATAGGTGCAGCCTCGGAAGCAGCCAGATTAGGTCTTGAAGAAGCCATGATTAAGCGTTTAGGTAGGTGGGAGTCAAAAAGATTAATCTCTTACATCAGGCCTAATCTATTTGTCTAATTTCAGGTTCCAAGGCCACAGTATGGATGGTTGGACATTCTTTTATTTATTGGGCTCGTAAGAGAGCATCGCAGAGATGTTATTCAGAGAATTTATCATTATCCGAGGAGCATTTTCATATTTTGTGGAAAGAAATTTGCAGTTTGCGATGGTCAAAATTGCCTTATGTGATTCACAGGTTATCGGATGCTTGGCCAACACCATCCAAACTGATTGTACATCTGGGTGGGAATGATGTTGGAGTGTTAAAATCTTTAGAGCTGTTATTTACAATGAAAAAAGATTTGTATCAACTTAAGTTGTCCTTTCCTAATTCTGTTATAATATTTTCGGAGATAGTGCCACGTCTGAAGTGGTCGATTTTGCTCGAATTAAAACCTTTGGAGAAAAGGAGGAGAAGGATCAACCATGCAATGGCTAAGTTCATGCCATCGATAGGTGGTTTTTCTTTTCACCATGTAGACCTTGAAGGTTTTTTTCCAGGTCTATATCGGCAAGATGGGGTGCATTTATCTGAAGTAGGTTTAGACATTTTTAATTTAGGCCTTCAGTCTTGCATAGAAATGGCCGCGGGTTTGGGTGGGCCGATTCTAGTTTCCAACTAGTTCCGGCGGTTGGGGACTTTTGTTTTGGTCAATACTTGAGTTATATATTTACCGCTTGAGTTCTGTGACTAAGCGAGATTTATTTATTTATTTATTTATTTATATTTATATACAGATTGTATATTTTGATTTGATTTAATATTGGATTGTTTGTTGAATAAATAATTGAAAGTTTTTAAAAAAAATATAATAAAATAAAAACCAATAAAGTTCCCGCGGCCATTTCTATGCCAAAACAAAGATGGTGATTTGTGTGTTTATTTATTAGAATAAGTTAAGGGTTGACTTTGCATCCTCCTTTCCCAGGAAAAGCGAGCAAAAGAATTAGCACCCGCAGACATGGGGAAGGGGATGCGGCTAACAATTTAGTTTTAAAAGAAAAATAATAATAGGAACAGTTAAATGTGCTGTTAGGAATATGGGACGCTGCCCCTTTAAGAAATCAGCGCAGTTCGGGCGGGAAAGTGCTATCCGCGCGCCCGTTCTGGAACTTTCAGTCACCCTCTATATAAGGGGGTCCGCACTGGGGGTCTCACATATTCCCTGACTGGAGGCTGCCTGACAAGCTCCCCTCCCCCCCTCCCATCGCAGGCACTTTAAGTGGTATTTTCACCCTTGAATCAAGGGGGGACTTTTGGTTTGGTTAATACTTGAGTTATATATTTACCGCTTGAGTTCTGTGACTAAGCGAGATTTATTTATTTATTTATATTTATATACAGATTGTATATTTTGGTTTGATTTAATATTGGATTGTTTGTTGAATAAATAATTGAAAGATTTTAAAAAAAATATAATAAAATAAAAACCAATAAAGTGCCGCGGCCATTTCTATGCCAAAACAAAGATGGTGATTTGTGTGTTTATTTATTAGAATAAGTTAAGGGTTGACTTTGCATCCTCCTTTCCCAAGAGTTTGGAGTTTTTTTTTTTTATCTTTGTTAGAGTAAGGAACATTTATATCCTCACTTAGGATTTTATATTTGTCTGTGTCCAGAGTTGGAAGATTTCTCCAGTCAGGGGAAATGCCATCTTTGACAACTGTTACCAGAACATGTGTCCCCATTAAGTGGTATCTTTTTGCCTCTTGTACTACTATCAACAGTAGGATTCCCAGGGCTGCTGTTAGAAATCACCAGACCCGTTACATCCTACCTGATAGGGTCCCCCCTTCCCCCCAAAAAAACAATATTTTTGTTAAAATTACACCAAAATCATTATTAGGAGACACAATCACAACATAACCTGCTAAATATAAAATATAAAACTGTATTGAGTTGATAATTAACACTCTGTGTATGAATGAGGTCTTGGGACTCATTTACATGGGTACTGTGGCCTGTAAAGTGTGAATCAACATTTTTTTTATGTGGCTTGATCTGCCTGGAGCTGTGTGCAGGCAGCCTGTCTTGTGCTAGGGGGATGCAGCGCCTGTACGAACACAGTCACAGGTCAAAATTTAACAGGCATGTGGGTGCAGTTATATGGCCCCAAACACAGTGTATCAAATTAGAACCCGTAGCTGTGTTTTCTGTCCCCATAGGGTAACAAGTGGCTCCTGCCATACAAACAAACTTCTCATTCACACTGTATGGGCCAGAGAACCAGTGTGAATGACCCCTTAATATTTTTTAAATTATTCTTAACATTTTTTTAAATTATTTTTTGCAATTTTTTTACAAAGGTGCTTGAGTGAAATGTCAGAGTTCTAAACGGATACCTCATATCTCACTTTTCAGACTGAGAAAGGTATTAAGGAAACAGATTATTCAATTATTTTCTCTGCAGCCTCAGCTGCACTCGAATGAATGAACAGGAAGTTCTCTATAAAAAGGCTCCTTCTCATTCATAAACAGAAGCATAGTAAACACAGTTTATTCAGAAAAGACAGGGAGGCCCGCGCGACAGAGGCAAAGGAAACCTGGACAGGGAGAATAATTAGGTCGGTGTAGGGGCAATTAATGGAACTGATCCCCCTGTGCGACTCCCCCTGCAGATACTGAAAGCCAGGGGGAGAGAGAGGAGGAAAAGCCGGCTTTCAGCTGCTGAAGGGAGAGCCCCACAGGGGGATTACAGTTCTAGTAATTGCACCCCCGCCAAACCAATCACCCTCCCTGTCAAGGATCACTGCCTGGCTCCCCTACTGAACTGATGGGGCCCGGGCCCCATACTGGAGACCTGGCTATACCCCCTTATCAGTAGCCCTGTGGATTTGACTCCCTTTTTTTAACTGGGGCAGGAGATAAAGGTAAATATAACCCCAAAAACAAATTGTCTCAGTGTTTGCTTTAAAAATGTTAGTGTACTTCGCCTGTATTTACAGTACAGGTTGTCTGTAAATTGACCCACTGGAAGCACATCACATTGTATAAATGTTACAGTCGCCATTGTGCAAAGGAGCTATTGGTGACATTTACTTTTCCCTAACTGTCGAAAACTGTAATGGCAACAGCGTAGTCTGTCTCATGCCATCCCCTACCAAAAACCAGACAACTCAAACAGGCTGTTTTAATCCTAGTGAGCTATGTATTGATTTGATTGATCTCATCTACTGGTTTTACAGGCAACTTTGCCATGTTACTAATGTACTGCTACTGCTGTAAATTTCTGTCCAGGACCCCACAGGCTTTGCCCACAGCCAGGCACACAGGCTCATTCACATGTTTCTTCAATAACACAGCTGAGTACAGCTGATACAAAAACCCACTATCTATCCCACTAAAGCGTTGTAAACACTATCAGGTTTTTTTTTTGTTCAACCCAGCTCAGGTCGGAGCCGCTGGACTAACGATCCTGGAGCCAGTTGGCTGCTGGTTTTCCAGCATGCTCGTCCAACACACTAGCTTCTGTCAAGCCAGCTGCCCAGCACACGGGCCAAATATTGGCCATTTTTTATTGAAAATGCAGATGTCGTCCGAATTTCAACCCGTGTGTACTAGGCTTAAGTTTAAGGGAAAAAGGGAAGGTTAACAAATGAACAGGGCTATGTGGCATTCCACATATTGGCCACTATTTACAAGTAAATTAGTAGAAAAATAAATGACTGTAAAAAAAAAAAAAAACTGTTAGAGCCCTACCCCAGTGCAAGACTACTGTTGCATACACCCCCCTCCCAACAAAACTAAATTTAGTGGGGCAACAAATATACAAAATATACACATTTTTTAGCTAGACTCTAATATGAACTATGCACACAAATATACATAGCAACAGGTTGATACTGGAGTCAGTCTCAGCAGTCTTCACCTGACAGAAAACAGAATTAGATAAAAAAAGGAAAATCAAATCTCCTGCACTCGAGAGGAAAGTGTAGCAGCATACAGTCATCAATCTTCAACCAGGTTAGCTTCCACACAGGCTGTGCTGCCACTCATATCAGGCCAGGGAAACCCAAATGTGAGATTCCAAAAGATAGGAACAGAGGGTGCACCAGTCTAGGACATTACCTTTGCAACAATTTATTTGTTAAAATAAATATGGGTGTATACTCACAAACAATGACATAAATCAAGTGTAATACAATCCAAGAGGTGTGCAGCCCAGTCTGATCTGCTATGCAAGCCCCAATCTGTAGATAAGGCCTTTTGAGGGGTATCCCCTTTTCCTCAGAGCTCTCTTGGAATGTCATGACATTGTTTGTGAATATACACCCAAATTCATTATAACTAATAAATTGTTGCAAAGGTAATGCGCTGGACTGGTGCGCCCTCTGTTCTTTTTTTTTTTTAGGAAAACAGAATTAGCCTGGAACTACTGCCAAAACTGAGGGTAGGTTCAATTCCAAAACGTTTTCTGCATGAACATAGAGTCCCAGATTTCATCCTCACACCAGGAGACTCACTTTGTTTCTACCTCTATCATGACCTCCCTTGGGACATACAGGAAATCATTTCCATACTCCAGAGACCCCCACTGCTGAGCGATTCTCTGGAATCGTGAGAACCTTGGAAGCTCATCCCGGTCTCCTTTCCTTGTTGGGAGGAAGGGGCTTTTAGCTCTACTAATGAAGTGGCTGTAAGCCATATTTTTTGCCTAAGCTTAAGCCATAGTATGTGGTGGAGATAGGTCAGGCCTCCTTTCTGCATAGACCTTACAGTAGCCAGATACCTTGACACACTGCCTTAACTGGGCAATATGCTCTTCCTCTGCTTCATCCAGCCCAGAAACCTTGGGACCCACTTCTGCCCCTGCCTCACAGTCCCACTCTGTGTCGGCCACCAACCCCCAGTCTGCTATCCCCTCCTCTATGGACCCATAAAGGTGTTCGAACGTGGGTGACCCCACATCAACACTCCCGGGCCCTCCTCACCTGAGGAATTTGTGGACCCGAGCCTCCAGATGTTGTGGGCCTCAGAGATTCACATAAGAGCCATCTGGTTACTCGCTGTGACTACCCCAGCTCTAAACAGCTTGGTGTCTTAAAAAGCTGAGATGCACATCTCCCTAGTCTGGCAGAACATATTTTGGGTGTACAGCACTGGTCCTGGCCCCAGTGGCATCTCTATCATGCTACTGTCCCCCTCAGAAGCTTTAAAGAAGGTAGAAGTCAGCATCTTCGAGCAAAAGCCTGTCTCCCAGTTGACAAGCAAGACATTTGGCTGACAATTCCTGGGTACCACCTTTAGAAGCATCTCCCCACATTGGCCACAATAGCCCCAGGTACGCAGCCTCACTGTGAAACACTGGCATCTGCCACATAGCAGCCGACCTACTCCATGTCTTCTCTGCTGCATAGTGCCAAGCTCCCATAGGGTGCTAACCATACCCCGGTATTGATCAGTGTTCTGTTTTGCAGCTCTATTAGTTGATCGTGACACCTGCCACCCCCCGTAGCAACTCCTGTACTTAGACCTGTTCCCACTATCTTGCTGCTCTCTCCTTGTGGCTCTTCCTTAGCTACACCAGGAAGTGGCACCACAGCCCCACTCACTGGATTGGCAGGCTCCCGGTGGCAGTCCTCCTCTAGATAGGCTGATCCTGTTGGGTAAACTCATCTAGCATGCCTCTTCCCGCCCTATTTAACCTCTTCCCCACCAAACATTACTTTAGCATTTTCAGTCAATGCTGAAAAGCTGGCATTATCAGTCTGTGCTGTAACGCAGATAGTAATACACATACCGGTGGCACTCTCCCAACAGGATTTAATGGCATTCACACTCCAGTGCCCCAAGTCTACTCCACCACCGCCAGCCAAAAATGCTTCTGTACTGGCAAAAGTCTTTAGTGGAGCACAGTAATTTTCCCTTGTAGCATATACACCCACGAAGTCCCTGCCTCTTTCCAGGCAGACCTCTTTGGTGCTCTTGCACCAATGCCCCAAGTTAACCCTTTTCATGCCACCTCCTGTAAATGCTCCTACACTGGCAGCTGTTCCCACTGTAGAGCAGACATTCCCCACCATGACACAACACTTCTCCACACTAATTGCAATCCCAAAAACATGATTGCCTTCCCACAATCCACATAGCAACACTGACAGTCTCTTTACTCTCTTTCCCTGGTCGTTGCTGGTAGCAACCACTGCTATATCACAAGGGAATATCCAGGACTGAGCCCCCAAATGTAGTGCTACTCTTGTAGGAGCAGCAGGATTACTGTCCAGGTCTTTGCCACAGGCTTTGCCCCACATCCAGGCACACAGACTCATTCACACGTTTCTTCAAAAACCAGTCTAGAGGATGCTGTTTTGTGGTTTTTGTTTTTTTGAGAATTTGGATAGCATTGAGGGTAGTTGTGGGATACTCCATAAACAAGAACTATAAGGACATCATTAGTTCTTTAGTCCTTTATGTCCCCAAGATCTCCTAAGTGTATGTACTCACAAGGCCAAGGACAGTTTGTAGCCTCCATCCAACTTCCAAGCAAAACCTTCCCATTTTACCAGACCAGATCTTCAGCAGATAGCTGTCCTCAGTCAGTTCTTTAGCTCCCGGGTCTCAGCATTCAAGCCCCTCAAGTTACCCACCTGCGGTATCACCAACAGCAGCTTCTGCCTGGGAAGGCAGCGTGCCCCTAAGGCTGGACAAATCTACTCTGGGAAAAGCCCAAAGCTCAGTGTGTTCACAGTATATTTACAGTCTCCCAGCATGCCATCAGAGCCTGCCTCTCTGGGATAGGCCAGGGCTGTATCAATATTCATGCTCCCATCTGCATAGCTCCACACCTGTCATCCAGAAACATCTCCAGTTCCCTGGATATAGAGGAAGCTATAGACCAGACAGGCAGCAGCTGAACACTCTGAGCAGACCAGACTAGCAGATTGCAGCTTCACTGAATACAGTGAGCAAAATTACCTACCAAACCACAGTTTGGCAACTAAATTTACCAAATCAAAAACACACAACTAACTCTAACTCAACTAATTCCTAGCACCTATCTAGGAGGGTTCTAGATTAGGAACCAGCAGACCTCTCCAGCAGAATGTATCCGTTTACATGGATGAGGCAAACCATTTACCACTGGCATGGGTGTTTACAATGTTCAGCTTTTATTTGTTCATATAAGATAATTATTCAAAAGGGGAAAAAAAATGATCGCTGTAACTGACTAAATTGTGAGCTGGAGTTTGATTTCATTTAGTTAGTGTATTTAAATTTGCTAATACATGTAACACTACCCCGGCACCTGCCGATTACACGATTGCTAAGCTGGAACAGAGATTTTACCTCCCCCTAATCAAAGTCAAAGCACATCCCCCACAGTGAGTTAACTCAACCTAGGCACGCAGTTAACCCTTTGATAACCCCTTCCCTGCCAGTGTTATTAGTACAGTGACAGTGCTGATTTTGTTAGCACTAATCTCTGTAGTAGTATCACTCGTCCCCAAAAAGTGTCAGTTAGGTGTCCAATTTGTCCACCGCAATATCACAGACCCGATATAGGTCGCTAATTGCTGCCATTACTAGTAAAATGAAAAAAAAATCTCCCATAGTTTGTAGAGGCTATAACTACTAATAACCAACCAATATACCAGTGGCGGCTGGTGCCTAATTTACTTGGGGGGGCATCCCAAAGCCCCCCAGCCAGCCAACCACATAACCCCCCCCCCATCGCTCAATCGATCGATCGCCTGTCATGCTCCCCGCCAGCCCCTGCACTTACCCCATGCAGGTGGTATCTTCACTCCTGCGTCTCCCCCGGAGTCCTGTCATTCGATTCTCCTCCCGAGCAATCAGGTGTTAGGACTCGCAGCCAATCGGGTCTTAGGACTCCCGGCCAATGGGGACTAAGCGCCCCGAGCCCACCCTTTTTAAAGCCAGTTAGAGGGCTCTAATCATGTGCTTCTAAAAAAAAAAAAAGACTCATTGGAATCCATGCGTCCGGCGCCCTGCATGTAGAATGGGGGCCAGGCGAATGGATTAGGGAGGCTGTGCCGCTGCACCCAGTATGGATGGGCCGCCCGCCACTACAATATACCAATCAAAATATGCTTATTGGGATTTTTATTTTTACCAAAAATATGTAGCAGAATACATATTGGCCTAAACTGATTTTTTTTTTTACATTTTTTTATTAGGTATGTTTATAGCAGAAAGTAAAAAATATATATTTTTCTGAAAATTATAGGTTATTTTTTGTTTATAGCGCAAAAAAATAAAAACCGCAGAGTCAGTTAAAATAATGCAGTGCCGTATCACAAAAAAATGGCCTGGTCAGGAAGGGGGTAAAATCTTCCGGTCAAGTGCTTAAACATGGGAAAATCATGCTTTTTCCATAGTAATGAAAATGATACATTCCATAAGACAAGCACATGTCATCTATACAGTATATATATTTCTATAGTACAGTATATCCTGCACAGCAGCTGCACTGAACTGCATAGTGTACTCTAAAATGGTGTAATCAGCGTTCACATCTTCAGATAAATATGCGTCTGTATTAAGATTAAAAAAAAAAAAAAAATGCAATGCTCACATTAGGAAGTACTTATTTTGCATTGTGCCCTGAACAATAAAAATAACTGAGAACTTAATAAGCCAGTAATGGTGACTCACTGCTCTTCAGGATCCACCTCACTCTTTTGTTGTTACATTCTGCAGTACTGTGTGATCTGGCTCAATGCAAAAGGAAATGTTTTCTTGTGGAACGCATGCATTCATATACAATACAAAGGCATTTCCTTTAAAAAAAGCATAAAAAATATAATCTGATAATAGAATTAAAAAAAGTGGAGAATTTGGAAACTCCATTTGTTCCCTGAAGCTGGATTCAGTTTGTTCTGCGTGCGACGGAGTGCGCATGGTAACATGAACATGTAGGTGTCAGTGGGGCTGGGCCCATACAGTTTCCCTTTCCTATTCACATTAAACTGGATGTGAACCAGCCATAAAAGAAAGAAAATATTTTCTGCTTGAAATGCATTTTCATGTAGTAAAAGGCATGAGTTTTGCTGCAAAAAAACGCAAAAGTGTAAAACGGCCATCGTCTTTCCCTTAGGCACTTTTTACATTCTTAAGCTTCTGCTGTTCAGTGTGTCCCACTTATTAGATTGCAGCACATCTAAGAGAAAAATGATTGCAAAGCAGCTCTGTTGGGAAATAATGCTGGGAACTTACAGAATTCTGCTCTCATTATGTTAATGACGGTACCCAGTATGTAATTTCAATGAAACCTTTATGCTCCTCAGTGTTCAGCATGCAGGCATTGTAACCAAAGTGCTTTATTTACCAAACTTCCCTATTTTTGTGTAAAAAAATTTGTATTATATGCATGATCTTATCTACCAAAAGGATTCTTTTTTTATTTTTGGTGAATTAAATAAGTTCCAGTCAAATTTAAAGTGGTAGTAAACTCTTTTTTATTTTATTTTTACCTACAGGTAAGCTTATAATAAAGTTTACCTGTAGCCAAAATGAATATCTCCTAAACATGTACCGTTTAGATGATATTCTAGTAAGCAGCAGCCGGGGACCTCACCGACACATCCGCTCTGAAGGAACGCCATACCTATGAAATTCCTTTAGAACTCTGTCATGCGGCCACAACTCCATCATTGTGGCTCGGCCATTCAATTGGCCGCAGCCCGCAAACCCAGAAGGAAGACCAGGTGAAGATGGAAGCCTCACGGGCATGTCCGACTTCCGGGATGTGAGGAGCGTTTCTCTGCAGCTCCACTGCCACCAATTAATCCACCACAGAATCCTGTGCCATCCCCTATCTTACCTGCATCGGACCATTCCCCTATGACTCCTGGATGTCTCCTGTGATCACCCATCATGGTCAAATATGGTAGGGATGTCCCACCGTCCCCGGCGAGCCGAGGCTCGGGTTCCCCCGGACAGGCCCAAGATGGCGCCCGCACTCCATCTCCGGGCAGCGCGGCCTCGGACAGCCCGCTTTTACACTGGCCAGGGGACGGTGGAGATTGGCCAACACTGCATCCAGCGGTGAGCTCTGGCGGGGCGGACGGGGACACGCCGCCTACCCGGATGGCAGAAGCTACCCTAGCGCAGATTATGGACGCCATCAAGAATTGCCAGGCCTGCCTGACCTCACATATAGATGCCCTGTGGGTGGATTTCTCCCTCCTCAAGGAGGATGTCCAGAAGTTGAGGCACCGTGTCTCCACTGCAGAACAGAGGATCAGTTCGGTGGAGGATGATGTCTTCCCTCTCCCCGCAGCCATCAGGGACATACAGGCGGAGCAGAAGGCGTAGGCGGCGAAGCTGGGTGACATGGAGGACCGCCTGCATCATAATAATCTCCACTTTCTGGGATTTGCCAAGGGAGCGGAAGGTGGGCATCCGGAGGAATTCCTCACGGACTGGATGCGGAGGTCGCTGGGGAAGGACACCTTTTCTCCCCTTTTTGCTATTGAGCGGCCCCCAGAGTCCCCTCCCAGGCCCCCATCCCGGGGTCTAGACCCAGACCACTGCTAGCACGCATTTTCCACTTCAGGGACAGGGATGCCGCATTGAAGAAGGCGAGGGAGCTGGCGGATCTCAGCTTTAATAATAATGTTATTACAATTTTCCCTGATTTCTCTGCAGCAACGCAAAAGCAGAGGGCTGCATTTCTACATGTGAAAAAGCGTCTCAGGGAACGGCACCTTCCTTATAGCATGCTTTACCCTGCAAAATTGAGGGTGGTGTATAAAAGCAAAGTGCAATTTTTTTTGGATTCTATGGAAGCTGATCAATGGTTGGATTCCCTGGGAAGAGCCTGATTTTCTATCTCCTTCTGTGATGGTAACATGACATTGCTCGTCTGAACTTCTACACGTATGATTCTCCATGATCTTGTGGGGGGCCTGGCCATGCCATTCTGATTTGAATTCCATCATCTCTAAAATTATTAATCCGATTAGACGGGGTTTATACCGGGGCGTTCCACGGCAATAAACCTGCGCCGTCTTTTCAAAAATCTCCAAATTCCTGAGGGCACAATGGACACCAGGGTAGTGGTGTCTTTATACACTCATAAGGCCTTTGACTCTGTGGAGTGGTCCTATCTGTTTGCGGTCCTTGAGCGGCTAGGTTTTGGGCCGAAGTTTATTAGGTGGGTTCAATTGCTATACGACTTCCCAGTGGCTCGCTCGCAAGTTAACAGCAGCATCACGGAGTCCTTTTCTGTGTGTCGTGGTACCAGGCAGGGGTTCCCTTTGTCACCTCTGTTGTTCGCCATGGCCATAGAACCTCTGGCTACACTGCTTAGGAAGGACGGGAGGATACATGGTTGTAGGGTGGGAGATTTGGAGGAAAAAACATCTTTATATGCCGATGACATGCTCCTTTACTTGGCGGATCATGGTGGGTCGTTGACACTGGCCCTGGAGGTGATAGAAACCTTTGGAAGGTACTCGGGGTTTAAAGTTAATTGGGACAAGTCCGTGGTCTTCCCATTTGACCCGACCCTGACCTCTAGTATAGTCATTCCGCATGCACTTCAGGTGGTGTCCAAATTTAAATACTTGGGGGTGATGGTCCAGCAACCCATACAGACTTATGTTGATAATAATATTACCCCGATGGTACAGAGACTCAAACAGACTCTGTCAACTTGGATTAAGCTGCTCTTCAACCTGATGGGGAGAATTAATATTTTAAAAATGGTATATTTGCCCCGCTTCCTCTATCTTTTCTGGTAGGCCCCGGAGTATCTCCCCAAAACACTTTTTACTACTATTGAGACCCTACTCACATCATTCATTTGGGGGGGAGGCCGGCTCGGATCTCTTTGAATACCCTGAAACTCCCTGCTACTGCGGAGGGGTCTGGCGGTCCCTGCTCTCCAGGCCAATTATCTTGCAGCCCAGCTGACTCATGTTCATGCCTGGTTCTTCACTGATCTCTTGAATGCGGCGGTTACCACTTTGGTGGCCGTGATGGGTTCCTATGAGGCCCTGTAGAACTCGTTGTACCGGAAGGGTCCCTATCCCTCGGGTGGGGTGGGAAATTCTATGGCTTGCATATAAGATTACCCATATTTGTAATAAATGGCTGGGGGGTTCCTCCTTTAATGAGTCTCCTAATACTCCGCTGTGGTATAATCCGGTGCTGCAGGAGTTATATAAATTGTTGGATCCAAGGAGGTGGGTGAGCTTTGATTTGAAATATGCACATCAGCTATTTGCGGATCGCACATTTAAGTTTTGCCCTGTGCTTCGTGCGGAGCTAGGTGTACCCTCTACCTGCTGGTTCCTTTATCAGCAACTTAGGCATGCGGTGGCGGCACAATTTGGCATAAGTGGGGTGCATCTGGCTCCATCGCGATTGGAGAGGGAACTTATGGATGCTGATCATGGTAAACTCATCTCTAAGTATTATTCTTTGCTCCTTGTGGACCAGGAGGAGAAACTGGCTAAACTTAAAAACCGTTGGTGTTTTTAGCTGCCACAATTGGAGGAGGAAGCCTGGGATGAGCTGCTTGACTCACAATTCTCTGGGATTATAGCAGCAGGAGACAGGGTGATACAATTGAAATACTTGCACAGGATTTATTATACCCCGCATAGATTGTACCAAATGGGGAGACTCCCGTCTCCGGAGTGTCACCAGTGTCAGACATCTAGGGGCAATTTCCTTTATATGGTCTGGTCGTGTCCAGGGGTTCAGGACTTCTGGAAGGAGGTGTGTAAACTTATGGAAGAAAAACTGGCACTTCCGAATGTCTGCTCTCCTGACAGATGCCTGCTTGGGAATCTGGCTGAGGAGGACCTTCGGCAGTCCCAGAAGGTATTAATAGGTATCTTATTCTTTTATGCTATGAAAATGATTGCATTACAATGGGAGAAACCTGATCCCCCCACTGTGGGGGCTTGGGTTGATCTCGTCAATGGTGCTCTACCTCTATATAAGCTTATGTACTTGGCTCGTGGTTAAAAAAATAATATAAAATTCGATAAATTATGGCTGGTCTGGGTGGAATCTGTGTCAGGAACCCTGGATGTATAAGAGGGATTTGAGTTGAGTGGGCTAAATCTGCATGGATATTGTGATTACCCCTGGGATTCCTTAACTGGGCTTCTACACTGCCTGACTGATAATGCTAATTTCTCCTTGTTCAATGGATCTGTTTGGCTCACTCTTTCATTTGGGTTATTTGTACAGCACTGGTACTCGCTTCGGGATTGTGCTATCATATAGGTTGGATGGTTTGAAAAAAGAAAAAAAAGGGAAGACGGGGGGGGGGGGGGGGGGTACTGTTTCATAGTGCAGTCCTGGGGTAGTTTAATATACTTCGCATTTCTAATAACTGTGTGGTTATTATGTGGCTGCCTATTATACCTACTGTCTTTTGTGACTGTATTGTTGCCTGTGTTTGTTGGCTGTTGTGTACCTTGTATTTACATTAAAAAAATAACTTAAAAAAGAAGAAGAAGAAGAACAAGAAGATGAAAGCCTCTGCAGTGCTGACAGGGCGCCGCTGGAGGGCTTCATTTGAAGGTAAGTCTTTCTTAATGTGCTAGTATGCGATGCATACCTTTACCATGCAGGGAGAGTTTCCCCCCCCCCCCCCCCACAAAGTTTACTAGCGCTTTAAAAGAAGTGCACTGGATGACTGTACTGACTGCATGGACACTGACGGCTCAGCATCCCTGGAAGCAACACAGTGGGTATTGGGGATGGGCAGGGTGTAAAGTGTTAGATCACCTTTACATTTTTTTTAGAAGGGTTATCATTTCTATGATATTATTATTTTTTTTTAATACAAAAGGATTATTATAATACAGGGCTACAACGCTAAGTGTATAAGTGGAGTTTTGCTTAGAGAGAACACTATAGTGCATTCCACCATGTATACATTTAAGGGGTTCTCCCTATGAAGTACAATGACTGCCACTCACACAAGCAACAGTCCATTCACTCCGACACCATTAAACAGTGTAGGGAAGGTCTTTTTAGGTTTTATTGCTAAATACATTTAACAGTAGAGTGGGATGGGGGTATGGGATACTCCAAAATGTTTAACCACTTACCTGACCAGGGCCTATTTTGCGATTCGGCACTGCGTGACTTTAACGGACAATTGCGCGGTCGTGCGACGCTGTACCTAAACGAATTTGACGTCCTTTTTTTCCCACAAACAGAACTTTCTTTTGGTGGTATTTGATCACCTGTGCGATTTTTACTTTTTGCGCTATAAACAAAAAAAGAGTGTAAATTTTGCAAAAATAACAATATTTTTCACATTTTTTATATGAAATTCCCCCAAAAAAATTTAAAAATCAAAATGTTTTAACATTTTAGGCCAATTTGTTTTATGCTACATATGTTTGGTAAAAAAAAATTGCGTTTACTAACTAAGGGAAAGATTTTTGTCATTTTTGTTGTTTTTTTTTTTTAAACACGTAATGGCGGCGATCTGCGTTTTTTTTTTCGGTACTGCGACATTGCGGCGGACAGATCGGACCCTTGACTGACATTTTTGACACTTTTGAGGTTACCAGTGACATTACTACAGTAATCAGTGCTATACATATGCACTGTTACTGCAAAATGACACTGGCAGGGAAGGGGTTAACTTTTTTGGGGAAGGAGGGGTTAAGTGTGTCCCTAGGGGCGTGCTTCTAACTGTGATTGGACATGGCTACTGGTGTAGGAACAGTGATCAAAGGTCCTACATAGTAGAACCGTATGATCACTATTCATACACAGGGGAGAATGACAGGCGGCTTGTTTACATTAGCCGCCTGCCTTTCTCCCTTCACGGCGGACGATCCCGAGTGACCGGCGGACATCGGGTCCGCCAGTCACACGCATGGGCTTCCCAGGGAATGAGCCGGGTGGGCGCATGCCTCCGCGGGCGCGCGCTCGCCCGCTATTGGCTCACAAGCAAGTGACAGGCTAGTGACGTACCGGTACGTCACTTTGCCTGGCCGGGGCTGACCGCCGCAGTATATGTACTTGCGGCGGTCGGCAACCGGTTAAGAACCATTGGCAGAGGACATACTTCTCTTGGTAAAGGTAGCACAGTTTAGCTCTTACAGCTGGGAACCATGAGGTAGTTTACAGGACAGTCTATTTTCTTATAGCTGGGGACCATGATGTAGCTCCAAACTAGTTAAAGTCTCATAGCTGGGGTCCATGAGATAGCTCCAGAAAGGTTACAGTGTTACTAAAGTCTATTTTTTTTTAAATTAAAATAACAAACATGTTATACTTACCTGCTCTGTGCAGTGGTATTGCTCAGAGCAGCACCGTCCCCCACTTCTCAGGTCCTCATCCTTTTTATGTCTCCTCGGCAAGGAGTTTGCTAAGGGGGACACGCAGTGCATGCTCGCTCTCGACCTGTGTATCTATGGAGTCGCGCTTCATAGACTTACACAGCAGGACTTAGGCCCGCCCCCCACTTGCTCTTCATTGCATTTGATTGACAACAGCAAGAGTCAATGGCTTCTGCTGCTGCTCGAATGCTGCGTGAAAAGGAAGAAAGGGGAGAATAGATGCAGCTGTGCACATCGCCGATCTCTTCTCCCCTATCTTCTTCTTCATACAGGGGAAGGGGGGCTCAGGGAAACTGAAAACATTTTTTATCTTAATGTAAGAAATGCATTAGGGTAAAAAAAGTTTTTAGGTTTAGTATCACTTTAAAGTCTCTTAGCCGGGGTCTTTGAGATAGCTCCAGAAATGTTAAAGTCTCATAGTTAGGGTCCATGAGATAGCTCCAGAAAAGTTAAAGTCTCATAGTTTAGGACCATGAGATAGCTCCAGAAAAGGTAAAGTGTCATTGCTGGGGACCATGAGATATGTCTCTGCAGGGGAGTCAGCCAAGTTCTCCACCCAAAGGTTCCAAAGCAGCCAGATGCTGAAGCTCACAGTGCCACCCCCCCCCCCCCACAGGAAAAGGACAATCTGCTCAAAGCTTCATGCTATTTACCATCTCACAGCCCACCTTCTGGGCACCCCTCCCCAGGGATTGGCCAGGGCATAGGAGGGTGCTACAGTAATTTTACTTGCTTGATGCTCCATATTTTAACTGTTTTTTATATGCAGATTTTTAAATCCTCTCTCTCATGATCATCTGTAAATCAGGAAACATTATCTGTATCTCTACCAAATAATTGTTGGAAGAGGCTCAGTTAGCCTTATACTGGCCAAACACCTTACAACCCAATTATATACTCTTCTTAGTTCTCACATTATGTAGTTTTGGAATATCTAAAGGAGTTTGTACAATGAGATTGTAACATGCATGGCCAGATTTAAAGAGAATCTGTTATTTTCAGTCAATCCAGATGTGACCCCTAAAGCTGGTCATAGAGGGATCAGAATTTCCTTCTGAACCGACCAAATTTTGATCAGTATGTGGCCTGTTTGACAGAAGATGTGACCCCTAAAGCTGGTCATAGAGGGATCAGAATTCCTTTTGAACTGGGCCAAATTTTGATCAGTGTGTGGCCTGTTTGAGAGAAGTCGATCGATGGGGTGACTTCTGATAAACAGACAATTTGGAAAACTTTTGTTGATCAGCGGCTGCAGCCAATTGACTACAACCTTTGATCAGTGTATTCCGACACTGCCGGGACTTCCAATCAGAACATGCCTTGGCCATCCACCTCGCTTGTGTAGGTGGAGAAATGTGTTGTTTTTTTGTTCAGAACTGCTAAGAGCCACGTGAGAACCCATACTTTTAAACCCTAGCCAGTATTTGGAATGTAAATATGCGAATTGACTGTTTTGTTTCATTTTCTGATCAAGCAAGTAAAAGAGGTTTATTGTTTACTACAAGCTTCCGTGTGAATATTTTGTAGGAGAAGTGCCTTGTACATCCAATCCCTGTGTAATAGAGTAGGAGGTATGCTTACTGGTACAAATCTGGCCATCTGGACCCTGGAAGCAGACAAGTGGACCAGGCATGTGAGTGCTCGCAGGCAAGAGGGGGTAAACCACTTATGGGCCAGGAGGGTGAGAAAACTAGGCCTCAGACTACTGAACAACCCTGTCACCCACACCTAGGGGATGGCACCTGGCTGCACACAGGATCCAAGTGAACATGAGCACAGCATCTACCCCAATCCTGTACAGCAACTACACTGAAAATAGGCTAATATGCTCGCACATTATGAGATAAATATGCATCTGTAAAATAATAAAACTAAATTAAAAAACGCAATGCTCACATAAAGAAGTACTTGTTTTGCATTGTGCCCTGAACAATAAAAATAGCTGAGAACTTAATAAGCCAGCAATGGTGACTCACTCCTCCTCAGGATCCACATTTCTTCAGTACTGTGTGATCTGGCTGAAAGCAAAAATACATTTTTTCTTGTTTAAAGTTTAAAGTGGGTATATATATATATATATATATATATATATATATATATACATATTGCAGAATGACAAAGGATAATCTGATAATTTATACAGAGAGTTATGAAGCCCACATATTATTATTATTTTTTCTTTCAACCAGCAAGTTGAAGAAAAAAAATGACTCAATTCCCACTGCCACACATTAGAGATGGATAGTGGAATCCTTGATGCTGGGCCTTTGTATTCTGAAAGGGGAGACTTCCGGCAAATAGAATACACTGATGAGGCTTACAGATCGGCTATAGCCAGCAGCGCTGATCAAGCGCAACAATCCAATAGGGTGGTACATTGACTTCTGTAAAACCAGCCTGCCCATACATTGATTGACATTCAGCCGGTCTCTACTCTATTTGTTTTCCAGAAAAACACACAATGAGGTTGATTTCCTAATACTGAAGAGTGTCAATTCTGGTGCAGCTGCACATGGTAGCCAATCAGCTTCTAACTTTTTTAATTAAGCTTAGGCAAAAAAAAAACTGGAAGCTGATTGGTTTCTATACAAAGTCTCGTCAGATTTTGCACTCTTCAGTTTTAGTAAATCAACCGCAATATTCTTTCTGCATACTTTCTCTGAGGCTAAACTCACATTGATCCATGTGCGCGTAGGTGTGAATGGGCCTATACAGTTTCCCTTCCACATTAAACTGCAGCCCATAATTATAAACCAGCCCCAAAGTAACAAATGGAATTTCTGTTTGAAATGCTATTTCATGCATAAAAATTCATACATTTTGGTGCATAAAAACAAACCCTTAGTGAATGGGCCCTTGGTCTTTCCATTACATTCTAAATCTTCTAGTGTGTCCCACATATTAGATTGCAGCACGTCTAAGGGAAAAATGATTTCAGAGCAGCTCTGTTGGGAAATAATGCTGGGAACTTACAGGATTCTATCATTATGTTAATGAAAGTATCCAGGATCTAATTTCAATGAAACCTTTATATTCCTCAGTGTTCAGCATGCAGTCAATTGCAGCTATATTTCCTTGTAGACAATTTGCTTTACCCAAATTCTTTATACTTTTTTTTACAAAATCCATAATACGGTACCTACAAAATTGATTATTTTTCAATTGATAGTATTAAACAAATGTACATTCTAATTTAAAAGAAGAGCATTGTTTAAAGGGTTAGTTTAGCTTTCCAAAAAAGTTACCATGCATTTAGGCATCCCCAATAGCTTAAAAAACACTGTTACATTTGAAAACAGGATCTTCTTTCAAACCTTATAGCTGTTGGCTATATGTTGCATCTTAAAAAGTAAAAAAAAACTCCTAGAGGTACATGTGCATCTCCAAAAATTTGAATATCATAAAAAAGTAATTTATTTCAGTAATTCAATTCAAAAAGGGAAACTTATATATTATATAGATTCATTACACACAGAGTAATACATTTCAAGCATTTATTTATTTTAATTTTGATGATTTTGGCTTACAGCTAGTGAAAACCCACAATTCAGTATCTCAAGAAATTTGAATACTGTAAAAAAGTTCAATATTGTTGATTCATGGTGTCACACTCTAATCAGCTAATTTATTCAAAACATCTGTAAAAGTTTCCTGAGCCTTTAAATGGTCCCTTAGTCTGGTTCAGCAGGTTACACAATCATAGGGAAGACTGCTGACCTGACAGTTGTCCAGAAGACAGTCATTGACACCCCCCACAAGGAGGGTAAGTCACAAAAGGTTATTGCTAATGAAGCTGGCTGTTCACAGAGTGCTGTATCCAAGCATATACAAGGAAAGTTGAGTGGAAGGAAAACGTGTGGTAGAAAAAGGTGTACAAGCAACAGGGATAACCGCTGCCTTGAGAGAATTGTGAAGCAAAGGCCTTTCGAGAATTTGGGGGAGATTCACAAGGAGTGGACTACAGTCAGGTCCATAAATATTGGGACATCGACACAATTCTAATATTTTTGGCTCTATAATGGATTTGAAATGAAACAAAGAAGATGTGCTTTAACCGCAGACTTTCAGCTTTAGTTTGAGGGTATTTACATCCAAATCTGGTGAAAAGTGTAGGAATTACAACAGTTTGAATATGTGCCTCCCACTTTTTAAGGGACCAAAAGTAATGGGACAAATGGCTGCTCAGCTGTTCCATGGCCAGGTGTGTGTTATTCCCTCATTACCCCATTTACAAGGAGCAGATAAAAGGTCCAGAGTTAATTTCAAGTGTGCTATTTGCATTTGGAATCTGTTGCTGTCAACTCTCAATATGAGATCCAAAGAGCTGTCACTAACAGTGAAGCAAGCCATCATTAGGCAAAACAAAACAAACCGATCAGAGAGATAGCAAAAACATTAGGTGTGGCCAAATCAACTGTTTGGAACATCCTTAAATAGAAAGAACGCACCAGTGAGCTCAGCAACACCAAAAGACCCAGAAGACCACGGAAAACAACTGTGGTGGATGACCGAAGAATTCTTTCCCTGGTGAAGAAAACACCCTTCACAACAGTTGGCCAGATCAAGAACACTCTCCAGGAGGTAGGTGTATGTGTGGCAAAGTCAACAATCAAGAGAAGACTTCACTAGAGTGAATACAGAGGGTTCCCCACAAGATGTAAACCATTGGTGAGCCTCAAAAACAGGAAGGCCAGATTAGAGTTTGCCAGACAACATCTAAATAAGCCTTCACAGTTCTGGAACAACATCCTATGGACAGATGAGACCAAGATCAACTTGTACCAGAGTGATGGGAAGAGAAGAGTATGGAGAAGGAAAGGAACTGCTCATGATCCAAAGCATAGCACCTCATCAGTGAAGCATGGTGGTGGTAGTGTCATGGCGTGGGCATGTATGGCTGCCTATGGAACTGGTTCTCTTGTATTTATTGATGATGTGACTGCTGACAAAAGCAGCAGGATGAATTCTCAAGTGTTTCGGGCAATATTATCTGCTCATATTCAGCCAAATGCTTCATAACTCATTGGATGGCGCTTCACAGTGCAGATGGATAATGACCCTAAGCATACTGCGAAAGCAACCAAAGAGTTTTTTAAGGGAAAGAAGTAGAATTTTATGCAATGGCCAAGTCAATCACCTGACCTGAATCCGATTGAGCATGCATTTCCCTTGCTGAAGACAAAACTGAAGGGAAATGCCCCAAGAACAAGTAGGAACTGAAGACAGTTGCAGTAGAGGCCTGGCAGAGCATCACCATGGATGAAACCCAGTGCCTGGTGATGTCTATGCGTTCCAGACTTCAGGCTGTAATTGACTGCAAATGATTTGCAACCAAGTATTAAAAAGTGAAAGTTTGATTTATGATTGTTAATCTGTCCCATTACTTTTGGTCCCTTAAAAAGTCGGAGGCACATATACAAACTGTTGTAATTCCTATACCGTTCACCTGATTTATATGTAAATACCCTCAAATTAAAGCTGTAAGTCTGCAGTTAAATCACATTTTGTTTGTTTCATTTCAATTCCATTGTGGGGGTGTATAGAGCCAAAAAATTTAGAATTGTGTAGATTGTCCCAATTTTTATGGACCTGACTGTACATCTGGTGTCAGTGCTTCAAGCGCCACCTCACACAGATGTATACAGGACATGGGCTACAACTGTTGCATTCCTTGTGTCGAGCCACTCCTGAACCAGAGACAACCTCAAAAGCGTCTTACCTGGGCAAAAGAGAAAAAGGACTGCGCTGTTGCTCAGTGGTCCAAAGTCCTCTTTTCAGATGAAAGTAAGTTTTGCATTCCATTTGGAATAGTCTGGAGGAAGAGTGGGGAGGCACAGAATCCATGTTGCCTGAGGTCCAGTGTGAGGTTTCCACAGTCCGTGATGATTTGGGAAGCCATGTCATCTGCTGGTGTTGGTACACTGTGGCCCAAAGTCAGTACAGCCCTGTACCAGGAAATTCTAGAGCACTTCATGCTTCCCTCTGCTGACCAGCTTCATGGAGATGCCAATTTCATTTTCCAGGAGGACTTGGCTCTTGCTCACACTGCCAAAAGTGCCAATACTTCAATGATCATGGTATCACTGTACTTGATTGGTCAGCCAACTCGCCTGACCTTAACCCCATAGAGAATATGTGGGGTATTGTCAAGAGGAAGATCCAACAATGCTGAAGGCTGCTATCAAAGCAACCTGGGCTTCCATAACACCTCAGCATTGCCGCAGGCTGATCGCCTCCATGCCACGCTGCATTGATGTAGTAATTCAAAAGGAGCCCCAACCAAGTATTGAGTGCATACTATACTGTACATGGACAAACTTTTCAGTAAGCCAACATTTCTGTATTAAAAAATCCTTTTTTTTATTGATCTTATGTAAAATTCTAATTTTATGAGATACAGAATTTTGGCTTTTCACTTGCTCTAAGCCATAATCATCAAAATTAAAAGAAAGAAATGCTTGAAATATATTACTCTGTATGTAATGAATCTATATAATATATGAGTTTCACTTTCTGAATTGAATTACTGAAATAAGTTAACTTTTTGATGATACTCAAATTTTTTGAGATGCACCTGTATACAGACTCCCATTTAACTCTTTTCTAATTTAACGACTTATGACCAGCTTTCCCGACCTGAGCGATGCTGACTTTTTTGGGCACTGTACATCATTGTATTGTACAGTACAGGATTTTTGCTGTTTAAATTTTTGTGTTCTGTACTTCTGCAAATTAAAACAATGTTATTGAGTTGGAGTTTTGTGTTTAGACCTTTTTTTTTCAGAATACAGTACAGTACGGTAGTTAAAAATGCTTAAATGGATTGTAAATTCTCCAAGTTTTTCACCTTAATGCATTCTATGCATTAAGGTGAAAAACTCTCTTTGCTTCAGCGCCCCCCTTGACCCCCCTCCCTTTGATAAATCCTTACACAGACAGAGCCGCTCAGGTGAGACAACGTTCCAGGTGCGAGTCGGATCCGCAGTCCAAATAACAATCCAAAACAAGAAGAGGTGACCGCACTCAGGATTAGAGGAAAACATAGAAGTGTTTTATTCTTCACCACAGGTAACAAACTTGACAGTACATCACAGGAACAGGTATACTGGTTGACGCGTTTCACGATACTCTTGATCGCTTACTCATTACCCCCTTTGGACAGATTGATAGCAGCAGGAGCCATTGGCTCCCGCTTCTGTCAATGAAATCCAGTGACACGGGAGGGGGAGCGGGGCTGAGTCCCGTTGTCTGTTTAAATGGACGCTGCAGCAGGACACGGGATGGTGCCCGCACGTGTGGCCCCATTTCTGAGGGGGCACCTGATGAAGAGGAGGAGCCAGGAGTGCTGCTGGGGCCCCCCAGAAAAGGGGGGAATCTGGGCTGTTCTGTGAAAAATCCTTGCACAGAGCAGGTAAGTATAACATGTTTGTTTTTTTTATTTAAAAAAAAACAAATCTTTACAACCCCTTTAAAATTTTGACTACCAATTGACGACCAATTAGTTTAACGACCTGGTCACTGGAACAGAAACCTGGTCGTTTAAAGTGAGAAGAGCCTGTATTTATAAAAACAATTTCAAAACAATTCACCCAGTGAAAGTATTGATCTAAAATGGAAGATACTGCATTTGGCAACCAGATGATGCTAAGTATCATATTTCCAGCACAAGAAATAGCTTAATAACATTTGTTTTTTGACCAATTCGCACAGAACAAATGTACATACACTTTCACTGGACGAATTGCAATGCACGCTTTTCTTTATAAATACACCCTCTAGTGTAAGCAACACTCCCTGCCCTGCCTAGATGGCAGAAGGTGCCATAGGTTGGGTGCACATCCCAGCACCACAGAAACCTGTGCTTTGTCTCATTCAATAACCCTCGCGCTCAGTGTGGTCTCTCTTTTCCTCACAGCAGCTGATGAGCTCAACGTTACTGTAACAGAAGAAGAGAGATGGCATTGCACTGCACATGCTCAGATTTTTAATAAGGTTTGGAAAGGTGAACTTACCCCTTTAAAAAAGAGAGGCTACTGAAATCTTTAACCTAGTAGTAATATTTTTGTTACTTTTCTTACAGTGCAGGCCCTGATATGTCTTGCTCCTTTGGCTTTCCAACTTATACAGGAGTAAGGTGGTAACTAAAGGAGAGTGTAAAATTGGTAGTGTGTGCTATTAGAATTTGGTAAATAATAGGGGAGGGGAGGGGAGGAAGTCTAAAGTCTTCACAAGCCCTACCATAAGCCTGTCCCCAGCATGCTGAATTCTTCTGATGCTGTTCACAAATACAGGCAATCGGGCAGTAGGTCGCTCATGTCAAAGGTCCCAAGTGGAGAATCCCAAGGAAGAACAGGAGAAGGGGGAGAGGTAAGACAGCAGGTGGTACAATCAGCTTATAACATGCATGGTCAGATTTATAGAGAATATTTAGTTTTCGCATTTTCCCAGGGGTGACCCCTAGACAGAGAGAGAGAAGGAAAAGCAGTAAGGGCCCTTTCACACGGGCGCTCCGTATGTCCGCAAATCATCCTATTTTTTTGCGGATGATTTGCGGACATAATGTAAGTCTATGACATTGCGGATGTCAGCGGAATACCATCCGCTGACATCCGATTTTCTTCCTTTCAGTTCTGTTCCGTTTTTTGGAACGGAACAGAACCCTATTTTTCCTCCGTTCAAAAAACGGAAAGGAAGCAAAATCGGATGTCAGCGGTGTCATCCGCTGACATCCGCAATGCTCATAGACTTACATTATGTCCGCATATCATCCGCAAACGGATGGGATGATATGCGGGCATACGGAGCGGATGACACAAATGTCATCCGCTCCGTGAAAAAAAAAAGTACCGCAGCGGACAAAAACAGCGGAGGGGCGTCTGAAAGAGCCCTAAGGCTGGGTTCAAGCTATCTGTGGTGCAGCTCGCATCAGGGGGTCAGGTGCGTCCCTGTTCACAGTTTCAGGTCCGAATTTGGTCCAAATTTATGCCTGAATTTGGACCTGAAATGGAGCCAAAGATGCACAGGACCTTTCTGCAGTGCGCTCCGCAGCCGCCCTTGAGATGTGTGAACTGGTTCCATTGAGAGCCATGAACATGAACAGAAAGCGCTGCACTTAAAAAGCTATCAAATCTTTGAGAAATTATAAGAGTTGATGATTTTATAGCACGTGAACTTCACTCAACAACTAGTTTATAGACATTGGTAGTAATACTCGATCTTTTAATAGTAACCTACTAAGATAAAGAGCAATATTAGAAAAATAAATACAGAACTAAAGGTTTCTTTGTAAAAGCAGTATAAAAGTTTTTACTAAGTAACACTTAAAAGTTGACAAAAACACATCTTTCTTTGAGTATATTGTATAGTTGTGCATTATACATAAATCTCTTGGGTAATTACAGGCTTATGGACTGTCCTGCCTTTTATCACTGAACGAGTATTCTTTTTTATCTGGAGACAGCCCCATGGGGTAATTTTCGTTTTCTTGTGTAAAAACATGAAATAGATAAAAAAAATTATACACAGCTCAAAATGCATTATGTCATAGACAGACTTCAAATGAACAAAAAAAAATTGGGAACTTCTACATTGAAAGCCATGAATAAAATAATCGTGCATTTATTATTTCAATCATGCTTCTAATTTATTCCATTAGTATTTTACAAGAAACTAGTTGTAAATGACTAAGAAGGGAGATGGCCATAGTATGATCAGATAATGCTAAAGAGATAATAATCCCAGGCTCAGTTTATTTCGTTCAACCAGGGTGGCGGATACACCTCCATCCCCATAGATACATACAAGAAAACAAGATTTTGCCCTGAGACTTTAAACGAGGTGAACACATAAGGCCAATAGATGTATATTAGGTAAACATGGTTTCAAATTTTAATAAAAGTGAATTACAAACATCATACAGAAAATGCATGGACATAAATGCCAAACCAATTTGATAAATACATGGTACTTTGATGCTTGAAACATTTTGCACAGTTGGATACAAGCTAATACAAGCGATACAATACTGCTCGCTTCATCAGGAGTGGATGCATATACAATGTGCCTATAAGATAAAATATCAGTTTAAGAATATACACCACCATGGTAAATATCGTCTAGCAAATCATAGGGGGCCCTGATACGGGGACCCCCATACTAGTAAATAGGCTAAGCCAAAGCACCAAAAGCTGATTTCCCAGAAGATGGAGACAAAGCACGTCTGGCCCTAAAGGGGTGGAACCGAGAGAGACCCGCCGAGGAACAAATGGAGGGTGGGCATAATGTGGATGATAGGAGTGTGTCCCTCAATGTCCATCATCATAAGTAATGGCTTTAACAAAAATAATCCCCATCGTGCTGACTCTCCTATTTGTACCCCTAGGTGGGAGTGACCAGTTCCACCCCTAACACCATGTACAGGTGGCTATAAGAAGCATGCGAACGCAGAAAAGCGCTTGCTGCCTAGTTTGGAGGTGCAAAGGCACGATCATCCCCCAGCCGCCTAGTGATGACGTGCTGCGCCCAAACGAAATACGATGGACATAAAAGCATGGCCCCGATGTAAAGGTGGCCCCGCCCGTCCAACAAAAAGGAGGGGACAGCGAGGGAGGTGAACCTCCCCTTTATACACCGGGACATAGCAAGCATCGCAGCCACCAGCAGGGAACATTGCAATGGAAGCAGGTTAGGAGGTACTCCTATAGTAATTTGATAAAGCATAAATGTCTAAATTGTCAGCTAGAGTAAAAGACAAAAATTTATATATGTCTAAGTAGTCTAATAAAAATGCTGAGATGACATATTGGGAGTAGGTATACACTTTTTGTCTGTGGCGGGTTTTTTTTTTCACTTTTTTCTTTTTGCACCCCTAACAGTCCTTCCTTCAGCTTTTTACTGTTAGGATTGTCTTCCTATGCATTTCTCACATCTTGCACCTCTTGGTTGCATTTCCCACTATCCCCTTCTGTGTTCATGTTTAGGTCATTGCTAGACCAGGTTATACATTACTTAGATTCATACATATCTACTCCCAATATGTCATCTCAGAATTTTTTTAGACTACTTAGACATGTATACATTTTTGTTACAGCAATTACTTATGATGATGGACATTAAGGGACGCACTCCAATCATCCACATTATGCCCACCCTCCATTTGTTCCCTGGCGGGTCTCTGACAGTTCCATCCCTTCAGCTCCCGGGCCAGACTTGCTTCACCTCCATCTTCTGGAAAATCAGTGATTTGTAAGTAGGGGGTCCCCGTATCAGTGTCCCCTATTATTTGCTAGATGATATTTACCATCATGGTGTATATTCTTAAACTGATATTTAACCTTATAGACACATTGTCTACTCATCCACTCCTGATGAAGTGAGCAGTAGCTTGCGAAACGCGTTGTGTTTTAAAGATGTCTGTGTATTATCCTGTATCCAACTGTGCAAAATGTTTCATGCATCAATGTACCATGTATTTATCAAATCAGTTTGGCATTTATGTCCATGCATTTTCTGTATGATGATTGTTATTTACTTTTAATAAATTTACAAACCATGTTTACCTCATATACATCTATTGGCCTTATGTGTTCACCTCATTTAAAGTCCCATCTTGTTTTGTTGTATGTAAATCTGCAATTAAGTAAAGCTCACCTGTCAGGGATGTGAAAATTAATCTTCTTTTATTGCAGGTTCCTTCTTTTTATTTTTTTTTTAAATAAAAGGGACAGGGTCTCTTTAGAGTTCACCAGTCCAACAGTGATCTACAGCAGGTCATTCTTACTTTTTCAGCTACCCAAATGCACACTATTAGAATGCTTTTAAACTAATTTTTTACAACTCGCATTGCATTTTTTTTCTGGTTCAAATTTGTTTGTAAGGGTATCACATAGGTCCTGTTACCTTGTAAGACAGAACTGCATAATTGTAATAATGCAAACCTGTCAAAAACTTGAGTAGAGGTGTTGCACACCATAAGGAATGCTAGTGTGGGTTGAAATGTCTGACATTACAACAATAGGACTAATCATGTGTTTATTGCAGGCGGACTCTCCCACTTAGCACTTACTTTTAGCTAGTATACTGGTACTGTCTCTAACTGCAGAACAAGGCTTGTATCTTCAAAACTTTCACTAAAATGTATACAATGGGTAAAGATAACCTGCAGGGGATTTTTTGTAAAATAAAATGGAGTTTAGCTTGAAGTACAATTTTGGTGTTTACCTTGTTACAAAGATTTTGGGGCAGACGTTGCCAATGCAATTGCTACAAGTGAGGGCTTGTTGGGAGAGTCTGATAGGTATAATTAGGTGACCCAGTGTAATAAAATTAAACATATAATTATGTGAAAGGTGGTAAACTTATGACAAAAGCAAGAGAATGAAAGCTCCCGGGAAATATATCCACTGATTAGTAGTGATGGGCTCAGGGGTGTTCGAGATTGTAGTCCCAACCCACTGGAGCAATCCCACCAGAAAGCCATCACTGCACACCACCACTCATAGGCAGCGAGACATTTCCTGGTTTGTGCAGCTGCGGGCCAGGAAATGCCTCACTGCCTATGATTGCTGGTGCGCAGTGGCGGCTTCCTGGTACGACTGCTCAGGTGGATTGGGACTACGATTCCGAACACGCCTGAACCCATCACTACTGGTTAGCTACAAGTGCAATGTGCTCAGTAGGGATGACTAAATCTGCCCAAGTTCAGTTTGCATGAAATTCGGTGAACCCAGCAAGTACACAAAACCCAAAGGAAGAGCTGAACTCCATTAAAGTCTATGGGAAATTAATCTTATGTTTTCTGCTTAGTTTCAATGCTAAAGGGCAAGCTATTGTTGAAAAAGGGCATTGGGGGCTGTGCACTACAATAAGGGACATGAACCAATGCAAAAACATTTTTGTTTTCAAAAATACTATAAAGTGAGGCAACATTGAAATTACACAAATCCTTTAAATAACAATACAGAGCAGTATCAATTTCATGAATAGTAGTAATTTGTTAAAAAAAAAGGAAAACAAAAACAGTATGAGGGTTTTCCTTAAAATTCCACCCAGACCCATATCCAGGAACAGTAAGTATACAGCCTTCTCTTCCTGCACCAGGCCAGCCGCATGCCTTTCCACAATGGAAGGGGGTACCTTCCTCTAATTTGCAAAGTACGCTTGTCCAACAGTCAAGGGCCTCTTTCTCCATTACAGTGCCCCAATCAGGAGATGGGAGTTACAATAAATGGGTGGACTTATTGCAGAATTTGGAAGCCCCTTAATAATAAATATATCCATGCTCTAGGTAAGTTTCTTCTGGTTCCTTATGAACCGGCTAAAATTTGCTTGGTGGGTTGCCCCTATCTCTTTCTCCTGCCTGACACCTTTTGAATAAAAAAAACAATGGAGCCGAATGGATAATGTTCAGCCAAAAAGATGTTCATTCAATCAGATCCAGCTGCTGTTCAAATACTCTAACAGATGCTAGAACCAACTGTCAGAATACAATAGCAACAGCGGGAGATTCCTCTATCCTTGCTATTGTGTATGGTGCTCTAGGTGACCATAAACTATACAATCTGTCTGTACAAGCTCCTTTAGATCTGCCATCAACTTTGTAGTGCAAGGACCTAATTTGATAAAAAATGCAATGAATAGCTTAGGTTTGTTTTCACATTACATAGATTGTGCTTTGAGTCTAAAGGAGATTGTACAGAGATTGTACGATCAGATTTTATAGGTCAGGGATATGCAATCTGTGGCCCTCCAGATGTTGCAGAACTACAAGTCCCATGAAGCATAGTAAGACTCCGACAGCCACAAGCATGACACCCAGAGGCAGAGGCATGATGGGACTTGAAGTTTTGCAACAGCTGGAGGGCCACAGTTTGCATATCCCTTGGTATAGTGTGTGATCACCTAGAGGACCATACACTATAAAACTGGCTATACACTATACAATTTTCTTATTCTATTTCCTTTAAATTTATCTTCAACCATGTAGTGCAAGGGTCTGCCTGAATGCATACAAATTGAAAGTGTTTAGTTTTGACCTCATATTATATGGATTTGATAAATCTAAAGGAAAATTGTACAAGAAAATTGTAAAATGTATGGTCAGCCTAATAAGAATAGATGAATTTCCTGCTGGCAGCTATTTTATGCTGACAGTCCAAAACTTTTATTTCCACATGATATCACCCCACCTCTTTATCACATAACCTGAGCAAGATCACTTATGAAAGATACTTAACCTAATATAAGTCACATACCTTGTAAAACTTCTTTCAGCTGCCAGCAGATCCTGGTCAGATGTCAACTGGAGCCTCAATTCTCCCGGTGTCAGGAAACTCAGTCTATTCCTTGCAATGTACATGGCTGATGTAGAGGAAAGTGTTTTTTTCCTGATTGTTTTTCTCTAGAAACTGATTTTCACTTTAAAATAGCACACCAATCAAGCATGGACATTTTTCATACCTAGCTGCATAACACTTTTTAATCCTAGTATTAATTCTGTGCACCAACATACCTTTGTGCCAAAAGGGGTGGATTTACCAAAGTCAAATAAACTGTGCACTTTGCAAGGGCATTTGCGCCAGAGCTTAGTAATTGAGGTGAAACTTCACTTTTGCAAAAAATACCCAATCAAATGCAAGGAAAATAAAACAAACCACATTTTGGTTGCACATGATTGGATTATGGAAGTCAGCAGAGCTTCCCTGCATTTACTAAGCTCTGGAGCAATGCCCTTGCAGAGCACCACCGCACAAGTGCCCAGTCTTTTTGCCTTTAGTAGATTAACCCCAAAATTCCTACAGTTGCCATTAATCTGGTCTATAAACTGATACTTTAAAAATACAGGGGCGACAAATATTTTCTTGTATGAAATGGGTAAGTCGCGCTAATGAGTGATGTTATCAAATATTTGCATAAATGTCAAATCATATAAATCGTGAAGAAGTGTCCACATAAACTAATCAATGGTCAACTCAATGTCCCAAAACTCAGGAGTTCCTCCAAACTCTTCAACTTGAAATATGAGCTACCAGATGAGTGATCTCCTTACCGGATAGATAAAGGAAATTAGCCCTCAAAACACCGGATGAAGTGGATCTGCAGCCAGAGTCTGATTAATACAAGCCAAACAATCAATGACTTCAGTGTGTGCCAAACACCATATGGAAATAGATGCAGAAATGTGAAGAGACACTCAGAGGTCTGATGATCTAGACCAAAATCACTGCCGCTTACCAGACTGTGACAGATGACAAGCAAAAGGGTCTCAAACAATCCTCTGGATAAAAAAATGTAGATGGAGAAAGCGTGGATAGGATGCGAGCCGCCGGCCGGTCGGCTCCTTCGCCCGTCCTCAAACTCAAAGCAGTGACGTCAGCACGCCGCGACCGACGCACGTTTCGTCAGATATGACGTTTTCAAGGTCTTCACCTTGAAAACGTCATATCTGACGAAACGTGCGTCGGTCGCGGCGTGCTGACGTCACTGCTTTGAGTTTGAGGACGGGCGAAGGAGCCGACCGGCTGGCGGCTCGCATCCTATCCACGCTTTCTCCATCTACATTTTTTTATCCAGAGGATTGTTTGAGACCCTTTTGCTTGTCATCTGTCACAGTCTGGTAAGCGGCAGTGATTTTGGTCTAGATCATCAGACCTCTGAGTGTCTCTTCACATTTCTGCATCTATTTCCATATGGTGTTTGGCACACACTGAAGTCATTGATTGTTTGGCTTGTATTAATCAGACTCTGGCTGCAGATCCACTTCATCCGGTGTTTTGAGGGCTAATTTCCTTTATCAATCCGGTAAGGAGATCACTCATCTGGTAGCTCATATTTCAAGTTGAAGAGTTTGGAGGAACTCCTGAGTTTTGGGACATTGAGTTGACCATTGATTAGTTTATGTGGACACTTCTTCACGATTTATATGATTTGACATTTATGCAAATATTTGATAACATCACTCATTAGCGCGACTTACCCATTTCATACGTTTATTGTTTGTCGCAATTTAAGTCGCTGCTGGAACACAATAGTTAGCGCAGTTATATTCCATACCTAATCTCCAAATATTTTCTTGTGCACACCCATTCTAATTAATTGTATAAGCTCCTTGGATCACTCTCATCTGTTAATGCAACATTCATTCTGATATTATTTCCCAGTTACCTGGAATACCTAGAAGCACTGTGTTCCTCAACCGCTGTAGTTCTGGGGGATAAAGAGCGTACAACACAGAGGTTTAAGTGGTCAAATGTAAAGTATATCACAAGAGAAGGTTTCCTAGATAGCATTAGCAGTTCAGTGAATATTTTTACCTGTTGTCTGAAATTGCGCCATTGATTAGCAATCTGCTGTTCTGTCAGTAAATTCCTAAACTGAGTAAGATTTTATCTAGATTTTAGCTAAAAGCTAAAGTGAAGTAGAATTAGGGTTCCGTTCACATAGTGGCTTCTCGATCCGAATCATAGCAAATCACAGGATGCCCTTGCGATTCCCATGACTTGCAATGACCCCCTAAACGCAGCGCTATTCTGCCACAATTGTCGCCCAACGGATCGCGGTAAATTTGCGCAAAAAGAGTCGTGAGGCTTTTGTCCCCCCCAAAAAAGTAAAGAACGATTCTGTTTGCGCGATTTTACCACGATTCATCAGGGCGGCAATTGCCGCAAAATCACGCCACGTTTGGGGTGCCATTGCAAGTCATGTGATTCGGGATCAAGGGGAGAATTGCAGCGATTCTGCCCACCTTGAGACACCAGTATGTAAACGGAAGCCTAAAGGCATTTTGGATAGTGTAATGGAGGGTTATAGCCTTTGTCAGTTTTGTTGTTTTGCAATTGGGGAGATTCCCCTCACCTCATGTCTTATAGCCTAAAAAGTAATTTTAGTAGAATCAAGAGGGAATGTCTGGTGTTACCAGGGTCACTAGAACTAGTGTCCCCACTGGAAGATTTTCCCCTCTATTACTGTCCTGGTGACAACCCAAAACATGGCATTTTCTTTTCACTTTTATTCTTGGTGATAATTATAAACATGACAAAGAGTGAGGGTGAATCACCCTAACGGGGCACAGCTAGCAATAAAAAATAAACTGACAGGGGTTCCAATCCCTCTACACTTTTTCTAAAAATTTAAAAAAGTTTACTTTCAGGCCCCGGTAACACTTGGCGATTTGGAATCATAGGCCTAATTCTGCCTGTGATTCCAAATCGTGTGGCAATTGGTGCCAAATGCCATTTTAAATGGCACCTCAAACACAGTGAGATTTTAAATTGTTTGAAGCTTGCCCCCCCCCCCCCCAAAAGGAGCAGGAGTGTTTAATGGCAAACAAATGCGCATAGGGCAGCCCATTAAAGTGAATAGGCTGCCCTATGCGTGACATGCGGAATCACGTGAAAATCGCTCGCAAGTGGGAACGCAAATTCCTGCTACATGAAGCGTGCATGGGGCATAAAGTGTCTTTTTTTCTCCATGTATTTAGTTTTCTACTATACAAGCTCAAGCTGTTTTAGTAAAAATAAAAAAAAACTCTCCCCCGCTGACCTCTTGATGGCTCCATACCATTTACCAATGAAGATTACAAGCAAACAATTGGTGAACACTGGTTAAAGGACACGGGCCCGCATTCTTCTTAAGATACTGTAAATATGCCTTTTCTGTTTACCTGCACACACAGTTGCTTGGTTGTAGTCAAACTATTTTGTCTGTTTACTCCTAGACTACAATAAAGTGCACGAAAAGGAATAGCAGGGCGCTGAGGTCAGTATCAAATTAAAAACACTTTATTGATACTGACCTCAGCGCCTGCTATTCTTTTTTTCTTCCACATTGAGGTGATCCTACCCAGATCTCTGAGGGAGCTGCAGAGGTTCCAGTCTTGGTCCCTTCTCCTGTTCATCCATCCAGTTGCCTCATTATTATTATTTTTATTATACAGGATTTATATAGTGACAACAGATTGCGCAGCTCTTTACAATATTAGGGAAGACAATACAGTTACAATACAATTCAATACAGGAGGAATTGGAGGGCCCTGCTTGGTAGAGCTTACAATCTAGAAGGGAGGTCCATACCTCTACCCTGTTCATGGTCTACAGATAGAGATGAAAGTTCCAACTGACCAAGGGACAATGCACTTCTCCTAGGAGCGCCGTATGTACTGTGTTCTTGTACATTCTTTCGATTTACAATAAAGTACACAGCTGACATCTGTCACTCACAGAAAGCACTATGGAGAATGACCATAATTAAAAACATTTTAGTTACAAGGCACTGAAATAAGAAAATTTTACTAGCAGAAGAAACAAACGGTGAGAATTGATATAGTTAATAATTTGCTCGGCTCTTCATTCTCCTAATACCTTTAAAGAGTGCTTGTCTACATTCATTTTACTAGCACTGACCAACAATGATATTTATGTGGCAGGTAAGCTTATACAACGCCTTACAGACATGAACCAGCAATAATTAAGTCACGCACATGTATAAATATATACAGTACAGAATTTAGGCTTTTCACTTTGCAATGGGATTTTCACTTAGTTTAGTGAATGTGGTGGATATTCACTTTGCAAAGAAAACCCGAACACTTCCAATAATATCTAAGAAAAAAACAGATTTTTTTTTTCTTGGATGTGATTGGATGATTGAAGTTAGTAGAGCTTCACCTCAACCACAAACCTATTGAAGTTAGTAGAGCTTCACCTCAACCACAAACCTAAGAAAAAATTCCCTTGCAAAGTGAAAATGTATTGTGAACAGCCTATACTGCTTAAATAAATAAATCCCATAATCTTCAGAGGGAAGGCAGACTGTACATTATCCACACATCTCTGACAGTGGCTGGTCTTTCAAACAAAGCTTTGTACTTTAAAAATTATATATATATATATATATATATATATATATATATATATATATATATATATATATATATATATATATATATATAAGCAGTGTTTCTCAACAAGGATGTTATAGCACCCTAGGATGCTTCTGGCTTCGGCGCCCATATTTTTTACACAGTATCATGCATTTCTATGGTGCAGACAGTAGGGGGCTGAGGACTCGGATGTAAAAGGGGGGCTTCTGATATGGTGAATGGACCCCATTTTAGACTGGGGTGTCTTCAGATTTGCATATTTTTAAAGAGGATTGAGAAGATTGAGAAACACTGATATGCAGGTTACATGTATATAAGGATTATAGACATTCTAATCTAACAAAAGAAAGTAGATTCAAGAGTTTATCTGGAGACTTAATTATATTAAACACCTACAAATATAAAACAGTCAAAAATGAATGATATCATGGAACTAGAAAGGACTACTGAGCATAGCAACAGCAGCACAATTATGAAGGTTGAAAGCCCATATCATCTATTATTTACCATAGAATATTATAAAATGTTTCCTGCATTAAGGAGTAACTTCCAGGTTCAGCTTCAGTTCAGTAAATTGTTCATAGGGGAGACCACAAGGGCACTTACAGTGCTCAAGTCTATACATCTAGGACACACACACACACCCATAGTAAGAGATGCAAAGCCATTGGCAATATTTTGTGCTGTGTACAATGCACTTTGCTCATATACTACTCCCATCTGCTGCTCTAACTTTTTTGTATATTACTCCCACTTGCTGCTCTCACTGTCCTGTATGCTGCTCCCACCTGCCTCTCTCGCTTTTGTAGACCACATCTACTTGCTTCTTTCTCTCTAGTATACCATTCCCCAATTATTTCTCTCTCCTTTATTTGCATAACACTCCCACTTGCTTCTTCCGCTGTTTTGTATACTATACTCACTTGCTGCTCTACCTCTTTTGTAGGCTACTGCAACATGCCGCCCTCGCTCTCTTGTATACTACTCCCACTTACTGCTCTTTCTCTCCTGTATGTTACTCCTACTTGTTGCTCTCGCTCTCTTGTACACTTCTACCACTTACTGCTCTGTCTCTCCTGTATACTACTCCCACTTACGGCTCACTTTCTTGTATGCTACTCCCTTCTGCTGCCCTCACTCTCTTGTATACTACTCCCACTTGCTGCTCTCCCTATCTTGTATGCTACACCCACTTGCTGCTCTCCCTATCTTGTATGCTACACCCACTTTCTGTTCTCTTTCTCTTGTATGATACACCCACTTGCTGCTCTTTCCCCCCCTCTTGTATACTATTCCCATATGCTGTTCTCCCTGTCTTGTATACTACACCCACTTGTTGCTCTCACTCTTTTTTATGCTACACCAATATGCTGCCCTCTCTCATTTTAATACTACTCCCACTTGCTGCTCTGAATACTACCCCCACTTGCTGCTCTCTCTCTTTTATACGACTGCCACTTGCTGCTCTGAATACTACCCCCACTTGCTGCTCTCTCTCTTTTATACTACTGCCACTTGCTGCTCTGAATACTACCCCCCACCCCCACCCCGCTGCGCTTTCTCTCTCTCTCTTTTATACTACTGCCACTTGCTGCTCTCTCTATCTTGTATACTACACCCACTTGTTGCTCTCACTCTCTTGTATACTACTCCCACTTGCTGCTCTCTCTGTCTGGTATTCTCCACCCACTTGTTACTCTCACTCTCTTGTATACTACTCCCACTTGCTGCTCTCTCTGTCTTGTATACTACACTCACTTGTTGCTCTCACTCTCTTGTATACCACTCCCACTTGCTGCTCTCTCTGTCTTGTATACTACACTCACTTGTTGCTCTCACTCTCTTGTATACCACTCCCACTTGCTGCTCTCTCTGTCTAGTATACTCCACCCACTTGTTGCTCTCACTCTCTTGTATACTACTCCCACTTGCTGCTCTCTCTGTCTTGTATACTACACTCACTTGTTGCTCTCACTCTCTTGTATACCACTCCCACTTGCTGCCCTCTCTGTCTTGTATACTACACTCACTTGTTGCTCTCACTCTCTTGTATACCACTCCCACTTGCTGCTCTCTCTGTCTTGTATACTACACTCACTTGTTGCTCTCACTCTCTTGTATACCACTCCCACTTGCTGCTCTCTCTGTCTAGTATACTCCACCCACTTGTTGCTCTCACTCTCTTGTATACTACTCCCACTTGCTGCTCTCTCTGTCTTGTATACTACACTCACTTGTTGCTCTCACTCTCTTGTATACCACTCCCACTTGCTGCTCTCTCTGTCTAGTATACTCCACCCACTTGCTGCTCTCTCTCACTTGTATACTGCTCCCACTTGCTGCTCTTGCTCACTTGTATACTACCCCCACTTTCTGCTTGTGTTCTAGCATTTCAAAATAAAGCTAGCCATGTTTGATGCAAATAAATGTCAGTGAGCAGCGAGAGGCCTCACAAGGTTATCTCTTCTACTAAATCTTCCTGCCTATAATGTATGCAGTGCTGTCAGCATACACTAGCATGAGAAGTTAGCAATGAAATATTAATTTAGTATTTTTTTTATTTTTATGTATTGTTATGTTGAGTACTGGGAAAATTACAGAACACATTTTAAAATTAGCCAGTGAACTATTTATACAATCCACCAAACACTTAATGTACTGAAATCAGTACATTTACTCAGTTTACCTTCATGAGTCCTCTAAAATATACATTATACCGAATTCAGATCACACCTCCTAGGATCACTGGGAGCATAGTTTCATAAACCTATTTATTATAATTTCCACTTAGCTTCTTGTCCTTCCAGTTATATTTACACTTCCAAGACAGGTTTGGTGGCTGGGAGGGACTTCAGAATGCTGGCATGTTTTTACACATACAGGCTTTTTGTATGTGAAAGGTAGCACAGCATCTGCAAGTGTTTGAGAATCTCTCCCCTTTATATACTGCTGGAGATCTCAGATCACTAGTTTGCCAATAATAGAATAGGATGGACTGAAGCATTACAACAATGCCTGATAGAAAAGTTGAAGTACTGAGCGGGTATTCTGTATTTGTACTGTCAATATTACATTAATTAAGTTAAGGCATTCACATCTGTGAATTTTATGTGCATTTCAGATGCAGTGCAAAAAAAAAAATGTTCTGCATGCTGCATCTTTAACCACTTCAGCTCCGGAAGGTTCACCCCTCTTCCTGACCAGGCCATGTTTTGCGATACAGCACTGCGTTGCTTTTTTCTCCCGACAAATAGAGCTTTCTTTTGGTGGTATTTGATCACCTCTGTGTGTGACGGACGCAGGTATCAGATCCGTGTCCTTCTCACTAACTCGTGACAAAGGACCAGCCAATTTCACACCACGCTGTCACTAATGTAACAATGCCGCTCTCAGCTGCACCCTGCACAAAGATTTTCCAGCTCATGGGACCACAATCTAGGTGCCAGCAGCCTGAGAGCGACTGTCACCGGGCTAATTAAGCAATTAACCCTTTAACTGCCACCACCCGCTCGGAGAAACTCCTAATTTTAGCAATACCAATTATGATTTTTGAATAATCGTCTGTAACACACACTTTCACCACAGAAAGCTATGTTCAGAGGGTTTATTCTATACAGTAGCACTCTTCAAGAGACAGGTTCTTTGTTAGCTTGCATTAAGTGCTTAGGAACAAGGTTAACACTTTTCAAAATATGGTTTTAATAATGAAAAGGTCAAAGTTGGTGCAAATAAAATATTTACAGAAAAAAAGGTATTTCAAAGAAATGAAGACATAATTCAGCAATAGAAAAATAGGGTCGAATTGAGAAGGAAGAATACTTTCAATCAATGTCCTGGGTATTATCAGAGTTCAGTCAATGAGCCAGGTGTTATCGGTTCTCAAGCTTGACAGATGTTCCTGATTTGATGGTAAGGGAGAACTCTCTCAAATCATTAGGTCTCCCTTTTTCTCTGGGATCAAATGGGTGTTGACAGAGGCCCCTGACCAATAAAACGGAGTGTCCGTGGGCTGTCCTGGTTTTATGGCAATAACAGGTCTCCCCTCTATGAACAGTTTTATACCACTATTCATTTCTTCCAATAATACATTCTTGAAACTGATAGATTATTGTTCAGCATTGAATTTCGCATCCAGGGATACTAAACACAGGGTAGCTCAGATAAACGTGTCACCCAGGGAATATCTGATAGCTACCTTCCCTTCTATATGTGCTAGTGTGGTCATGTATGACCTTATTTCATTAATTTCAACATTTCTCATTCGAATATATACATCATATTAATGTGTCATGTTCCTGTCTGAGTTTATGAATCGTGTGTGGATCTATTAGGTTTTGAATTGAGCAGAGCTATCTGTTTGCCTTTTGCGATCCCCATTAGTGCTGGGTATCCTTAATGGATTTGGTCATAGTTTTACGATAGGCCTGGACAGAAGAAACAGACATCATGCCAGGACTCAATTAGCAGTTTACAGCTCTGAACAGGCCTAAACGCTGGTTTCCGATGTCTCTTAGTTGAGATAACAGCTCTTTTGAAGTGTAAAACCTATGCATTCCATGAATGAAAGTAGGAGGGAGGGGGTAATATCACTGCGGCAATGTGCAATTGTTCTGCAAGACTGTCATGGCTTGCTACAATAACTGAACAACATGGCCACTTGCTACAGCTTTTCCTGTGTCCAGTACGTGATATCATTACAGTGTGGTTTTTATTTTTTGCTCTATAAACAAAAAACGACCAAAAATTTTGAAAAAAACAATATTTTTTACTTTCTGCTACAAAACACATCCAATAGAGAATAGTGAAAAATCAAATATCTTCATCAATTAAAGATCTACCTGTGGATGCTGGGTGGCAGACAGCTCCTTGGATGCTGTAAGTAAACACCTTGCTACAGACTTTTAGTTGTGCATGTGCCAGAAGGGAACTAAGTGCCAGAGGTTGCTATATGGAATGCTGTAGGGTCCTAGATAGACCATTCCCTGCTACTTCCAGAAGAGTTGAAGTTTGTCCTCCTATTGTTGCTATTCATTGTTTTAGAGTGACCCTAAACCCCTCTCCTGTTGAAGTCCTTCAGCAATTAATCCTATAAAGAATCTCCTAGACTGAGCTTTAATTGTCAGTGTGCATGGGACTGAGCTTGTGTGTGATTGGCAGCCTCTGTACTTCTTGGGAGAGCTTGTCCATTCTCAATGGCTTCTCTGGGGATAAAGACTACACACGGAATAATTTGAGAACATACTAATGAATCAGATCTGCTAGATCTGAAATTGCTTCTTGATAGTTACTAATAAATCACATACAATGTTGATGCTCAGATTTTCAGTGCAAATTTACAGATTCACACTTCATCCATTTAGATTGCCCTCGGGAGTACAAATAATCCACATTATACAACAGTCTGAATGTTCACCATAAGCTATCTGCTACTTGAAATCAGCATCTCTTCTGATGAAATGAATGCATTTTTATTGTATTGGCACAGGCTGATGTAATTATTTACCGTTTAACCTTGAGGACATCTTTGCTTTACTGAAATGTGGCTAATATAAAATCAAATCTCCAGGATTCAATGGTTTCTCAGGAACCTATTCCTATAAAGCACTTCCCACATCCTAGCCTATTTGGTTTAAAGTGCAATTTAGCTGAAGTCATTTCCAAGTCAAATAGGATCCAAATGACCACATTGATTAATAGAGATGTAAAGGTGATGAAAAAAATGTTGTGGGTAAGATTATGTTGTGTTTGGTGTGGCAATACATGTGTTAAAGCCTTTAAATGTTGTCCGACCCTTCAGCTTAAGTTACCACTACCACTCATTGGTCTGCTATATTCTCTATCCTGCCATATTCGCCAAAATATTCACCAAAAAAATACCACAAAAGTTCTCTTAAAATGAAAATATTGGGAATCATTCCACATACTTGAAATAAACAAAACACAGACTGTACTTATTACTATATTATCAGAGTTAATGTATTTAAATAGATCTCTCCTTGTGCCAACTACAAACTGTGACATGATTCCAATTTACATTAAATAATTAAAGGATAGGGATATAAATTATCAAAAAACACTGTTGTTTCTATAAGGCTCTAATACTGACATCTGGTATTACATTTTACTATGTTTATTTCTATGTATCAAGATGTCAGCTGACTCTTTATTGAATGGCTTGCCTCTTTCTTTTGTTTTCTGTATGTGAGAAATTGAACTTATAAAAAAGACTTTATATAAAAAAAAAAAAAGAATCTCACAAAGACCAGGGGGTGTATTTCAAGTTGCACTGCAATTTGACCAGGGAAAGCGCATGTACCTTTGATCTGTGCAGATGGGGAAAAATGAACATTGTTAGGCTATTTCCTGTGCTGGTCAAATGTTTTTTTTAAATATATTTAAACTGGGAAAATATCACACTTGGCCACTAGATGGCGCTGAGTATCATAGGCAATTTATATTATATTTAGTGCCATCTAGTGGCCAAATGTGCTATTTTCTGCTTTATATCAATAGAAACATTTGACCAGCACAGGAAATAACATTTGTTTCTTTACCCTCTTCAAAAAGAACGTACATGCGCTTTCACTGAGCAAATTGCTATGCAATTTTTTTAAATAAATATATCCCCCCTGTCTCAGGCTGACAGAAATTCTGAATCCACACAATCCATTGATTACTGGTGTGGAATGCAACCTAATGCACCTGTGGATGGGCTGATGTAGATCATTCCAACTGATCACTGTTAAAATGTAGGCCAAAGGAAAATATTCTACTGCAGGCTCCAATTCCCAGACTACCACTGATGACAGGAGCTGTTTCATTGTTGTCGTCGTAGCCACTGGGATAATCTCTGTCCTAGTGGCTATGACTAACCACTCACCATGTTAGCCTAAAGCCCCGTACACACGTACCGATCGTCGGCCGACGGAACGTCCTACAAATGTTCGCGGCTGGTGTGTTTGTTGTTTGTCTGTTGAAAAGTGCTCCAAACTTGCCCAGGACATTTGTCTTCCGACAGAAAATGACGTCAGTACGTTCCACGCACGTTCGCCGCTACAAAAGAGGAAGTGAGTGTTTGGCCGTGACCCTTCTGGGCATCTCGCGCTGATTTCGGTAGCATTTGTTTGGTTGACGACATTTCGCTATTTTCCGAGACATCGTTCGAGAATTTATTATGGCGACCGTGAATTCGTCCGTTGCTGTCGTTAGTGTTGGAGTTTT
Source organism: Pelophylax lessonae (assembly GCF_965119305.1). Classification (NCBI taxonomy): domain Eukaryota; kingdom Metazoa; phylum Chordata; class Amphibia; order Anura; family Ranidae; genus Pelophylax; species Pelophylax lessonae. Next base: position 226,286,487 of record NC_138771.1, read on the forward strand.
GGCTCTGAGACGACGTACGAGCAATAGGAAGAAGAAGCGGACCTCCTGGACGAAAAATTGGTTGCTTAACCGTGATCAATTTTCTCATATGTCCTTGCTGAGGGAGCTCCAGGAAAATAATCCTGATGACTTCAGGAATTATTTGAGGATGACGGATCCCATCTTTTACCGTCTTCTTGCCCTGGTGTCCCCCTATATTCTGAAGCAGGATACTTGTATGCGGCTTGCAATTACTCCTGAGCAAAGGTTAATTGCGACGTTGAGGTATCTTGCAACAGGGAGAAGCCTGCAGGATCTGAAGTTCACCACAGGCATCTCCCCCCAAGCACTTGGAGTCATCATCCCTGAGACCTGCTCTGCCATCATCAAGGTCTTGCAGAAGGACTATATCAAGGTATGTTTTATTTTTTACATTACATGTATTACTAGTTTCACCTGAATTATGATGTTTTTGGATGTACAGCAATTGACACAGGCCATTATTTGTAAACTACCCTCTGTCCGCATGCACATAGTAGTAAAGATGTAGATTATCTTTAACCATTTGTAAAATTACCCACTAACCACCCCACCATTCTCTCCTATGTGTCCCTAAACGCATTGCCTGTTAACAGTATTTTGAATTTGGGTCATTTTATTGCTTTCCCTCAAACAATTATTCCTTGGCCAATGTTTTAGTACCTAGTTAATGATTTATCTAAAATACATCAGTCCATCCATTCCCACCTATGATTCTGTATGTTTATGTAATGATGTTAAAACCTTCACTGACCACAAGCCCTAATTGATGTATAAATGCCCAGTTTTACTTACCCATCCCCCCACCCACATGCTAAATCTCAAAGTCAGCATATACCAAAGCTCAAGTTCAGAGGTCTTCAAACTATGGCCCACCAGTTGTTCACGAACTTCAATTTCCATCATGCCTAGTCATGTCTGTGAATGTGAGAGAATTACAAGGCCTCATGGGATGTGTAGTTCTGCAACAGCTGGAGGGCCGTAGTTTGTAAATCTCAGCTCTAGCTGGTGAGTATAATGGGCCATACACACTAGAAGATTGTCAGAACAATTTATCCTTCCGATTTACCAAAACCAAATAATATGAGGTCCAACAAACACTTTCAAATCCTATGCAATCTGGTAGGCCCTTGCACTACATAGAAAAGTTAAATCTGCACGAAAAAGTCTTCAGAGAATCTTCTAGTGTGTATGGCCCTTTACAATATAAGAACAATAGGAGGTTGAAAATAAATGTATGTAGATGTTACATCCCCATATCCAAACCTTTGCCTTCCTGTTGTATATTTTTTTAGCAAGTTGCATAAGCATTTAACAGACAACTGTGTGTGTAATTAATAATGTGATGTGCTCAAGCACTAATTTTTTTTTTTTTTTTTTTATTTTTTCCCCACAGTTTCCTTCAAACGCAGAGCAATGGCTGGAGATTTCTGATCAATTTCTGGAGAAGTGGAATTTTCCCAATTGTGGGGGTGCTATTGATGGGAAGCACGTCCGCATTGTCCCCCCTCCGAATTCCGGCACATTTTATTATAATTATAAAGGTTTTTTTAGTATAGTCATGCTAGCCATAGTTAATGCAAACTATGAGTTTATTTTTTTGGATATTGGCAAAAATGGCCGCAATTCGGATGGGGGAGTTATTGATCAGACGGAGTTCGCTCGTCGTCTAAAGAACGGCACTCTGAACCTGCCATCCAGGGAGCAAACTGTTGAGGGTATGAGCTTTGTGTTTATCGCAGATGAGGCTTTTGCGCTTGGGGAGCATCTCATGAAGCCCTACCCTCAGAGGAACCTCACCCCAGACCAAAGGATTTACAACTACCGGTTGTCCAGAGCTCGCAGAGTTGTGGAGAATGCCTTCGGGATAATGGCCAACCGGTTCCGGATATTCCTGACGTCCATAAACCTGGCACTGTACAAAGTGGATAATGTGGTCTTGTGTTGCTGCATTTTGCACAACTTCCTACGCAGGAATGCACAAAATTATGTCTTGCAGCAACTGGATACTGACCCTGCTATGCCAGGTACAAGTGGAGAGGCCCAACCTTCTAACCAAGTGGAGTCCATGACGTCAATGGAAGTTGGACGGTCAGCATTGGCATCACACAGGGCCCGTCAGATCCGCCAGGAATATCTGGACTATTTCGTGGGGAGAGGAGCTGTGTCCTGGCAGCAATCACTGTCACAAACACATTAATCTTGTTAAAGATTGGACACACAAGATAAATGTCAGAGATATATTATTTTTCAACACATTAAACAAAAATTGCAATGATTCTGTATTGTGGATTATAATCATTTGGGCACATATGCCAAACACAATTATTTGGGTTAATCATGTGTTATATATGTGTGACTTTGGAAGGGTTAATACATTCATCAGTGTGTTTCTTGACTGTAGTCTCTCACCAGCTGATCCAAAGTGATGATGGCCATGTGTTATTTTTTAGCCAGTGGTGTAAATACAAGGGCCTTCTGCACCCCACAAAATGTACACAAACCCTGTCACATTGAGAACTAGGTCACACCCAAGGTTCATCTAATGTCACCTTATATTGGTGTTCATTGTCCAGAAGTTGCCCATACTATATATTTCAGATAATACATTAGGGTATTAACAAAGTACCTACACCTGTTATGTTGTGTTCATTTATGACATCCTTCTCACTGCCCACCAATGTTAGGATATGTCAGTGTTATGTGAAACTTGATCATTGTTCATCTCAAAGTGTTATATATATACAGGTAATGGAAAGTGAACTAGAGCAACGAACAAGCAATACACTATAGATTACACTGATCTCCCTACACTGATTGCTACTGGCAATATCAATGCCATATTGAATCCTAGGACTGCTAGTACCTTGAGTGTTGAGTCACACTTATGCGATGCGGGAAGTCTGCGACTTTGCAGCCTTCCAGCATTGCATAAGGGTGACCCGCCACTTACTTTTTCCACAGGATTGTATTCCACAAGTGTTAAGCACTGTGCGATCCAATCCAGATACATCAGAAATAAAGGGTCATGTGCGACTTGTATGCGTGTTCAGTGCGAATGTAGCCATACAAAGTGTATGTCTCAATTCACACTGCACATCTGATGGCATGTAATATCGTAGCGCACTGCTCCTTTATTACATGCGATCAGATGTTCATGCGAAAATCAGCTATACAGTTTGTATGGCTCAATTCGCACTGCACTCGCACAAAAGTCGCACATGATGCATTTATTCAGCCGCATCAGGATAGGATCGCACAGTCGTTCAAACTTGTGTGCTCCGATCCTGTGTGAAATGTCAGATCGCACTGTGATATGCGTTAAAACTGGGGGTATCTTTAACATTTCATTGACACCTCCAGCAACTTGCATATGGCAGTGTCCAAAATGCTTTCATTAACATGTAAGTATGTGAATAGGACAGCCATCATACATTTAGTGCTTCTTTACACAGCTTTAGACCTCGACCCCCCAACGAAAGTCTAATAAAGAATTGAACACACATTGTTGAATGTAAAAATGTTTTAGTATCAAACATTCACAGGGTTAGGGTTAGGGTTAGGGTTAGGGTTAGGGTTAGGGTTAGGGTTAGGGTTAGGGTGTTGGAAAGTGCTTTTCCCAAACTTGGGTACACTCTTTAACATCTGAGTGTCATAAAACTGGCCTAAAATATTATATAAAAATGGGAACATCCCAATACAAACTGTAAAAAATTTTATAATAATTATTTTTAAAATTTGGCAAGCATGTCCACAAAATCACGCATCTTTCCTTGCAATGCCGTTGCAGTCTCTTTTATTTGCTCGAGGTCTGAGCAGCATTGAAGAGCCTCACGGGTCAATTTGGCCAATGTGCAAGTGTGTAATACATGATCTGGAAAATAAAATACAACGGAGTCAATGTGAATCACCTACATGAGGTCATAATATAGAAACATTTGGTGTGCAGGTAATCTTTAAATTCCTCTCGAGTTAATACCTACCCTGTTCTTATGCTCTTTTGCCCTAGGCTCTTCATCTTCCTCCTGACCTCTTCCAATGCTGTTGCTGATGATTCTGCCGGTCTCCTGAGCTTACTATATATTCATTAGGGGTGTGAACGCATGATGACGTCATTGTGAGGGCATGGTTGTAATGTATATATATTAAGATGCAGAGACCAGAGACGGGCAGAATGCACGGCAACAGCATTGGAGGAGGACAGGAGGAAGAAGAAGAGCCTAGGGCAAAAGAGCAGACAACATAAGAGCAGAAGATTGGACAGCAGAAGACTGGAGAGGAGAAGATCCAAAGAGCAGAGTGGAGAAGACCGGATGAAGATCTTTAAGAACATTTCATAAACGTCTCCTGTCGTTATTCACATACACTTCCATTTATGTGGTTAATGTGTAGGGGTACTATGTACCCCATACCCATTCACATAGTGATTGGGGTCTGGGATCTGGGGGCCACCCTTTGTTAAAGGTTGCTTCCAAAGTCCTAGGAACCCCCTGGCCGCATGACCCCCCAAAACCACCAGACAGGGTTGTGGGGATGAGGCTCTTGTCCTCCTCTACATGGGAGTAAGGTGCTTTTGGGTGTGCGGTGCAGAGGCCCCCTGGCCCAAAGCAACAAAACCCCCCCATGTTGAGGGCATGTGTCCTGCTGTGGTCCAGGGGGTGTTTGGTCCGCTTGCTCGTTCTCTTTCCTGGCCTGACAAGCTGCATGCTTGTATAAGGGTCTGGTAGGGGTTTTGGGGGTAACCCACGCTGTCTTTTTGTTGTGGGCATACCCTCAAACTCAATACCACACACAAAAGGCCTGGTTGTGAACTTGGGGGGACACCCACGGTGGGTTCTTCAATTTTTTGGTGTAGTTCCCCCTCAAAAATCTTCACAACGCAAGTGGCCCCGCAAGTCAGAGCATCCTGATCCGACTTACGGTGCGACTTCCATTCAAATAAAGAGGCTCCCATAGGGAACTAGTGTTGTAAATTGGAGGCTAAAAATAACACTGATAAAAATCATTCTGAAAAAACCTACGTGGGCACACAATTGGCTCTTGGACACTTGGTCCTGGTTCCTCCACAGTTTCTGAACTGGCTTCCATGCTGCTTGGCACGTTGCCAGGAGATCGGGCTTCTGACCTGGCTGGGGATGCCACATCCTGGCATGATGCAACATCTGCAATGTAAATTTGTAAGGGAATACAAGAATATAAGGTTAAACAATCATTGCAAATACACATATTTCTATGATCCCACTACACAAAAATCTGTGACTACCAACCTTCTTGTTGCTCTGGTGTCTGGTCACTTGTTGGCTCCACCAGAATAACCTCAGGCATAATGTCTTCATCTACATAATACAAAACATTGGCCATATCATAAAAGTCACAAGAGGTACATTTGTTAGGACATGGTGCCCTGCTTGATAGCTCTTTTAGTAACAAATATGAAGACATGTACATGGTTATCTACGAAAAATATGGTACATTAATGTTTGACAGTGCATAGGAACCAATTACCTTTAGTGGAATCTGTGCCACCTTCTGTGCCCATGTCCTCCTCTTCTTCCTCCACTGCAGATGGAGCTGCCAAACCTCTCCTCCTCCTTTCCCACTGTTTGGCACGGAGTTTACGTTTTTCTCCTATTTAAAGGTTTGAATAATAATCTGTGATTAATAGGAATGTTTGCTGAGAAGATTCGTGCAGGAAAGAACGTTCGTTGCAACACAATACATATATTTTTCACTATGGCTTCCTGACTTTTAATGTCATATACTAAAACATCAACAATAGATCGATCAAATCACGACATGACAACTAAAATGAGTAATCTAACTTTTTACATAGACATTATAATCTAGACATGTTAATACAACATACACAAAATTATAAAAAACATATTGCATGATTAAAAAAATAAAGAAAAAATAAAACTTACTTTTTTTCAAAATCCGATGGATTTGGGAAAGCTGACCCTGCTCACGGTGTTTGAGGTCAGACCATCGTTTCCTAATCTGATCTTTCGATCGCTCGACACCGAATTTTCTGACCAAACAGGCCACCACCTTGTCCATGATGCCATCTTTCCTGGCATTGGGCCGCTCGTAATTTGCCAACTTTCCATCGTAATCCATTTTTTCTAAAATGGAGACCATCTCCACCATTTCTGGCTTTGACATGGGTGTAGCCCTTGATTTTCGGGTGGCCCAATCACTTCGGCCCCCACTAATTGAGCTCCCAGATTGTTGAGACATGGTTCCTAATTAAACAATTATTATTCCACTGCCTCAGGTGTGAGTGTCGCATGTAGGCCTGATCTTCGGCACGTACACACCCCTGCACAAGCCCGCCACTGGAGGAGGAGTTGACGCCTGCGCTGTATTTAAAGGACGCCAGATCGTTCGGCCGACGATTCGCTAGCGGACATATCGAGAGTTGGAGCACGATCGAGCGGCGAATCACGACTTTTCCCCACAAACAAAGGTACGACTCTTTTAATAGAAAGTGTGTGTTTTGGGCCCTATACAGCTTTTATTAGGAATATCTTTATTATGTGCCAAAATACATGCTATTTTAATATGTTTTGTGTTGTTTTGTGTCTTGCAGGCATATACTGTCCTGCAATATGGTGGACAATTTCACCACCCACAACTTTTTAATAAGTTTTATTGATGAGTTCAGGCAACTGCCGTGTTTGTGGCAAGTGAAGTCCGCGGATTATAAAAATCGAAAACTCCGAAAACAGGCCATGGAACATTTGGTGGCCTTCTACAAGCCCGTCTATCCTGGGGCAAATTTTGAGTATATACGCAAAAAAATAAACAGTATTCGTACTGCCTACAGGCGGGAGTTAAAAAAAATAGAGGAGTCCACCCAGTCTGGAGCAGGGGCACGGAATGTACATGTACCACGGCTGTGGTACTATGATAACATGCGGTTCCTGGCAGACACCTTGGAATCCAGGCCGTCAATTTCTACACTGCCTTCTACATCGGCAGAGGGCTCAGTGTCGGTAGATCCAAGCCAGGATGAGGATTTCCTGGAGGAGAGTTTTACTCAGGTATGGCATTTCACAATATATTGTCTGCTAAAATGTAATCATGTAACAAAATTATAAGCTAAACCATAATTGACCCTTTAGGTAAACGGGCATAGCAAGGGGTTGGCATGACAGGCAACCGCCAGGGGCGCAGGCCAAGGGGGGTGGGTCACAAAAACATTGGCATTGTTTTATTGTTTATTTTAACAATCCACTCAGCCTGCACACCCCAGAACCCCCAGTTTGCAGGCGGATTCATGCAGGTGTAAAACATTGAGAGCAGCTTCATGCAGGTGTAAAACATTGAGAGCTGCTTCATGCAGGTGTAAAACATTGAGAGCTGCTTCATGCAGGTGTAAAACATTGAGAGCTGCTTCATGCAGGTGTAAAACATTGAGAGCTGCTTCATGCAGGTGTAAAACATTGAGAGCAGCTGAGCCAAAAGACCAGGAGACTGAGACTGCCTCTCACTGCATCCCCAGCACCCCTCCGGTCTTACAAACACTGCTGCATCCCCAGCACACCTCTGATCCTTAGAAACACTGCTGTAGCCTCAGCATTCCTCTGGCTCAACCTTTTTTAATACAAAACTAACAGCTCCTGCAAATGATACATCCATCCTTGCTTCCATGTCTCTGGTCTCTCACTCTGGGTCAGCAAGGCAGGTGGCTTCCTTATTCATGTTTCCCTGCACTGCTTCACCCTCAATGCCCTACATCAAGCCCTCTGCAAGTTCAGGCCCCTCTCTCTCTGCAACCCCCTCCTCTCTCTCTCACACCCCCTCTTTCTCTCCCTCTCTCTATCTCTCAACCCTCTCTTTCTTTTTCACACCTGAGACAATGATTGCCCACTAGAGAGCTCTACACTGGGCAAACAAGGGGCAAATTAGAAACTTTTAATGCCCTTTAATTTTTTTTTGGGGGGGTGGGTTACAGTTTTCCATTGATCTTGGGGGGGGGGGGGGTTGTTGCCAAATACAGCTCCTCAACAAGGGCACTGGAGACCCTAGATATGCCACTGTATGTAAAGTCTGCTATTTGTTCACAATAATATAACAAACATGACTTTTTATATACACTATAACATTCTAATCAATTGTTCATTTCATCAACAGGGAAGTGTCACTGAGGAGGAGCCAGGTTGCAGCCAGGAGCCTGGGGAGCCTGTGGAGCCTGAGGAGCCTGCGGAACTCTTTCCACCACCACCTCCTCCTGCCAAACGGAGGCAAAAGAGGAAACACATAGACGACATCACAGATGAATTCATACAGGAGGCCACCATAGCCCTCCGTAGGAAACCGGAGGCAAATGAGTCCTTCGGGAATATGACTGCCAAAATCCTGGATAAGGTGGACCTCAGGCAGTGTCAGTATGCCAGAAAAATTATTCTGGATGTGCTGCAAAACGCTGAAAACGGCATACTTAATGAGCACAGCCATGCATGCCAGGAGCACCCGTGCCCTCCACCTCCACCTCCACCTCCACCTCCACAACACCCACCACCTCGCCAAATGCCACATGGCCAGTGGCAATATGGCCAGCAGGATCCAAACCTGCCCTCATGGCAACCTGATTATAGCTATCACCAACTTTAATTTTTGTAACCCCCTATTATTTACTTTACCCCTGTTTGCCAGTTTCTAGTTTAATTTTGTCCAAATGGACCTTTTTTATGTTTAGTTTATTATACGGAAAGTATTGATGTTTGCTTTTTTTTTTTTTTGCTGAGATCCAAAAAATAAAGAAAATTGAAAATAAAAAATGGCCTATCTGAATTTGTTAACATGTTTAATATTGTGCATAACCTGAAAAATATGTTTTAGACATTAATTCATAAAAGAATAAAGGGTCATATCAATAGTTAGATCTTTGGTGTGAAAATACAAAAATAATGGTGAAGAGTTCAAATTATTTAATTCTAAAATTTGATAGAACAGATAGAATAGACAAACATTATCTTCATCATAACAGAACACATGCCTTTTTATTAGAAAAGTATGGCATTATGAGCAGCATCTTCCTTCTTCTCACATTTATCAAGATGAGCATGTGCTCCGCATTTCACCTATTTCTTGGACTTCCGCGAGCCGAAAGTTCTTTCTGAATAAAATGTTGAGTTTACTAGAGAAAATTCTTCCGGGAACTCATTTGGTTTGATCATGCGTGTTGGGATTTGTAGCTGTGTGTCGGCAGAATTGCGTACTGACAGGCGAACAATCGTCCGTTCTGGTGTCGGCATACAAATATTTTCATGTTTGCAAGAAAGACTTTTGTCCGCGGATTGTGCGCAGACATCTGTCGGAGGCACCATACTAACACGCGTACAATCGGCAGATCCTTCGTCCACCGACGTTTGTATGCCGACGATCGGTACGTGTGTACGGGGCTTTAGTTCCATAAAATATTCTTCAGCAGAAAACTTTGCAAATTAGCAGATAAAAAAACTTTGTCAAGTCCCTACTATGTAATACAGCATCCCCATTGAACCTAAGCCTATTGGAAACAATTTGCAAAAACGGCCCTAATTGGGGTAACTTAATCTCTTCTATCTATGCTTTACCCATTTCATCCACCTTTTCTTCTCCTTCTATGCAAGTTTCTATTTGAGAAAGAGAGGTTGGTCTGAACCTTTCTACAGGGGATTGGGAAGAGATATGGATTGCCATATCTAAATGCTTAGTCATTACATCCTAAACATCTCTTAGATACCCTTCAAACCATTTCAGAGGGTGTCGAAAAATATGGTGGAGCTGCCCTGTAAGGCAGGCCATATATTCTTTCTAAAATCATAAACTGAGTGCGTTTTGTGGTCTGGTGCCACCATTGATTTCTAGATTCGACCAACCAAGCCTTCAATTTCACCTCATATTGCTACAGAAATACATTTTCGTGGCTGGGAATCTTCTTTTCTTTCCAGGTCACAGCCCATGCACATTTCTTTTTCGATTATCCTCACACAGTTCTTCCATCATTGATTAGAAATTTGTTTGTTTTTACAAAAAATTCCAACATGCCCAATAACTCAAATTTGATGGTCGTAAGAAAATCATATGAAGAATCGTCCGTTGCTAAAGGTGCAAAATTTAAACGAAAATTTATTCGGAATTTGACCCACATATGGCTGGCTTAAAGCGGAGTTCCGGGCCACAAAATCGACATAATCGATTTTGTGGCCATCCGCTTGCTTTTCGTCACCTGAAAAGGAAATGGATAGTTACGTTTTTTTTTTTTTTTTTACTTACCTTGTTATTGTAGAAAAATATGCTCACCTTTCTTCCACTTCCTCCCTCGGCAGCCGCGGCCCGCACCGTCACTTCCGGTTTGCAATGATTCCTGGGAGCTGAACGTCATCGCTCCCAGGAATCAATGCGACGGCACCGGCCCCGCTCGTCACTTCCGGTGCAATGCCGCATTCCCTGCTAAACAGCTTCTGGGAGAAGAGGACACGGAAGAGGATGCAGAAGAGGATCGCGCTGGCTTCAGCTGCCCACATCTGAGATGGCAACACTGGAGAAGAAATTTTAAAGGTAAGTATTTCTTCTTGCAGGTAAGTGCGACCCGGGACAGTACAGAGGCTATCCATTGTGGAATGTACTAGCCCTGACTGTCCCGGGGGTATTTTTATTAAAAAAAAATTTTAATGGCCGGAACTCCGCTTTAAGTTAGTAACTTAGGGCTTATACATACCAATATACTACAATAATATCCTGGCGTCCCTCAAAATGACCCCATGGGAAGCTTTGTTAAATTAAAAAAAACTCGAAATAATCTATTGCAGAGGCAAAACTACTGACCTATGTAGCTACGCACACTATTGCAAAAGTATGGGGAAAAAAAACACAATCCGGTTTGGTGAACACAAATCCCAATTGTAACTCTATATGTGTTAGTAAAAACAAAATCTTGACATATACACTGATAGTTTTTTTGTGATTCTGCAGGCTGAATGGAAAAAAAAATGAATCATCCATGCTATACAGTGTGGATGAAGGAATCTCCAACTGTGGCTATCAAACAATTGTCATTTGCAAGCCCTTAGATGTGGTGACTTCTTTAGCTTTCTTTTTTCAGGCTTTTTTTCCTTTTATTTCCACCTAGTGATCCTGCCATTAACATACTTCCAGTCCTAGGGTGACCGTAGTAATTTACTGTACTGTATCTATGGAGGAACAGCATCGCTACCCTAAGACACTTTGGGGTTGACTTACTAAAGGCAAATAGACTGTGTACTTTGCAAAGTGCAGTTGTACTCTGCAAGAGCAGTTGCTCCAGAGTTTAGTAAATGAGCAGAAACTCTGCTGACTTTCATCATCAAATCATGTGCAAGTAAAAATGCAAAGTGCACATTCTATTTACCTTTAGTAAATTAACCCCAAAGTATGTTCGGTTTTTAAAATAACTCCCCCTGCCTCATCTCCATAACATAGGGAGGAGCACAGGCGCTCTGTGATCATTCCAGAGAGAAGAACGGTCAGCTGTGTTTACATCAGCTGACTGTCCTTTTCTCTCAGCGGCGAACGATCGCGGGTGCCTGTCGGCTTTTTTTCTCAGCTAGAAAATTCAAATCATTATGTAACAAAATGTGAATATTTAAGTGCAGAGGGTCAATTAAAGCGTTTGTTACCCCAACACTTCATATTCCTTATTTGTGCCTGCTGTACCATGTACTTGTATGAAAAACTATCCTGTTCTCTATGTATTGCTTCCTTTGTGTGAAATCCCTGGTGTTCCTGCTAATCCCCTTGCTTTCCTATAAAAAAAAAAAACTACCACACTAAGCAGGAGAGCACACTGTGGTCAGTTCTCTATCTATGCTGGGAACTCTGTGTACTCTCTTCCAATGATCAGACATGTCCTGACACAGTGTGCTTCTCCACCCCCAGCTCTTATGCAACTGTGAACAGAGGGAATGTGATCATTTATATAAAAAAAAAGGGAAAAAAGGTATATATAATGTTTTTTTATATCTATACAAAAATGTTTTGCTTTTTTATTTTTAATTAAAACTGAATAGGTTGTCTTACAAGGTGATTGTTTATAATCACTTTAAGAATTTTTAGGCCCAGTTCACACCCTTGTGTTTTAATGTGTGTGTTGTAAAGCAAAACAATTGATGTGCCATATAGAGATGTATAGAACTGTTCGCCGGCGAACAGTTCCCGGCGAACTTAGCATGTTCGCGTTCGCCGCTGCCGGCGAACATATGCGATGTTCGGTCCGCCCCCCATAAGACATCATTGAGGCAAACTTTGACCCTGAACTTTACAGTCAGCAGACACATTTCCAGCCAATCAGCGTACCTCCCTCCCACACCCTCCCACCTCCTATAAATAAGCAAAGGCAGCATCCAT